>NW_019174576.1:2423208-2538208 GCF_002260705.1 Seriola dumerili | reverse complement strand
ACAGAGGCTAGGTTCGGGCTATAAGCTGGGTCAGCGGCGGTTAAAGTGCAAGCATCAGTAAATGTATGACGGTGGAAAGGTCTCCCTGGGGCAGTAAATGAAATGCTCCTCTGCTTTCATTTCTCCATCAGAGAAGCCACAGACACACCAACTTACTCACAAACACACACACACACACACACACACACACACACACACACACAGACACACACACATATATATGCACACAAACAACTTGTCAACAGCATGGCCAGTTCACAGCTCCCACGGGGACAGTTATGAACCTGCAAGGCCAGCGTTTATAGATCTCTCCTCCGGTTCTCTCCACTAATACACAAACACTAACCTACACAAACACGCACAAGACACACAGGTGATATGACTGGCCTGAACACTAATACATACCTAATCTGTCTAGGAGGTGTTTGGTCTGATTGCTGGTTAGACCTGACTAAACCCGCACTGCAATTGACAATATGTCTGGCGTCGAGTTAAAAAATCAGCACAACTAGATTTTGTTTGCGGTGCTCAAGCTTTGAAAAATGCAACACGTCTCTACAGGATCCAGAGCACACTGCTAACAGTTTTCACCGGGACTATATGTAGATACCACGAGGGTGAGAATGAATTTGGATGAATGAAACCTTTATGAAACCTATGTGTTCGACTAATGCACCAGGCCTGCAGTGTCAGTATTTTTCTGGTATAATGATGGAAAAAATATGAACTATTACAACATTTTGTGGAGAGGTTTCATGTGTTTTCGATACTTTTTCCTGCTTTTCTATAGGGAAAAACATCCATCATTGTCTTATAGGCAAATGGAGGAATAGTAAATCTTATTTGTAGTGAATCTTATTTAAAGCCAGAATGTATGCCACGCTAATTAAAATGCACCAAACTGAAGACAGACAGAGGAGAGATAATTTGCATTCTAAAAAAGTAATCAAGACAGAAACTTCAGATTCGAATGACGGTCACATACAGTGAGTGACAGAGAGACAGAGAGAGGGAGAGGAGGGGAGGAAGAGAGAGAGTGAGAGAGAGAGGGAGAGTGAGAAAAGCTGATTAACAGAAGGTGTGTGTATAATGAAGATAGATGGAGGTGTAAACACAAGTAGCTGAGGCCCCGCAGTGCCGTCGTGTTGGAGGGGGAAACAGAATTATTAATAATTATGCATATTAATATTGATGATTAAGTGGTTGGTATTTATGGTTACTTCTCTAATTAGCATCAGCAGGACGCAATATGCTGCTGATTAATTTTGTACATGCAAATCAAGCGGTGAGTCTGCAGTGATGACACTGCACCTCTCTCTCTCTCTCTCTCTCTCTCCCTGTCTATGATTTAACCAGCGTTACAGTGTGTTAACTTGCACAATGGGCTTTAGGGTGTGTTTGCTCAATGTCTTTTTTTCTTCTTTTTCAACTCAATACAACAATGTATCATGTGATTTGTTCCATCTTTCAGGACGGGAATGGTGAACTTGTTAAAAATGTATCGCTAATATCCTGATTTAATTTGTGGATTTATTTCTTTTTCTGATTATAACAAACACTTTTAAGAAACACCACATCTGACAAACATAAGACTCCTGCAGATTCAGCGTCTCCAGGTCAACACACTGAGGCCAGTTCAGTGTGTTGAGGCGTGTTCACACACAACAGTGACAATACATTAGGACAGATAGATATGTTTACATATACAACAGATCACAGCTAAAATGTCTAAAGGAAAGTTTAAAGGAAAGACAATAGAAGAGAGAATTGGTGGATATCATGGACAGACACTGACACAATATCATACAAGGCAATGTATTGCATCACTAGTAAATCTTCAACCAACTAGTTTTTTTTTTTTTAATACTAAAAAATATATTGTGGTTTAAAGCTGCAATAATCAATATTTTTATACTATTATACTACATATAATAAATATAATGTGCAAATTCACACAACTCTAACAGCTCTATGGAGCATTTTAGTGTCTTTGAGCAGGTTGATTTATTTTACTACCTGCAACTTTACTATTTTGGTTCAGACTCAACTCTGTGTCCAGCAGCAGTCAGCTGTTTTCAGAAAAAAAACCAAAAAAAAACAACTGGTAAACCTGTTTTACGCTTCCTGTACCTGTCCAGTAGCAAACAGCAGACAAACAAAATCAGCAAGTTGCTGGTGGTTTAACATCTAGCTGCTAAACAGTATTTACATTAAACATTTACTTAAAGAGCTAGTTGAAGACAAAACAGAGCTAAAAGCAGAGTTAACATTATTAAAGTCCATAGTCCAATATTCCTTATTTATTTTTATGGAGAGTAAACAGGAACAACTTTCACTGTTACAGAAAGGCAAGTGATTGCACTGACTCAAAGACGTTAACAGAGCAGCAGCTAAACAGGAAGTGATGTCAGCACTGTGGCTCTCACTCTGTGAGGATGCGTGCATGGCATTTTTGTGACTATGACTTCGCACACATATCTACTTGCTGGTTTTTAATCATTTAACAAAACTCCCTCTTTTAATTTATTGCAGATATTGACTTGTGAACAATGAAATAATGCAAGTTATGAAAGCGGTCATGTCAGCACAGTGAGAATGTATGAAGTGCTGATTGTTGGCTTTTGAAAGTACTTCTTACGCCAATAAATAATTGAACTGAATTCAAATGAACTGAGACCAAAAAGAAACAGAGGGAGGGAGGACAGTAATGCTTAAGTTAGATGAAAGGAAACAACAGGATCTTCCTCCACCTCCTTGTCCTCTTTTTATCCTCCATATTGTTCTATTATTACCATCAGGAAAAAAAAAAAGTGAATACACAGGCAGTGGTGAGAGTGGAAAGCAGGGAGAAAGGAGAAGGCTGACCTTTGATAGGATTATAGGATTTGTGTTAGAACAAAGTGAGGAGGCAATATGGCAGATGTATTCTGTAAAATAGACTATTTAGCACTGAGACACTGTGATTGCAAGGAGAGCAAGCCAGTCGCAGACAAAAAGGAGAGGATCACTGTGTGCATTCATACTGGCAGAGTGCGGAGTAGTTTGTTATTTAAATGAGGAGGGAGCAGGATGGTGCCATTGTACATTTATTGGTGCACTCATCGATATTATACCGGCTGTCTGTGGGGACGTTCTCTCCTGAAAGCTTTGAAACAATCTGACCAGATTCCACATCATACACACATGGATATAGTTAATTATGACTCTCATCCTGGGGTTTTAAGATAAACATTTAGAGTAACGACACACAAAATACTTCTGATAGATTTGGGTTTAAAGACTGTCAAATCAGGAGATATTTAATAATATATCTGTAGATTACTGGCATATCACTCAAACGCCTGAGAGAGCAAGTGGTAAACAACGACACGATGGAAGTTGGGGGGGGGGAGGAGGGCCCGGATCACAGAACAAGAAATAATACAAGCACCACAACAAAGCAAAAGTAGCAATGCTTTCATTCTGTCACATATTCTTCATCCTCCGCTCACCATCTGCTGGCCAAAAAAACAACAACTCATCTCTCACTCTTTCCCAACACATACACTGCATACAAACACTCTCCCACACACGCTCAAAAAACACACACACACTCACACACACTGCAGTTCAACTGAAATGGGATTTTGGATTGAAGTGGCTTCAGTGCATCAGCATTAACCAGTGATTTAGGACTGGTAAATACTGGGTTTTTGGCAGTTTAGATGGGAACGCTGGTCTGGTTTTATAGCTGATACTAATATAGTTTTTTATTTTTATTTTATTTTTTATTTTTTTTATGTATAATAGTGGTTGCAACATTTTCTTGCCAAAAAAAAAAAACCCTGAAAAGACCCTCAATCAGCCCCATATGGATGTTAAAGGAGTCCTGATTCTGCAAAACACTGGATTACATTCAACATTTTTTTGTTTGTTTGTTTGTTTGTGTTTTAAATTTAATGCCACCCATTTAAAAATTCTCGCCTATGGTTAATGTTGAGGAACTAACTATAGGGGTTTTGGTTCATTAAAAGGAAGACATAAATTGTGGGTCTGTGACGAGATATGAACTCCAGTCTCCTGCATGAAAGTCCGATGTGCTGCACAGCTACACGTCTAACCCTAACCCTCCACAAACTTACCTTCTTCCTCATCATATAAAAGCCCACCACTGCCTGCACTGGGACTGGCACTGAATGTAATTCCTGGCTGATCATTAACTTATGCTTTCTTTAAGCCAAATTACTGATTTTTATAATGACAAGGAAAATTAAAAGTAATGTAACCGATTCTTCACTTTGATTTCAGGGTGTGTTTAGGGAGAAGGATCCTTCATTTCAGTCAGAGAGCCTGCCTCATATTTAATGAAAGCTACATATTGACCAAACTAATATAATTTCTAACCCTCAAATGGATACACACTCCATTTATCTCTTTTTCACACACTCATGCTGTTCCCCCTCACTTCCTGACTGCCTGGTGTCGCAGCAAGACACTCCTATCTGACCTCTAAAAATATGGCGACAGCAGATTTGTGACTCGTGCTGATAACCAATCAGACGGCTCGTGTCGTGCAGGGCAGACGACCCCCGTCGAGCCTTAAATCAC
The DNA here is from genome assembly GCF_002260705.1 of Seriola dumerili. Taxonomy (NCBI): domain Eukaryota; kingdom Metazoa; phylum Chordata; class Actinopteri; order Carangiformes; family Carangidae; genus Seriola; species Seriola dumerili. The sequence continues at coordinate 2,533,621 of NW_019174576.1, read as the reverse complement.
ATTTTCTCTTCATCGTTCTCTCCCTCGGTCTCTCAGTCTTCTTTATTGCTTGTTGGCGATGGTTTTATTTGGTGCCGGCAGATAGTATGGTGAGTTCCTCAGTGGGCTATAGAGAGGCTGACAGCCTGAGAATCTGAGCAGATCAAAGACCAGGTTTATCTGGAACTACATCAGACCAGTGAATGGAATGGAATGAGACAGTTATCTGAGTGAAAAATAAAATTAAGGCCTTTCGTAATATCCTCACACAGACCGACAGTTGTTCAGAGTCAGGACTGGTCCACTCCCCTACATATGCAGTTTGCAGTGATCAGAGCCGTTACACACCACACACTTTGATCCTGCTGCGACACGTGTCCATCTGCTCTACAAGCCCCATTACACACACGCGCACGCACACACACACACACACACACACACACACATACCCACCCACACACACAAGCACCTACACTCAAGTTGAAGCATGTATTCACTCATTACCATGCAGAGGCCAAAGTTTTGATCAATAAATAACACTGTCAAAGGAGGTTCTGTGCAAACACAGACATATGCAGTTTGCAGAGAGGTGCTTAGCCATAGCTCGGCCTGGATGTGATCTCTGTTTCTCGACCCATCTCTTCATCTGACCTCCTCTGCCAAGCCAGTTAGCTTCCGCCCAACCTTTAGCCAATCAGATGGAGCCTTTGACCCCTGCCAGGCCAACAGTGGCGGTAACACAGACTAATTTAGATATAACCACGAATCTGAAGTAAAGTAAGGGCTAGACATTTTGTCTAGCTTGTGTACCTTGCAATAATGGCTAGGTTAGTAAATCTATTTCTACATTTAGGAATTTTTTTAAATTATAAAGTGATAGGGCTGACAACCCCTCCAGGGTGTGCTCTGCCTCTTGCCTGGTACATGCTGGGAAAGGCCGTAGCACCCTGCAACACCCACAGAGGACAACTGGAAATACAGAGAACAGATGGATGGATATTTCTTTTCTCACAGATCAAAACCAGAATACCATTGATGGGTTCGAGTGGAGTTTGAGTGTCCCATACTGATTAAAAAACATTTTCTGAGCCATTTCGATCCCCAATTGTTTGATTATTCACAAGGAGACAAAAGGGAAGGAGGTGAAAAGAAAAAAGTGGGACAGGCTCAGTCTGAAAACTCATACTCACTGTAATGACTGGGTATGTCAATATCAATTCAAAATTTAGAAACATTGTATTTGCAGTGACTCAGTTTTTAATTATTTTTTAATATTTTGTAAAATAAAACTGGCTAAAAGCAAATATGAGTTTTCAGACCTTACAGAGCCAATTCCGGCTGTTAGATAATAGAAGCAGAAGGAAAACAAAGCTCAGAGTAATACTTGGAGTAGCATTCATTAAGCGCATTCTGCAGTTAAGTTAGTATATTTCAGATTAGTAGAATTAGTAGTATTTTTTAGTAGAAAATGCTTCCATTAGTATATTTGGTGTTAGTATTTTTAGTATTTAGGTTAAATCATAGTTCAAGAGGACGGCAAAGAAGTAAAAAAAAAAAAGAAAAAGTTATTCAAGTAAAACAAGGCAGAAAAGGACGGGCAGGAAAGTAGTGTGTTAGTTTAGAAGGTATCACGGACAGAGAGCATGCACATGCAGTAATATACAGTCGCTACTGGTTTCATTTGACCACTTTGGCATCGCAGAGTCTTTTGTGTCTTGGAGAATTATAATATCCCTTTTGTATAATAATGGTAGACACAAGTGACCAGCAGCATGATCTTTTGTATTTATTATCTAACTGTGACCATGATATTTCTCCAGTCTTTACCAAGTGGCTTTAATGACGTGGATATAAAAATATATTAAAGTTATTATATTGAATCTGAAAGTCACTGTTGCAGACTGGGTTCAAGGCAGAAGTACAGTCAGTGGTCTGTTCAGAGCCTGGCAGGTTTCCAACTCACATTATTCTCAATGCTCAAACATGTTTTGGTAATTGTAACTACAGATGAGTAATTTATAAACCATTTAAGTTTATTTAAGTTTTAGTCTATGACCTTATGAATAACAAAACATCCCAAAGCAAGGGTCCATTTACAAAGTTTTCCTAAAGCAATCATATGGTCTTCATCAGATTGTGGCGTTTGCTCAGCAGATTGATCTGTTGACGTGTAAACTATGTAACTGTTGTCATTTTTCCCCAAGCACTTTTAGAACTTATTGTCCACATTGGCTTAATGAACTGACATGCTTACCTTTAAACCAACATGGAGCAGTAAAGCTAACGAGTGGGCCTTGATTTGGGATTGTTTTGTCAAACTACCACTTTATACTCTCAGATGACTCTTTTCTTGGCAAATCTTTTCTCCCCAAATGCTGCATGTGCAGGCTCTGCAGGCTGCTGCCGCAGGGCACTTGAACTTTTTTTTATTTTTTTTTATTTCAGTTCATGTTTTGCCATTGGCTGAATGAAACCAGCAACAATTGCAATGTATGTCCATTGTTTGATTGATATTAGGAATCATCCTTTGAAGGATTGTACACTCAAGCCAAACTGTGGCTGTGGTAATGTGTAACATAATAAATGAAACATGCATATTACTGTGTGCATAATGGTTGGTGGCAAGTGGTGAAAAGTTGCAGACGCCTGGCACATAGCAGCGTGCCCAGATGGTCTTCTGTTGTCCTGGCCATGGCCAGATTAATCCGATCCCTGACACATCCGCAGAGCTGCTGTAAACCTCGCCACACCAACCCTGCTGTTGCCAGATCACCATAAGCATAGCATAGCTTCCATTAGCATCGCAGGCCGCTCTCTGAATAAATCATTATGCCAGCGACACTGAGCCAAATAAACCGGGAAGAAAACACACTGAACAATGGCACGGCTGAGGGAACCTCACAACGGCCAGGAGACTACTACACCATAATGTGAAGACGGTGCCAACACAAGGCAAAGAGTGGTTTCCAAACGGTGGACACAGTCCTGGTGGTTTAACGACAAGATAACAACACTGGGCGTCTGTAATCACGCAGCTCGTAGCTGAAACCTTAGCCAAATCTTAACTGCCATTAGTCATGCTTAAATAATACTACACACTCACACGACCTGTTATCACAAGGACTCAATGTTTATCCAAAACTGTATGTATATAATTGTATTAGATAAAAATCTAATTGAGGCTGAATCAGCATTTATACCATTATAGAGCAGACATCCCCACTGAAGAACTGGCTGATGATGACATGCGGTATATATTGGAATTGAATAAAAACGCTCATTTAATCGGTTCAGTTTGGAAAAATAAATCTGTAATTAAATAATAATAATGTCAAATATGAACCATTCTGATTGGAGCAGACAGCACCCTAATCAAAAGACAAATTTGGGCCAATTTCACACTAAATCTGACATGAAGTTATGGTCTCTGATCTGTTTGATTGTACTGCAATCTCTTGCAATAAAAACTCAGATGTGGTAACTTTATAATGGTGAAAGGACACTGGGACTTCTTTGATCTTGGAGGCCACATTATCTCGCAATTTATCTTTCTAACTGTCTGCCTCCCTGTCCGTCCGTCTGTCCGTCTGTTTGTCTGTCTGTCTGTCCGTCTGTCCGTCCGTCTGTCTGTCCGTCCGTCCGTCTGTCCGTCTGTTTGTCCGTCTGTCTGTCCGTCTGTCCGTCCGTCTGTCCGTCTGTCCGTCCGTCTGTCTGTCCGTCCGTCCGTCTGTCCATCTGTCCGTCTGTCCGTCTGTCCGTACCTTAAAAAAAAAACTAAAGAGCTGAAACATTTAGATACACTTTTTCTCCTCACTGATCGTGATTTTGGCACATGTCAGGAGGGGGAAGTAAGAAATATTGCAGCAAATATTACAACATATCTCAATGCCGCCTATTCACTGATCAAAGCTCCCTCTGCCCCAAAATAGCTGAGCAAATGTTTGAGCCTCACTTGGCTAATTTACAGGAGAACATCCAAGCGGCATGGCAAAGGTCTGTTGATGATACATTTGAACACACACACAGACACACAGAAGCGCACACACACACTCAAACACACTGTATAGCCTGTCAACACTGACGTCTTGGATGCAAAAACAGAACCATATCTACAAAGCAAAACCTCCACACTAAAATCGGGTTGGTAAAAATAGTTTAATAAAGAGCCAAACAGCTACCAGAGGACTCTCAGTAAATCATTTGGAACATGTATACAGTTCATGTCATAGAAACACTTCAGTAAAATTACAATGAGCAATTGGGGGCCTCTACCATGCACCATGTTTCCTCGTCACGTCTTCTGGTATCTTTACTGAAGAGAATGGAGAAAGTTCGAAGTGACTTTCACTCCTTCCTTTTTTATTCACTCGCTCAGTATCTGAACTTGTCATAAACTCTGAAAGCTTTAGCTCTATTTCTGGATCCTCCATCCATCCTCCTTTTGTATCGTGGAGAAATCCATTCCATTTCTTTCCACATCTAGCATGAAATTATCCAAAATAAAATGCAGAGTAGAGGACAAGAGAGGTTGCCAAGTGTCTCCGTAAATTCTGCATCTCTTTATAGTCTGTGCACATAGGCGCAACTTTGTAAAAAAAAGAAAAAAAAAAGAAGTGTGTAGCCTAGTCATCAGGTTAAGGGAAAGCTGATCTCAAGTGTTATCCATGGAGAAAAAGTGCAAATCCACAGGAGGGAGAGTAATTATTAGCCACTAATAAAGACTCAAGTAAAACATTTTGTTTAGGGTCAGACACTTCCTGTAACTTTGTGAACGAGCTGTGTCAGGGCTACGAGCGAGGCAGGATGCAGAGAGAGAGAGGGAAGGGGGGAGAGGAGAGAGATGGCACAGAAAGAATAATGAACTCAAATCATTGGGGTATTTGTTTCAGGGAGAAAGAAATTAATAAGCATGAAAATAATAGTCCTCAACACTTAGCCAGCAGGAAATAAACTAACAGGAAAGAGAAAGACCAATTACAGTTTGGGGTGGGGGTGGGGGGTTGGGGCTGGGGGTGGAGGGAAGAACAGGAAAAGAAGATATATGTGGGAGGGTTGGGAGGGTTGGTGGTAATATTTGAGAAGGATAAACATTAGGGATAATGCCTGTGTGAGAGGAAATGCTCCTCAAGCAAACTCATGCGGTCCTAATTTGGATACAATTAAAACCATGCTAGCTGGATCCCGGGTCTGTGTGTTTCTGAGTGTGTTCTGCATGCTGAAAAAAATGACACGCTGTGTGTTTTCTCTGTATTTGGACCATAGTGGGAGACTGCTTCACTCCAACCAAAGTGACAATGATAAAGCTAATATGTGTTTGAGCTTTTACAATAGAACATACTTTTTTTTTATTTTTTCTCCGCTTGTCTCTGTCTTTTTCAGTATTAACAGGGCTCCACAAATACATTTAGTCCACATAGATAGATGATCAATTAATTACTCAGTATCTATCACATCAATCCAACTACATCAGTACAATCAATTGTTTTTGACAATCCTCCATCTACATCCTGTTCTGCCTGTTCGCCGCTCCTTTTTCCTGCACAGCCTTTTTTTCAAGCCAAGACTTTCTAGATGTGATCGTGGTGCTGAAAGTGGGGCAGAGTTAGAGAAGCAGTGCCGTGCCGTGCAGAGAAATGGACATTTTACTGGCCAGGTATATCTTAAAACAATCAGAGGCTTGATGAATTGGCTGAATGGCTGATGTATGGCTGGAATGGAAGGGTTATTTGGAGAAGGTTTGAGTCAGGGAAATGCACCTCATCAATCAGCATGATTAAAGGTTTTGGCTGGGCCAAAACAAACTCAACAATGTGAGGGTCTGGCCTTAAAGGCGTAGTCCCTGGGGAGGTATCGGATTCATGTATTGGCATACAGTTTCAGTCAACTTTTGTAGCTTTGTTCTTGTTAGAACTGCTGCGGTGCATTTTGGAGCATCATCACCTTTTCTTATTTAGATATAACTGTTCAACAATCACTATTATGTTATATACATTGGGGACAGAGGTGAGGATAGAGAAGTGTTGGGGCAAACAACCCTTTCCATGAGAATATATTGACATTCCTCTAGCACCCCTCAGAATAGCACCATTCTTCACTTGTCTGAATATCTGAATACTGTATCTGGATGATGGAGAATTTAGTTCCTCACATAGTTGATGTGTTAAGTAAAACACAACCCACCCTGCAGCAGAGTGTCCCATTATAAACCAAGGAGCAGCGAGATGACAAAGACAATAAATACTTGCCACCCTTAATAATGACACTTTGACAGCACTATACCATGTGTTCCATTAACACCCCGTCTGCACACTGGAGGAACTCCTAATTCATTAAACACACACACACACACATACACACTTTCAAACATGCCCACAGACAGACACTGACAGTGGCATACTATATACGTGCCCCATGGCCAAATCCATTGTAGCCGAGGCCCTTAAACGATAAATACAGCTTTGCGTCAGCAGCTCTGCATATTTAAAGCCACTAATGGCTTCCTGCAAAGCACTCGCTCTCATAGACACACTCTAAGCCAAGGAGAAAAAAATCACTGGCGTGAGGGTCGGGAGTTCTGTCAGCAGAGCGGCATCTCCAAGCGAACAGGTGCAGCAATGGCTGGCTGGGCAAGGTGGGCCACACACTTCAGCCAGTAGAGGCTAACCAGCTGGCTGGGGAACATAATTATGAGCCTGGGAGACAGCTGAAAGTTATTAATGAAGTAAGATGTTAACGGACTCCACACTGTTTTCTTGTCTCTTAATTGAGGATCTTAAAATCTCATTTTAAGCGTTTGGGTTCTTGTGACTAGAACTCACTTTAACTCTTTCATTCATTCTGTGATGCACGGTCATCCCTAGTCAGCACCTTAGGGATTTTAAGAAACTTGCCATTGACCTAAGGGGGTTTTCAAACGTGGTGGGGGGGGGGTCCAGCAAAACCACTTCTTAGGTCCGCTACAAAATGCTGTCTGTGGTCAGGTTTGAGTGAGCCCCTATGACGTCCAAAGAAATCCATTTGAAAGAGTAAAGCCAACCTTCTCCAACCTTTCATCATGCACAGACACACCACTGCGCTAAACCTTCATCCAGCGAAAGACTGCATTGTTACTAAATGCATACGGACATCAAGTGAATGTAGCTACTGCTGCATTACGACACAAGCCACATGTGCAACCATGACTAGTTAAATGTTTAAAATTTAAAATGCAGAGAAAGAGTTTGTACGATCATTTATGTTCATAGAACTTGCACACTCACCAAGGTGACAAGAGTGACGTATGTGTGGTCATTAATATATGTCACACAATCAATTCACAGTCTGGAGGTTTCTTTCATTTGAAAACAAATCAAAGTAATGACCCCCCCCCTCCCCCTCTCTGAAGACATCTGAAAGAAAGGAACCTGGGTACAGACTCAAGCAGCTTGACCCATGGTTTAACACACTTTGAGTCAAAGGCAATATCTCAAAACAAGCAGTGAGACAACGTTAGGGAATAAATGAGACGCATCATTTTTACCTCACTCAAAACGAGACTAAATGGCTTGTCTAGATGGCTTGAACTCACTTATATACTTACTAAAAACTGGATGACTGACTGGAAAGCCCAGCGGGTTTACACCTACTGTAGCTGAGTACACACTCCTTCCCTGTCACTCACACACACACTGACACACTAACACACACACACACACACACACACACACACACACACACACACACACACACACACATACAATCACATGTTTGGTGAGGTAAAGCCGTATGCTTTTGTCCATTGCCAGGGGGGTAAACAAACACATAGAGTCTAATCTGAGAGCAAACAGCGGCGCCTCATGTTAACCAGCAGGGATACAGTTTCTCTCAACACTATGAGGCCTGAAGCAGTTAAGAACTGAAGACAGAGACAGACAGAGAGAGAGAGAGAGAGAGAGAGAAAGAGAGAGAGAGAGAGAAAACTCTTACATTGAACTGGGGATGCTGGCGTGTCCAAAATAATTACAAGTTATGAAATGTGACTGACTGATTGTTCCTGCGCTTTGTATTGTTTATCTTCTACTTTCCTTTCCTCCTCTTTTGCATTTTGTGACATCTCTAATGCATAATGGATAGATAGAATTGGTAAACACTAAGCTCAAAATATTTCAAACTAAAAAGTATTGATACTGACATTTCAGCACTTAACAGCAGCCACCCCACCCCACCCAAAAAAGAAAAGAGAATTATAACTTTCATAACTTTGGCATGGTCATAGAGCTGCTATTAATATATTTTTCACTTTGTTAATCAATTAATTAGGCTATAAAACATGAAAAGATAGTAGGCAAAATCTGACAGAAGCTGGAACCAACAAATGTGGCATTTTTGGTTAATTAAAATGATTCATTTTTAAATTGGTGTTGATTCATTTTCTGTCAATCATCTAACGCTCGCGTCACTCTTTAAGGCTGCTGAAATTATCATTTAGCTATAGACAATATCGTGTTGTGTAAACTGGGTATTACAGTTGCATCACAGGAGAAAGAGCCAGGATTTGAATCTCAGCCACGAGCACCTGCAAGTTTTGAACTTTGAGAAAAGTCTGTAACTGTGAGTGTGTATATCAGTGTCTGCACAGCCTCTATCGGGTCCCCATCTCAATACAGCGCTTCTGTTCTGCACACTGGGATGACCTCCAGCCCCATCATGACCCTGAAAAAGGAATAAGTGGGTATTGAAAGGGAATGAATGATTGGTAAGTACAGATGATGGAGGGCTTTCTTTAATATCAAATTTTGTGGTTTTGGCAGGGATTGAAGGTTGCTAATGGGGGGGTGGAGGGGTTCAGTCACAGACTAACAGGCACTTATATTTCTAAGAGACATGAACCACAATGGCTCAGCAGGCATCTGCAGCTGTAAAACGTCTACATAGTTTAAGTTTCTATTACCAGACTTCACCCTTCTGCATTCTTAAGTACATTTTTGTAAATATACACTCTGGACCTTAAGGACAAAAAATAACTCCAATGATGCCCTTTTTTGAAACTGCAATTTTCTATCCTGCCTCATCATTACAGCATAGAATCAAGCATTTCATTTTATGAGGCTCCAAATTTGTACTTGTTACTATTTTCCACCACATGAAGCCATATTAAGCTTATGAAGGAAATGCATGCTATTTTGGGTGTCCTCTAGGGGCATTGCTGTTCTATTATGGAGCACTGTATAGGCCATTGGAATAAATATACTATTATTATTATTATTATTATATGTATATCAGTGTGTGTGTGTGTGTGTGTGTGTGTGTGTGTGTGTGTGTAAGGTGCACTTGTTTGTCTACATGCGCCATGCAAATGTATGGTACGTCCGTATGAGCTGTGGTTCTCGTGATTATTATACTGAAAATTTCACTCAACATTTTAGTAAATGAAAAAAAAAATTACCAAAACTAACCAAAGTGATAAAAATGTATTCAGTGAAAGTGGAAAACAATATCAATATATAACATTTTTATGGTTATTGGACACATTTTTGCCCTCTACGGAACGCTGTAATTTTTTTTTTCAAAAGGACGCTCAAAGCTTAATATCAAAGTCTTGCAGATTATATGCAAGTAAACGAACAAGGCGTTTCACGGATACTCAGTATTTGCAATGCAAACAAATATATATAAATCACGTAAAACAGATCAGTGCCTGAATAACAGATGAAAGAATAGAGAGACAATGCAGACCACCTGCAGAGAACATTAACATCGTGATTCACATTCTGTTTCTGCTATCAACATCTCATAGAATCGCGTTTAAGTCTTTTATGCTCATTCTTTATATGCACACACGGATACACGGACGCACACACATGCCCCCAGACAAATGGTATTTTAGTTGAGTGAAAGGCGGAAATTGCCCCATATCTTTATCCTGGTGTGGTTTAATAATAAAGGAAGAAAAACCCCAGCAACCAAAACAACATGGATATGAAATTGGTTCCTTCCATTCAAACAAATGAGAGCATAATGTCATTTAGGAATGAGGCAGCGAAGCTTTGTTTCCGTCATGTGTCACAGTATATACCTGCCCTCTGGGTAAGGCAGTGACATCCATACACAGGGGAAAAGGAATTAGGAATCAGAGTAATGAGAAGAGATAAGATAGAAGGGAAAGAAAAAATAGAGATAGGAATGAAAAAAAGAAGGGACAGAAGATTAGAGAAGACATCACCATGACAGATTAAAGGCTACTACATGTAAGAAAGCAGTGAGGAAGGGTAGATGCAAAGGAGTAGTGGTAACCAGGCCGCCTCGACCTGGCCCAGCAAACGTTTCAATGTTGATAATGGATATAAAGTCACAAATCACAACATCAGTGTAAGTACGTCATACTGTACAAATTGTGCGTGTCTGGAATTGTCCTTTAAATCTGACAGATGCTTGTTGGATGATGTTTATTCCTTTCTTCTTATTCCTTTCCTTTCTAAGACACAAGAGCTGGTAGCATTATGCCCACAATATTTTAAACAACACCCGTTGGTATCATCCAACCTGTAATGAACAGCCAGATCTGCCTGACAGGAAATGAAGAGTCTACTTTCCTAATATTACTCTATGAGAAAATAGGATGGGTAAAAAAAAAAAAAATCACAACCGAAAACCTTTAAGATTCAAATCCAGCCTTTGACTATAAATGTTTGAATCGTGATCAACGAAGCAGCGAGAGCAGACATCGGCTGCAGATGCCAGTTTGAACCAACAAGGGCAAAGACCAATGAAACCAAGTGAGGAGCTCAGGTTCCTATTAAAGAACCAACAGACTTGTTATCTACGACCATGCAGTCATTACAACTGGAGGAAGAGCAGAGCAATAGAAAGAAAGAAAGAAAGAAAGAAAGAAAGAAAGAAAGAAAGAAAAAGGAAATCACTAGTTTTAGCAATTATGCTAAACTAAGCTCTCTGGAATATCTCCTGCATCATCTCATGGAACCAGCAAGAAAAGACACAATGAATGAAGAGAAGAAGAAAGTGAGAACAATAAGACAAAAAAAAAAGAAGTTAGAAAATAATTCTAGTGTTAGCACTCAGACTAAGCTAAACTCTGGAATGAAACCAGCAGCAACACCAGAAGAGATTGATACAAAGCGAGAGAGAAGTTGAAAAATTCAATGCCTACTTTTCGCCTTCAAGCCCGGCTAATGGAATTCCCCAGAAAGCAATGAAGAAAGAGCAGACACCAACAGCGGAACAGTGGTTGTGTATTACATTTTACAGTAGGATCCTTACCTAGGACGCCCAGCCGGTAGTTAACAGTTATGACAATCACATTCCCATAGCTGGCCAGGATGCTGCCATCAAACATATTTCCAGTTCCTTCCATGTAGGAGCCCCCGTGGATGAAAACCATCACCGGCTTAGGGCTTCCACTCTCCCTAATGTCTGAAGGAGGGGAGAGGAAGAGGAGGAAGAGGAGGAAGAGGAGGAGGTGGAGAAGGCAGAAGGACTGATTAGGTGACAGATTGAAGGTGACAGCAAGAAATGCAATTTCAGTCCTTTAGGGGGCTTTAGCCACCTCTTTAATTTTATTTTTTTTTTCTGAGTAATCTTGGCACACTGGCTTTTTAATGTGGAGACCTTGTTAGTTTGAGGCGTCAAACCGTTCATTTTTCTACATGAAGGCCGTGACATGTTCGTGGTGATTGGAAAATGTTGTTTTCTTTATTTATTAACCCATTCTAAATTCCATATAGGTTTTAATGAAACGGGATATTTAATGTGGCGAGTTTTAATTTTCCTGCAGGCAATGGACTGTCAACATGCAAGAGTGGCAATCTAAACTGTCATACCATGTTGAGGTAAAACTTGGGCAATTAATCTGGAAGAAAATCTAATAAAAAATGGCATATTAGGCTTGACAATTTTATGAAAAAGCACCGCTTTATTGAAACTATAATTTGAATTCATGCTAACACTCCATGGTTGTTTAGCTGTAGGGAAATGTTTGCAGAGATTTTGTGACTATAATGCATGTGAGAACATTTTTGGCCCCCGGGGGAAGTTAAACATAACTGAAAATTGAGTGGAACACTTGTCTTTTTAAAGACTTTAATGTGCTTTGTTAATGTGAAGGATATGATGTTGATTCGGCTTTTCAATTACAGTTCAATCATTTCCATAATTACAGTGTAATAAGACACTAGCTACATAAAATATGTGGTAGATGAGTTGTCGTGCTGAAATTACTTATATTACAAAACGTTTCCTTTACCAAATGAATATGTAGCTATATTTTATTATGTAGTTGCATATGTCAAGGTCAGGAAAATAGTTAGCTTGCTATTAGCAGCAGAACTAGTCGTATGAAAATGAATTACATCCGGCTGATTAGAGTGGAAAAAAAGGAGGGCTGTATTGTAAAGCTTTAGCCCTTGACGTAGTTTTAATACGAGTTGGGTGTGAGCTAAAAGGATGAGAAGACGCGGAGAGATCTAACAACATGCTGCAACCCACATTCAAAACACGGCTTCACTTTCATCTTCTGTATCCCAGAGATGAAGCTTTTCATCTTACTTCCTAACTCTCTCCATCAGTACAAGCAGCAGCACACATCGTTTATCCCACTGATGTTTTAACACTGAGGGACTAGGGTCCAGAGAGAGATCAGTAAGTCTATGGGGAATAAAAAATTAATCAAGCAAGAAAATAGAAAGCTTTACCTCTGAGATGAGAGAATAAAAAAAAAAAAGATTTTCAGTTGTAAGGGGAGTAAAAGTGGCAGGAAGAAGGTGTTTGTGTCTGGAAGTTTCCCTGGAGTGTCTGTTCAAAATACTTCAAATCCAAGGGGGTAGACAAAATAATATAAACACTTCAGGGAAAAAACTTTTAACAAGGAACTTACTCACATTAACAAACCCTGCTATGAAAGTGGTTCAATAATGCTTTTAAAATGTGTAAAAGTGTCCGTCCCTAATGTGCATCAGTGTGATTTGAATGATGAAAGAAATCATTACTTCACTATATTAGGTTAATAAGAAAACTACTCAGGCAAAAAAAAAAAAAAAAAAGAGAACTTACCTTCCTTGCGTTTGAGTAAAGAATAAACATAATACATTTCTGAGGAAATGGGATATTATGCAGCAGAAATAGGAAGCAGAGAGTAAATATTGATGTGTCTGTATATTGGACAAGTGCCGAAATTGTTCTCTTCCCACCAACGAATGTAAAATAGACACAGCCTTAGAAAGAAAAAAAAAAAAACTCAATTAGCAAAAGGAAATGGGGTAAAAGAAAACAAAATATCTAGCAGGAAATAAAACTGAGGCACATCTAGGTGAAATGCTTTCTCCTTGTGTGTGTTTACTATGTTTGTCCCTCCCTCTGTTTCTATCACTGCAGAGCTCATTACATCACTTCTATCATTCTCTGTCCTTTGTAGTGTTTTTTTTTTTTTTTTTCATAGTTGTTCTGCTCCCTCTGTCGCAGCAGTGGCCACAGTGTAGCAGCACATCATAACTCTCCTCTGGAAGGATTCCAGAAACTCCTGACAAAAAAGGTCAGGGGATTATGGCTAGAGTGTGTGTGTGTGTGTGTGTGTGTCTTTTGCCTTGCAGTACAGTTAGATTATGTGTGTACCGTGACAAAGGGAGGGGTGGGAAGACAAAAGGAGAAAAAGATTTTAAAAAAAAGAAAGAAAAGGTACTAGTAATACCAGTAATGGTGATGGTTATTATGATTCTGATAAGGATGGTGGTAATGTTGATGTGATGGTGATGATGGCAGCCATGACATGACAGTGGCAGTGGTGGTGGTGATGATAACTGACAGCCTCGATGATGGTGTTGAAAAGGATGACAATAACGGTGACGCTATCCACCACAACAATGATGATATTTACGATAGTGATGTTAGTAATAAATTCACATATTACTATGTAATAATAATAATCAACGGTGGCAATGCTGACAATGATGGCGGCAACCACGATTTTGATGGCAATGGCAAAAGTCATAATGATTATGATAATGGTGAATACTATGACAAAGAAGATACTGTTGATGTTAATTATGGCGTCAGCCACGAGGATGATGATGATGATGATGATGATGATGATGATGATGATGATGATGATGATAATGAAAATTATCCCACTATTGTGATGACAATATGGAAAATGACGAAAGCAGACAACCATGATGACGATCATTATGATGGTGGAAGCTATTATGATGATGGCAACTATGGCGTTAGTGATGATCATATTGATTATGTTGCCCAGGGCATTATGGTGGTGAAGATACTGTTGCCAATGACAAAAACCATGACAGTAATAATGATGCTGATGATGGTGCTATTGATTATGATGATGATGGTGATGACAACCCATGACTTTGATAATGATGTCGCAGACAACAACGACAGCCCATGACACGTTGATGATGACGATATGATGGCAGTGATGACGGTGCAGGTGCCACGATGGTGGTGGGCATGATGTTGATATTGTCCACAACACGACAGTAATAATGATGCTGATGATGGTGATGGTATCACCGCGACTTTGATATCGATGTTGATAATGTTGATGGAACATGCTCATGGCAATCACAATGGTAATGATGATGTCAGCCTTAAAGATGGCCAACGGTGGTGATGAACTTGATTCTAATGATAGTAACAGCTACAAAAGTAAAGATGGTTTTGGTGATTATGATGACATCCAGTGAGTTAAATACGATTAAAAAAAAAAAGAACCATGGTAATGATGATGAAGATAAAGGATGATGATGAGGGTGAGGAGGACTTGTATGATTGAGAATATGACTTGCTGATTATGCAAATGCACCTAGGATCTAACCAGGTCTTCATATAGAAATGTTGCTTTTTCTCTTTAGAGCGAACAGAATATGGGTGATTTTTTTCATATCGTTATACTCTGTGTAGGAGCTGTGTGATGCAACACCGTTTCCTGTGCGTGTGTGCATATGTGTGCTCAACTAGTATGACATGAACATATTAATTAGTTCGCATGGAGATACATCAGCACGGCGATTATAGCTGTCTCTGACGGTCAGTGGTAATGAGGTAAGATTAGGATAAAATTGTCTTGGCATTGGTTGAGCATTTGATGGATTTACCTGAATTTACCTGGATTTACTGGCAGAAACAAGTCCCAGCGTATACACACACACACAGTTGAGGTTTTAAGTTTATGCAATCCAGCTTCCTCTCAGTATGGTTTCCTGGCATCCTTCATTGGCTGCCACTGCACAACTCAGAGCCAAAAAAACCCTCTAAACCCCAGCCTCTCCCTTCATTCCCCTAACTTATCAATTAATCCTCATTCAGCTGATTGCAGATTTCATCTCTTCCCATCATACTCTTATGTGCGGTGAGGTAATGCTGTATTCAAGGTGATTTCTGGAACATCGAACATTTACATGATTATTTGTAATGTCAATATGCCCCTTTGCTCCTCTGTTTTAAGTGATTTTAAATGAATACATTTTAAATAAAGGTGTTTGGAGCAAGATGAAAGCTTGCTTTGAGACAAGCTAAAATGAGATAGAATCTTGTAGTGTGATTCGACCATTCAATCTTCCTAGGTTTAAGTGCGGGTGAGGGAGAGTTTGTCAGAGGATAGGTACCTTGCCAACATGGAGTAGATCATTGCTTCGCTGAGGATGAGGTTATGATCAAAGAGATTCAGGTGCTTTAGATTTCTGTGAGCAAACCCTGAGAGATGCCCCTGGGCTGTTTCAACAACTTTGGTATCCTCTCCCTCTGCCGGTGTAGAGGACTTATCAAACCAACAGCAGCCAAAGGGAGCAGAGGTGTTTTTTTTTTTTTTCATCCTGGCTTCAGCCTTTTGCTGTAGGGAGCAAAGCCATGGGGACTCTCGGCAAAAGCAACAGGAAGCAAAATGTAGCCCAGTGGTGAACACCGACTCAAACACTTACAGACAAACTACTCCTGTATAATCAACACACCTGTGCTGATCTAACTCATTCATGTGCATTGCCACTGGCTTGTGTAAGATTATGTTTAAGCAGATGCGTAATAACATTAACTTCTGCCATATGCAAATAAAATAAATTTTGCTTGCATTTGCAAATGGGAGCTGATATTTTCAGGACCTGAAATTTTGGCTGAACTAACACACACGTGAAGGTTGTAATGTTCATGTTTAGGTTGAAGCAGTTTCAGAGAGGTGTTGATTCGACTGTATCGTCACTTTGGAGACAGTTTGCAGTTTCTGGTGCTGTTGAATTGTACAGCATTCTATGGGCAGGCGTTTCTATTACTTGGTCCACCCCATTTATAGTAATGAGTGTAGGCTAAATAACAAAAACACCTAATGCAATACAGCTCAGCGGCACCACAAAGTACATTCTCCAATGCTATCAAACACTTGAATCAACACCTCTTTTCACAAAAAAACTTAACCTTCATGAAAAAGGGTGTCTTGCAGGACTGTTGCATTAGACAGCATTAGTTTTACCTAGGTCTACCTAAAAATACACTGCCAACTGACTGCATATGTGTGTTTGAAAAGGTTGGTCAAGCGGAGTGTACGAGCTGGGCGTACGCCTGGGCGTAACGTTACATCCGACTTAGAACTGTAAGCTACGACCAACTCAAAGTTATGACTAGTGCACCACTTAGACTTAAGTATGGAGCAGCTGTAGGTTGGATAGTCAGACTAGTCGTGTCCATGGTAATAATAACAGCAAAAAATATCAATCACACAACCAAGGGGCAGAACAATGATGGCAGCACGTCTTGTTCATAGAATAAATAACGAAAAGGCATTAAGACAAGAAATGGTCATCCATGATCAGAGAAACCCACTGGACGTCTATTCATGAGCTGACTGAGAGGTTTCACTTTCGCTTCGGCAGACGAGCTTTGTTTGAGCGAATTGAGAAGCTTCTCCCCTCAACTACAGCATTGGACAGAAAGACGGACACTCTCTCCCCCGCCCTGCAGGTGCTGATTGCGCTCTGAATTTCCAGCTTGTTTGCAGGTAGAAGTTAGAGTTTAGTGTGTTGCTTAGCAACAATCACCGCTTTGCGTGTATTCACGTGAACGCGCATCGTAAAGACCAGGCAAAGCTACGGCCGAGGTCAGTCAGGTTTGGTGCACTTACTGTAAATTCGAATCACAAAGTGGGGCGTAGCTAAGACCGCCATCAGAGTTCAGACCTACTTTTTTTACGCCCAGCTGGTGCACTCCGCCCCAGATGCTTAAACTATGTTCTGTTTGTTTTTGATTGTGTTCCCACATCTACTATCCATTCCCTGTGATCCGAATGTGGCATGAGTAAGGAACTCATTATTGTACCACTGCAAAATGCTTTAGGTTGTAGGTCAGAGTGGATGGTTGAATCTACAAGAGACCATGCCAGCTGAAGCAGTGAGCTACTCTGTAGTGAACTCTTTGTTTTCTGGTTTCAAGTTGGTTGATTGAGTTTTTGCATTTTACTTTTATTGTGTGATTACAGGTCAGCTCAATCCTTTCATGTTGTTATGGGTTTCAATCAAATATTAATTGCTACATTTCCGTTTGTCCGGTAGCAAGTAGTCGTGGTAAGGGAGGTTTCACTTTTACTGTATGTGATATCATGCTGCATCAGAGTTGAAGTTGCGAGGGAAATGTCAGCAGCTGGAGCCTCTGGGTGAGCCTAATGGAACAAGGTAGCACAATCCCCAGTTGATCTTTTATGATCCTTCCCTCAGTTCCAGGATTGCCCCCTTGCTGTCAGCAAAATCTATATCCTTGTACCCTCAAAGTAATATATCCATAGTGTATAGGAAGATTAATATCTCCCCGGTATTGCTGTATAATACTTTATATAGGGTACCAGGGTCCCATAAGATACCACAATTCACAGCATCTCCACTTCTGTGTACACACTTAACCACTCCAGCAATATTCGTTGTAAAAAAAAAAAAGAAAAAAAAAACAGAAAAAAAAAAGTGGAGCTTCTAACAAATCCTCAGCTCTCAGGGACTTTCCTGTTTACATCTCTATTCCCAGCACAAAAGGATTACAAACACCAGCTTTACTGAGTATAAAGAGATTGTAAAATCCAAGGTTTGCTGGGTGGGAGTGGTGGGGAGGTTCGGGAATGTCATCATTGAGTTTGCATCCACAAGGCGACAAGAGGTCAAGAGGCAAGAGCATCAAAATCCACTGGGGTGGGGGGGGCGGGGGGTGTGAGGGGGTGGGGTCCGAGCTGATGAGAGTCGGCCCGCGTAGGGCAACAGACTGTGTGTGAGTATGTGTGTATGTGTGTGTGTGTGTGTGTGTGTGTGTGGGGGGGGTTCTCAAGCATATTTTCCTCTATATTAAACTGGATTAGTTGTCTGCCCTGCATCCTTTATCGAGATAATACTTGAAGCTTTCTGGGATTTCAATGAATAGATCTGTGTGAGCTGTGTGACTCCCTCTAATCTTATTGGTGTGTGTGTGTGTGTGTGTGTGTGTGTGTGTGTGTGTGTGTGTGTGTGTGTGTGTGTGTGTGTGTGTGTGTGTGTGTGTAATGAGAGCTCTCAGAAAAAAAAAAAATAGAAAAACAGCATGATGGCACACATCAAAGGGATCTGGATGGTTGTGAGTCTTATTTGGATGTAATTGCTGTTTACTTCGTCACATTATACAGTAGAGGTGCCTTATTAAGACTTTCTGCCTGTCATTAAAGTTGCACTGTAGCAGCCTTAAGGGGCTATGACTCTATCTCAGGGTTTTATCAAGGACATTTTATTCCTAATATGAGTTTTCAAAGGGCTGCTTGTTTATGGCAACTGAGGAAAGGTCCGTCTCTTTGTATTATTGAGATTAATGTACTTCCAGCACACTGTCGCAGCACTTAATTTATATCAAGAGGGGAAACTGCAAAGTTTCAGTCCTATAGTTTCTGTCTGGTATCCACTGGATCCCTTTAGGATGCATTCTTATTAGCATACGCCCAAAACTCATCTCTGATTAAATACCTTAAAAGCAAAAAGAATATGTTGAAAACATTTGTGTATTTTTCTTCCGTCAGTTTCAAGTGTTTACATTCATGTGTGCAGAAGAGTGCGCATCAGTGTTTTCATGTCATTTAACTCCTAACATTTAGTTTGACTGATTCAGGCCACGCGTATATGTAACTAACATGTCTTGCATACTGAATGTGGTTTACACTGTTCTGCGCAGTGGTAATACACTGAGGCAGTGTAGGCGTCCGTGTTAGTGTGGAGTTCATTTCCTGATGACAAATCTCACCAGGTTGGGCTTCTAAGTCCACTTTAAAAATGTACGAGATCATCTATGCTACCTGCTACTAGCATGATCAGATCTGATAACGTCAGATCCATCTTCTGTTACCTCTTGACTTCAGTAAGTTATTCACATAAACTCTAGCTCTCTGGAGGTTTAACTCAACCACCGAGATTATTTCTGCCTCGGGGGCAGCTCTGACTCTCAGAGATGCTTGTAAAATTTAAATTACAATCTGCTGTGTAAGCAGTCCATCAGAATGTGAAAATCACGGCATTGAGAAAAGCCACACGAGTGGGGACATCACAATTAAAAAATAATAGAAACTCAGTATTTATGCGATGTTTTGATTGTGTGTTCTCCAAAAAGCATTAAAATGGAGAGCCCAGATGATCACTTAAAACTATAATGACAGTGATGCCACTTGAAATCAGCTCCACCCAAATGCTGGTTCATTTATTATTGCCAAGTCTGTCAGGTTTGCTCGCCAATCCACATTTCATGTAGCTATGAAACAACTAATTTGGCAGCTTAGGACTTAGGTTCAGAAGCCAACAGCCACTGCGAGTGGTTGACCAGAAAGTTATGTTCACTTGCTGGTGTGTAGTAATTTAGCCGCGTGCCAGGAAACACAACAACCCACATGTCTCTGCAGCAACCCATGGTTGCTTAGATTGAATTTATCCAGTATTTTTATGTTGTTTTAAACTCATCACAAACTGTGTAAAGGTTACTGGTTTGACGCCCAAAACATGAACAGGACTGAGTGTTAGTATAGGTGCAAGCCAGTTAGCCAGTGGTTGATCTTTTGTACATGATCTAATTTTATAAACGAGACGAGTTAAAAGAAAAACATGCAAAAATGTGTTAAGAGCTGGCTGAAGGGTTAATAGTTACTTGATCTGCTGGTGGGATGCAACATAGAAAAGGAAAGAAAATGTAAAGGAAACAAATCCAAGCAGAGAATCTATATTACAGTATTAATATCAAAGAATGTGGGAGACATGTAAACTTTATAGACATCAAGCTGAAAAGGACAAAACACATCCAGCCAAAAAAGAGAGTTTACGAGTAAAGAGCAAAAAGAAAATGTCCATCACTTTCAAAAAAAGGACAAGAAATGTAAGAAAATCAAAGAAGATAAAAATTGGAGGAGAAAGGGTAAGTTTGGTTTCCCTTGTCATGCAAATCAGTTTGGCATCAGGGGAAAAAATACCTTCGTCGTCCGTGCGGTCACTATCACCTAAATCATCAGTGTGTTTCTTTGTAAGGGGACCTATGGGACCAAGAAGGAGAAGATGGAGGAAAACAGGGTGATCAAGAACACACACAGCTTTCAAAAGATGCTCTCAAAAGATAAGAAAGTATTTCAATAATCAATGTCTCTATAGCCCCTTTTTTTTGGGAAAAATCTTCACACTGACAAGGAGACAGGGTAAACATTACCACAATGTCCACTTCATATGTTTACAGTAGGGATTTACTGTATATGAGTTCATTTAAGAAAGTTACGGGGCAAGAAAAGAGGGACTTTAAAAAAAACAGATGAAAAAAATATTAGTTCTCTGTTGAAAATGAAGACTTAACTGAGGATAAACCTCTTAGGATCAAAAGACATAAACCTCTTTGAAATAGTGCATACTGTAGCATTAATTATACATAACAGAGACATTATGTTAACAGTTGTAAATGATCATTGTAGCAGAGAAAAAGGCAGACGCTGTAAAAGAAGCAGCATTTTTAAGAGCAGAGCACTCAAAAGAAGCATGTGACAAACTCCCCCCGTTGTACTTTCAGAGTGTGTTAACCGTATGTGGGTCTAAACACACACGCACACAAATGTGCACATTCAGTGATAAACCTGATTGCAGGAGCGCTGCTGGGCAGCGTAGCCCACATCAGGAAATTTTAATGAAAGAGAAAGACAGAAATGAGAGAAGCAGATACTGGAGAAGGGCCTCCTATTTAAATTTTCAGAGGATTAATGTTTTTTATTTCTTTTCTCACTTTGCCAACGAGAGCTACAGAATAAAACAGAAAGGGGATTCATGTTAAAGCCTTGTTCAATAAGGGATCTTTGGAGGTGCTGGTAGGTGGATTTTGTTAACTTAAGACAAAACCAAACTAGGTGTTTTCAATCTTAAAAAGCTCAACTAAGCTACTGTTTGGATGTAGCCTTATATTTAGCATAGTGACATGAGTGTTGATTTTGTTGAGAAAAATGAACTCTCACTTTGCCTTTTCCAAAATGTCGAACCAGTTCTTCAAGCACTGTGGCAAAACTAACTGAACTTGAGACACGTTAATAGCTTTTGTGTACCTGCTGGTTTAGTTTGACAGGGGAAGTGGTCAACTGCTTCTTTATTAAATCCAACAAATTGTCACTTTACTGTACATACACAGATACGTATCTTAAACAAAAACAAGACAGACAGAAAGACACACACATACACACACGCCCACGAAGAACATACAGATACACACAGATGCTACATAACAGGTCTGAAAACATGCAGCTTTGAGGAAGGGGATGTATGCTAGCAGGGTGCATGACACAGAAAAATAGAGAAGCATACTGGCTGTGCTTAAGCCTTCACACAGACACACACACACACACACACACACACACACACACACACACACACACACACACACGCAGCGGTGTCTCCATGACTACAGAGGACACTACACTGACTTAGAGTCATTTCCTTACTCTAACTGTAACATATATACTACTTGCCTAACCGAAACCTAACCTTACCCTAAATTTAAAACATGTCTTTGCCTTAAAATGTATTGATTTACATTATAGGTCTTGCTTTTTGTCCCCATAAGGAAGAGAAGTCCCCATAATGTGGCTGTATGATTTAGGTCCCCACAACATCAGTAATATCTGAACCACCCACAGCACACCCCCCACACACACACACACAACACACACACACAGCACACTCACAGCGACACAGACAGCACAACACACACCACACACACAAACACACACATACTCAACGTGCATACAGTGGGGTCAAAAAGTCTGGGACCACTTTTCAATACACACACATGTACAAAGCACTGACATCCACAGCCTGTGATGTCACGGGGCTGCAAATATGGGTGTACTGATGAGGAAAAGACCCTCCAGTCCTTTCCAACCTTCATTAGCCACAGTGCCAAATTGCCAGCAGTTTAATGCAATTTCATTTGAGTTTATAAAACCGACATAGCACTCAGCTCCAACATCACAAAGGTTAAAAGGCAGTTTCAGTGGATAAGGTTAATGTTGAAAAATGTCTCAGTCTGAAAGGAGAAAAATAAAAACTTCAGTGACTGTGTTGGTTTAAACATATCTGTTTAGGTAATTGGGAGATAAATCACTTGAAATGTTCAAGACACTTCTCGTCAGTAGCTCACATTAATGACTAATAATTCCTCCATCATTCAGCATCCTGGTGGTTTATTTCAAGGCCAGCCATCTCTCTCTCCAGTGACTTTAAAGAGGAAGCCGGCTCCCTGCATATCATTCTGTCCTACAGCAGTCTCCCAGCTCTCTTTTGTGAATATGACAAGCAATTTGATAAGCGGGAGCTGACTTGTGCTTTCTATTTGCTGAATAAGCACCAAGACACAAGAATCTCTTCTTTCAAAATGTGAAACGTCTAAGAAACACGGAGCATCTGCTGTCTAGGGATGTGTTACCTGTTTATAGAGTACACTGCATCGAGAGATCACTGTCAAAGCAACACATAACGGTAGTGGGAGATCCGCATTAGCCTTTTAGCATACACCGTGTTGAGACAGAAGGCTATGTACGAATACTTAAACATACACCACACGTTACCACAACCTGTCGCTACGTAAACTCTCCCCTGTCTCCGCCTTTTTAAATACATGTTGGGCAGTTAATCACAAAACTTTCTAGTCCAGATTGCAGAGCTGTTAGATGCACTGTTAGATTAAGTAGAATATTCAAATTCAATGCAAGGTGCTTTGGATTACAAGGGAAGTCTTCACAATTGCTACAGCTTAATCTACAGTATAAGAATTAGTACTGGTGTTTTCTCCACATCAATTCATCTTGTTATATCATGATTGTTTTCGACGTTACACGACATTTATTGCTGCAACAGCAAGTGATACATTGTTATGACAAGAGATTTTAAATATGATTATTGTTTAATATGATTTACTTGTTATGATTTAATTGTTTAATATGATTTTCTTGTTATAATGTGTCATGTAATGTCATGTCACGTAATATGAGTAAAGTGTCAGAGTGTCATAGTAAGATGCTTTCACCACAACCTAAACTGACTGAAATGCTGGATGACTTTGACTTGTTTTTTTTCTTTTTCTTTTTTTTTTTTTTTAACCTTGTGACAGATGTTGATGTAACTCTTCAGTCTTTAGAGTGATAGAATGTTGTATGTCTATTTCCACCCACCTCATGTTGACACACAACTGAGTGTGTACACATTTAAAGAGTACTTGAGCAACCCCCTCACAGCCTGTCCCACCTCTGCTGCATACCGCATTTGAAACTAAAGTGAGGTGGGATGTCAGGGGTTGTGGCTCTGTTTCCCGGCAGTATGGAAAGGAACACACATAAAAACAAAATCACTGTTGGTGGTAACATTTCCGAACAAGGGGAGGATGTTTCAACCCCAAATCAACAGCTCAAAAACAGGCTTTTGTTTTTTATTACTATTGGGAAATACCCATAATCCAATGGACTAGAAATTCCAAAGGTCCTTAAATATTGAAAACAATGAGCTTTTATGCAGACACCCTAAAAAGACTTCAACACAATGGAAGGATTCAACACAATGCACTGTATATTTAAAATGCTTTGTAAAGCATACCCTTGCAAAATGAATGGCGTACAAAGAAACACAAAAAAAGATTTCTTTTTTTAAAATAATAAAAAAGTCTGATATTGGAGTTAGCTATGAGCTCAAACCTGTGGGAATAACAGAATCAAAGAGAATGTGATGGATGCGGCTGCACATGTGCTGCTATTACAGTGGCATGTTGTTTGACTGAGGGTTAGTGGGGATCAGAACATACAAGACAGCTCCATGACAGCTCCTATCTCTAACACACACACACACACACACACACACACACACACACACACACACACAATCTCTGACAACCTGACACACACACATGCTCACCCAATTATGAATACACACACATGCAGAGAGAGAGAGAGAGAGAGAGAGAGAGAGAGAGAGAGAGAGAGAGAGAGAGAGAGAGAGACATCATTCAGGAATCAGGTGTCAATTCTAAACTGCCCAGTGACAAGGAGGCCCCGACACTGACCTGCACTCCCCTTTCTGTCACTGTGAACATATGTGTGTGTGTGTAGCACAAGCACCCACAGTGGCGAGGTCTCAGCTGGTATCAGCTCTCATCAGTGTTTCAGAACCTGAAACTTTCCTTTTTTTTATCTGACTCTGTCTATAATCTGTCTCTCTGTATCTTTATTTCTTTTCTTTTTTTTTTTTATCTTCTGCTGCATCTTCCACTTCGGCTCTGCTCATGTCCTTCTCTTTCTCCGATTTATCTTTTTATAATCATTTTTTTGTGGTTCCCATCATCTTGATCTTCATGCTGCATGGAAATGTTTTGAAGGATTTCACCCATCCACCCTCTTCCTCCCTGCCGTTCCATTTAAACTAAAATCAAAACATAATCTTAAAAACAGGTCCACCTAAAAGATTTTTCTGAAGCTTTCAACTGCATTCAATGGTCTTCATTAGGGGATGAAATTTGCTCAAGTATCACCTCTGTTCAAAGATTCTTTGGGTGTGAAAGTCCCCCATTGATCTCTCTCTGGCTGTCTCCTGGCTCCTGGCTGATGACTTTGAGCAGTTTGGGTCACACCATCTGTTTCAGTTGTTCATTCCGCCTATTGTCAGGAAAAAGGCTCATGATTGTGTTAAGATTCTCCTATTTCCAAGACTAAGTTTTTAAATTACAAATAGTACCATGGTAAATTAATAAATAAACAAAGTTTTGTGCATTATATGAATAAAGTCAAAAATTAAGCTAAAGCCTGAACAGTTTTTTAGTATCTGCACATGGAGGAAGAAGTTAAAATCCCATATCAGATTAATCAGGCAGAGGGAAGGAAATAGGGGCCAACAGTTGGCAATAACTGAAATCTCGTCTTAACTGGTGTGTTAAAGGCGACCAGCTGTTCCTACTGTTATGTCATATGTCACATTTCACCAGGTACCCCTGTACATCTGGAACCTTGGCCTTGGTTTTCTCTTCCGAATAAGTTTGACTCTCTTGGGTTCAGAACCTGGCAGCTCATGTTTGTTGTGGCATCTTTTCAATGAAGTGGTCATGTTCCTCAGATCTCTGCGATAACCGTGGTGAGTATGTTATTAACAAAAGGAATGATAGCGACAATAAGACACTGTATGACACTGTCCACTCTGTCTTTCTCTGTCCTGAGCAGTTGCTTTTTTTTAATCTCTGTCCAACTCTTTTCTCTATCCTCATCCATCCTTCCACCATCACCACTGATTGGAGACTGATGAAGAGGAATTTCACTCTCTCTGAAACACTACATCAATCCATGATTAAAAAAAACCCAGTGGGGAAGCATGGGTAACACGCTCAACCCTCAGGCCCCCTTCGCCCCCCCCCCCCCGATGAGGTAATTATTGCAAGGGGAGTTCATGCATCGATTGCACATTCAGCACAAGAGCTATCCATACATACATATTGCTCTCTGTATGCATCAGTAAGGTCCGCACCAGCACAGAAACACAGCAGCTTAATCAATCACTGATGCACATTAAAATAGGGGATCTAACAGAGCACACAGCTCAATGAGCCAAACAGGTAATCTACTACTGACCTTGGATAAAATCCCTACAGGCTGTAAACTATAAATACAGAATCCATTCCCCAAGGTAAAACTGGGAGTCTAATGCACTTCAAATAACTGATGAGAAGAATTAACGGAGACTGTGAGTAATGCCGTGCAAGAATGGAACTGTGCTTTATGGGATTGTGATGATGACATCTAAAAAAAACATCTAAAAAATATAGTGTAGATGTAGCGCTGTAAGTGACGAATGGGCACAGATCTCCACCTACCCCTAACCCTATCTGTCCATCTGTCTCTTCTCTTTCTCATGCCAGCATCGACTGGAGACTGATACAGAGTTCCACCCTCCTGACACTCCAATAAATTATGATGGATCTGTATAGTTATACCTAGTGGTAAAGAGTTAAATAAAGACGTGGTACTGTGTGGTCATCATCATACCTTTGACAAATACATATTATTTTCTTCAAATGACTTTATGTCATTCAGTGATGTGATGATTATGATGATTTGTGATATTACTTTGAAGTTCAACCAGCCACTATGGAAACAAGCATTCCATCAATACATAGGGGGGAAACACTGGAGGTTTGAATTAGTCTGGCTGAAGGACCAGACCAGACCCTCATAAGTGAGAGAAATTCTAGTCTACTGAATAAATACACTGTAGTTTCCTGTCAGGGTTAATGTCCTAAGAGATACTGTGCTCTAGTCTCATTGTGTTCCAATTTAAATCCAAAAAAATTCAGAATAAAAACGTGGTAATTTGCACAAAGGTTCTGTGAAACCGTACTGTGACTGAAAAAAAATGACAATATTGGTTTGGCATTGAACAAAAATGACAGACAGTAAGTCGGGGCTTCACTGCAAGAAACCTCTTCCAAGTTTTTCTGTGTGACTCATCTCTCACAAGGGAAGGTAGAAGCAGTGTAGTGGTAGAAGAGGTACAAGAAGAAGTATAATGCCAAAGAATCTCTTACGCAGTATTCTTGAAATAACTCAGAGGTTCATAGGAAGTGCAGTCTGGCCATATATGTCTCCAAGAACAAATAAAAAATGTCACAAGACAATGTGTGAAGAATGTCTTTGTTGAGAGAAAAGTTCACATTTCTCACCCATTAAATATAAGATAGTCTGGAAGACCAAGATAAGGCCATTCTTTCTTTATTTAAAGAAATATTTTAAATGTAACTAGCTTAGCACATAAATGTATCATATTTTAAAGTGTCATATTTTTATAAAACACACTAAACAGGGGTAACAAGTACAACTCATAGCATAGCATAGCATTAGCCCTTTCCGCTGAAAAATAACTACGGTTGAATAAAGAACAACAAAAAACTCCTGTTTCTTGTTTGTTTGTTTTCAGTCACGTCTCACACACTGCTCTCTGACTTCAAGCCTCTTTTCTTTAGCTTACTATAGTCTTGAAGAATGTGTGAACCCGGTCTGCAATTACGTGCAAATTACCCACCTTTCCCTCAAAATGTATAGTGCGAAAACAAATTGCATGTGAATGTAATTTTTCGGGCACAGGGTTGGTATTTCTAGGTCCATTTTTGTAGTTAAATAATTCATTACGCTATTGGCTGCAAAACAGAAACAGACAAGTAGAAACTCAACCTAACCAAGTTAAACATAAAACAACCCATGAAGTAAAAGGCTCCGTTCAAAGAGAACATCTGCTGTTGTGAAACCACAAATGCTGATATCTAGAAACAAGTTGATATCTCACACATTTTTTTTTTCCACAGAATCCTAAAATATCCTATTACAAAGACAAACAATGACTGGCCCAGCCTGCCTGAGCTGTAAACAAGCAGAGCCATGACGCATTAGAGACCTAAAAGCTCGCCCACTCACTCTAAAGTCCCTCTTACCTTGTCTCATACCCACACTACATTTCTTCTTCATTTTTCTGCTTCCTCTTGCCACCCATTTCATCTTCTCTCACTTCCTATTCTCCTCCTCCCCTTCTCTTGTACTCATTATTTTATTCTTGCATTCCTCCACTGTTCTCTCTGCTTGCTGACGAGACAAACACCCACACTGTCAGTGAGTCAATTCCGAGCAGCAAGAGGCCTGGAAGGGGAGAACATGAGCAAAGATGTGTGACTAGTGTGCAAATGAGCAAGAAAATAGAGAGCTTGAAAAAAAAAGGAATAAAAAAACATGGCATGAGCCCTTTGATTTTTCTTTTTCTAAATTTTCAGAGCCAAGCATCAACTATAAGAAAATATGCTGCATTAGGGGTTAACATTAAGGTTTAAAGATAGGTTTTCCAGCACGAACAAGTTTCTGATTTATGAAAGAAGAGACTGGCAGCAGGTTTTACAACAATAGGATAATAGTCATATGTCCTTCATAGTAAGATGTGAGTAGGGGGGCACTTAGTCTGAGATGTGGCAGCAGATCATGTATTGTCATATTCATATTCAAGGGCATTTCCACATCCACTTGATTTAAAGCAATTGTTCCCATTTATGGAGTGTTTCCTCTCTCCATTTGATTCATTCACTCATATGTAAACGGTGGTGGTGCAGTGGCAGTTAGCACAGTTTGCCTCACAGCAAGAACGTTCTGGGTTTGGGTCTTTCTGTGTGGAGTCTGTATGTCCTCCCACTGCCCATAGTCCAAAAACATGGAGCTCAGGTTAATAAGCGACTCTTAATTGTCCGTATGATGTGACCATGAATGATTGTCTGTCTCTATGTGTCGACCCTGTGATTGACTGATCACCTGTTCAGGGTGTGCCCCACCTCCAGTTGTTGGGATGTGTCGCTCAAGCACGCCTAAAGGCAAAAGTGACGTAATGGCTTATCTCGATAGTCTTTTGTCACTCCTTGGACAGGAGGAGCCGGAGGTCAAAGTGCCAGCCTTGAAATTTTGGAAAACTTCAGCTGAGGAAAAAAAAAAAAAAAAAAAAAAAAAAAAAAAAAAATAGTAACAAAGAAGTGAGGTTTGTAATAACTGCACTGCTGGCATCAGTGGTTGAGGGAGTGAACCCTGGCCAAAGCAGTTCAGTAGTCACTGACCAGTCTCTCTAAATATATACCACGATGAGTCAGGACTGTGTGTCCAAAGAGACATGTGTTTTTTTTTTCTTTTTTTTTTTCTTTTTTTTTTCTTTCTATAAACTGACTCATTTTGACCAACACTGTCAGCTAATAGGCCAGTGGACAGTCCATTTATCATGGAGTCAAGCTGTTTTGAACCAAGCCTTCTCTCCTCATGCAGTGAGACTTGTCAGCTCTGCTCTTTGTTCACCCACTGCTCTGTGAAATATGGCATGACAGGAACTACAGAGGTTTTAAACCCAAGTTTGTGACCCTACTTACACAAGAAAGAAATATGGATTTTGACTTCAGGCTTTGAGGCAAGAGTCAGCAGAAAAGATGTTTGTGCAATACTGCATGAGGACTGGCTCCAGAGATAGAATGTATTGGATTTATGGCTAATTTGAAGCTCCAAAAACATGTATATCAAAACTTTTCTTTTGTTTTTCAATGAAGCAACAAAAGAAACTATTTCAGTTCATCTTCAGTCTATAGTGTGAAAGTCTAACATTTTACTGTACCCATGAGGCTGACATTTTAGTGCCTTTACTGAATTCTCACAGTGGTGAAGTAAAAATCTTGTGATTGTAATTGTCATCACTTCAAAAGTGTAAAATATGGGACCTTCAAATATGCCACACAAATTAGTGTATCGTATAAAGAAATGCACTTTTTTTGTTTAAAACTGTAGTTACACGACTATGTTATTATTTGAGATATTTTAAACCTACAGTGTTTGTTGTGTTCACTTGCATGTAGCGGTTTTGTGTTGTGTCATGTTTCGTTTCATTCAGCTTTTCTGTATTTAGTGTTTTTTCTTTGTGCCATAGCAAAATAAACAATAGGATAAAAGAGATTTTCATGTAAAAAATTTACAAAAAAGTTAAGACCTAATATACTGTATATAGTAGGTCTTAAATATATTTACAGTATATATACTGAATAATCTTCAGGACATGAAGGCTGCCTTGTCTGAGTCCATTCAGCCTCTTAGAATCCCCGGTGGACACAAGTCTATTAGCCACATTCTATTTCCTTTAAACCATTATTTCTAAGTTGTGTTTCCTTTACTAGACACTGTGCAACAACAGTGACATGAAAGGTGAAATAGGATGAGATTTAGTGCACACACACACATTGCATGTGCCTTAGCCTGCTGAGCTAATGACAACAGCCAGGAGCCACATTTTAGTGAAAATCAGCATCTTCCAAAATGTTTTTCCCCTGTCGTGTGTACATGACGTAAAGGAGATCTTAAAAAGGAAGCCCTGGGCTTCACGGTGACAAAACCAATTAGTGTAAAAGCCACGTACATGCAGCTGCATGGGAATGAATCCCAGCTCATTTAATGCCGTCATAGCTTTCTCTCTTCCCTTACTTGTCTGTCTCTAAAGTACAACATCGATGAAAGATGTAGTAAAATATTAAAAAGGGGCAGACCACCTTGCTCTCATTTTAGGTGCCTTTAAATAGGAATACAACCCAACTCTAGGATTCACAAATAAGGAGTGAATTTGTTCTGAGGGATGATGACTGACTCATATTCCTGACCGGTATTTAATTTAGTCATTCACCATTAAAGTTAACTACTTGGATCCCGAGATCTTCTCCAGGTTCAAATCCTGTTTCAGCGCTGACCTTGACACATAATTTAATCATGCTTTACTTGACAAAAGAAGATAATATAAAGGGAAAAGAAATCTAAAACATGATGGTCAGTAGCGCAGTGATTAGCACGCTTGCCCTCACATCAACTTCCTGTTTGGGGTTCGCATGTTCTCCCTGTGCCTGTGTGGGTTTCCTCTGGGTGCTCTGGATTCCTCACAGTCCAGAAACATGCAGGTTAGGTTAACTAAGGACTCCCCCCAGGTGGAGTATCCTGCCTCTCACCTATAGGTCAGATGGGAATGCTGCAAGCCCCCCACCCTTTGCAGATGTTTAATATGTACATATTGTATATTATTTATTATTGTTTAAATTTCCCCCAGTATCTTATTAACAGCAAAGATTTGAATATCATATAGTATAGCTTTTTAAGATAAATGGTTGTTTGACACACACATGCACAGACACACACAGAAACTCACCACACATACCCACAGTGAAACATCTTCTCTACACATATGTACTTGTTTTCCATCATAGTCACTGTAGGGTAGATGTGTCACACTGATAACAACATGTAAGTGTGTAAACTCCAGTCAGCGCTACTCTGTGACAAACAGAAACAGCCCTGGCACCGTCATGCATGTTAAATGCCACTAAATGTCACAAACATGGTTGACACATATGAGTGTGTGCAAGCTTGTGTTGTGCGTTGTGTGTGTTGCTGCTGTGTGTGTGTGTGTGTGTTTGATAAGAGATGATCTCCAGGGGTCAAATCTGCTATAGACCTGAGAAGGCAAAAACATCAATGAAGCCTGTGAGGGTGAGGAGCTCATTAGCTACAAGATAGGTCTACAGTATGGTGGAGAAAAACATGCTGAATTATTTACACAACCACACCAGTGTAAGACCAGAGTATACTGAGCCAAGCCAAACACAACCTCGATGCGTTGATCAAAACACACACACACACACACACACACACTAACTGGGGACCTGGCTTTAGTCCCCAGTTAGACAAGCCGTCCTCAATTAACTGGTCTTTAGTGTGAAATGTGTCCCTAACGGTAGCCAATAACAGACACGTGCACGCAGACACACACACACACACATACACACAGGTTTTGAGTCATAGTCGTCTGCTACTAGTACTGATAAAAAAAAAACATAAAATATATATATATATGTGTACACACACACACACACACACACACGACACAGTGATGATGACATGATCAATCACCTTACAGGAAAACCAATCACTGCCTGTATCCCAGGACCAGGGTTCCTGCCCTGAATGGTTAGACTACAACAATACCTAAGGTTACAATTTAAGGAAATATTTATTCAAAAAATTAAAACATAGATAGAGAAATACTTAAATAAATGATGACAATAATCCTGTGTCATACTTCAAGTCAGTGTTTACTTTTTAGCATTTAATGAATACTACAGTCTTTCCCTAGCCTATATATAAATCAGTGACCAACGTTGTCCTATCAGGTGTAACATGTTGTTATCCAGGCGTTTGTGACATGACAACACTTTAGACTCCCTGCACCGACCCATGTAGCCTTGTCTTAGAGTGAAGTCATATCTCTACCTATCTCTAAATTTAGCCTCATGTAAAAAAAAAAGGTCAAGAATGTGTAATTAGCTCTGTGAGGTTGATGTGACTCTAACTCAACAACATGACGCCATGGTGCTAATTGCCACTGGCAAATAAAGAGATGCCATATTGACAACTGGAGAGTTAAGGAGACATGCTGATATTGGCAACACAGTCAACTGTCTTTCCGCAGAGCTCTCTACCTTTTCCAGTTATTGACTGAGAATATTCTTCATCCCCGGTTCCTCCTGCTTATACATCATTACCAGCAGTGATCAATCACTGATTATTAAATGAAATGTCCATTAAGGCTGAGGGGTATTTCCATACTGGGCAACGGGCCAGTGGGTGATGCCGGAGGCAGCAGCAGCAGCAGCACAAAGACTGAAGCGAGGCTAAGTCAGGGCACTGTGTCGTTTCATATGCAGCCACCGACTGTGAAGCTGAAGCTGGTTTTTTTTTTCCCTTTTTAAAAACACAAATTGCTTGAAGTTTCCTTGACTTGACAGGCACCAGCATGTGGGCTAAGGGAACACAGGAGTGCACACACATACACACTCACACAAACTTCTCCCATCTTCCCCGTTCACATACATTCACATAGTGTCACATACTCATACTCATAATTGTATTCACAGCCCCACACACACACACACACACACACACACACACACACACACACACACACACACACACACACACACACACACACACACACACACACACACACACACACACACACACACAATGACGTGCAACCACATTTTCTTCTCTCATCTCTCTATTACTCTCTCTCTCACTTTATGTTCTTCTAATCTAATCCGTCTCAATCTCTCCGTCACTCAGTCTCAATCTTCCCGTGAGAAATTTTACAGAATACATATTTTCCCTTGTTTGGCAGAGAGCAGCAATTATGAAGTCAGATGGACTGAAAGGTAACTCCTCCATTAGACTGTCATGCTGCATCATCAAGTCCACTGAATGACACTTTACTGAGCCTTATGTTTGCATTATCATTGTCATTATCTATCTGGTCACATAGAATCTGTTATGAGCATTATTTCTCAGGACTACAACTACACCTCATTTAACCAACTCTATTTAAAGACCCCCTCCAATTAAAATCAAGTTTTAATCTAGTTAACATGTCAATAAAGTGTTTTCTTTTATAATACAAGACGCATCATGATCGAAATAAGCAGTCGAGGCCATGACTGCGTATTTCCACCTTGGGACCTGCAGTGAACCAATGGCAGTCTCAGAAAAAACGCATTCAGACAGCCAGGGTTTCATTGGTTATATATACAGTAACCTAGGGAACCAATCCCGCCAATTTGTGGGGACACAGGGTGCAAGAGTTTGCTTTAGCACAGCCACTAACACTGTGTCAGCCAAAAACATGAACAACTAAAGGATGCTAACTATGCTAAACGTTCTGATACGTCTGCTGGTCGCTGATTTTGGTCGCTGATCAACAGACTCCTCATCCGAGTCTGGGTCTGACTGAGGCTAAAACATGTGGCTGAGTCTGTCTCATGTTTCTTCTGCTAACCGTCTTGATTTGCACTGATCTTTCACCTGTCAACCTAGCACAAGCAGCAGTGGTGGGCGGGGCAGAAAGTCTTCACATTCTTAGATGTGCCTCCAGCCCCAGCTGTAGATTTTTTCTTTACTTTTTATGTGGGAAAACCATGTTAAACAAAATATTAAACATAGCAGAATAATTTTTTTAGTTTAAAACATGTCTGGAGAGGAACTTTAAATAGTGACTCACAGACTGAAACTGCAACAAGGAACAGGCATTTTGTACAGTCACACTATGGAGATATGTAACTTCTACTCTCCACTTCAAATGAAACACCAGCTCAGGGTTTAACTTCTATTTCACGTTGTGATGTACGAGCATCATTGTCATTGTTACCAAATGATTTTTAATCCCGTGGTTGATCTGCTTTGCTTTCGCTCAGCAAATGAACTACAGCTGAGTTCACTGAGAAATGGGGTTTCGGTCTGGTGCTTTGGTCCAACCTAAATGAACCAAATCAAATGGGCAAACACAGCAGTTGTTTGAACTGCACCAGATAGGTTAGGTGTTACTGTACAGAGGCTGATAGGGAACAGTTCTGCCTGGGCGTCTGACAGAGGACATTCGCTCACATCACCACAGTGCTCGTCAGGTAAAATTACACAAATGGCGTATTACATATTTGAATGGACAACAGATGCTGTCATTTAACATCAGGAGGAAAATCTCCCCTATACTGCTTAATGTCTCGATTCTAAGAGGTTGAACAGTTTATATTACAACACAGTTGGCCTGAATACTACCGTCTAAAGTAATGCAATGTGTGAAAAAAAAAAGGGGGGAATGTGAGGGGACTGCTGAAGAAAAAGAAGCAGAAATGGGTTGAGTGAAGTGTAAAATAGATGTGAGAGAGAAATGAAGCAGCAACTGTGGCTTGTTCACAGCATGGGGAATAAGGAACAGATAACACACTGTAGAAGTAAACATCTGATCAAACAGCCCAGCGCGGGGTCGACACACACATATGGAGTTACATTACATAACAAATTAATACACATTGTTTATTAATTGTACTTTTTTTTAAAAATTATTAATAAAAATGATTCCTTTTTCTGCATGTGAGCAGGTGAGTGTTATCTCTCTGTTGAAATGCTTAACTCATGACTAATAGTATTTACTCTTCCTCTTATATAACACTACCATTCATTAATTATTACCACGACTCAGAGAGATGCTGTTATGTATTCTTTTTGTGCGTCGGGATGAAGTGCTTCACTCTGCTCCGCTGTTTCTGTGTCAGAAAAGCAGAGAGCAGATTCAGGGGGATTAGAGCTGGGACTGCTGTCATCTAAAACACTGACATTTAAACACTCCCTCCTCTCTTCACGTCTCGGTCACCCGATGTCTTCACTTTTCCTCTCTGTCTCCCTCTGTTTTCTTCTCTCTGCTTTTTCACTCCTCCTCTCCTGAGTGTCTGTCTTCGGTGGATGTGTGTTTGTCTTTCTCTTCACCGGAGTCACGTCGATCGGATGCCTCGTCAAAAAGTTTTGTTTCTCACAATGACAAGTTTCCAGAAACTCTTCGAGACAGGTGTGTGTGTGTGTGTGTGTGTCCAGTTTTCAACTTCTTAAGCGCACAGGAGATGAAATGAAGCGTTGGTGTTTGTCATTACCCTTCGGAAAGTATTTTAAATTGCAGTTTGGGTTAAAATGACTACTTCAAGACCTTCATTGTCATGGTTACAAAAACAACCATTACATGAGGGTCAGGGAACAATCATGGTCGTCGTTAAAAAATTTAACTAAATGTTTTTTGAACCATTTGTCCGACCCCCCCGCCTCTGTGGATTTCGTGGCTCTATCACTATAACTGCACGGAAAACTAGGCTTTTATTTGCGGCAGGTTTTTAGAATACTTTATCTACCTGTGAATATAGAGGAGCAGGACAAATGAGCAATGATGATGAAAAGTGTGAAGGCTTTTAATCAAACTACTATTACTAATGTCAAAAATGTATGTATATCAGAATTTACATCAAACCAAAAAGGCCACAAGTCCTCCACTCAAATTAAAATGCTTTAACCTTGTTTAACCTTATTATACTTATTGTACTTTATATCTCAAAGGCTGTGTTTCTCTTGAGGAATGGACATCAGGGTGCCAGTGTGTGTGTGTGTCTGTGTGTGTGTGTGTGTGTGTTTAAAGCTTACTACTTTTATGTTTCTGCATACAGTGATCTTCAAGCACACAGTATATGCGTGTTTGTGTGCGCGTGGACACCTCAGCCATGTTTCCATATACAAGCATGTACATCCGTGTGTATGTGTGCACGTGTGAAACAAACTCCATCCCAATCAGCTTCAGTTTGATTTCTGCTCATCTGGGAGCTCTCCAGCTGATGTGAAAGGGGAGGGGAGCGCCAGAGAGACTGTGGCCCAGAACAGGGCCTCCTCGCTGGGAGAGAGGCGCGTTCAAAGGGCTCGCTTGGCCCCGACGGGAGCAGCAAACACTGCTCATTTGCCACTGCAATTCTATTTTCACATCATTTCAATTTCAAAGAGCCTTCTGGCTAGATTAGCATTTGGCTCGGATAAAAGAAGAGTTAGTGAAGGAGTGGAAGGGTGGAGAAAGAAGGGAAAGGGTGGAATAAAGAAAAGAGAGATGAGCATTTACTTCATGTGCTGATGCTGCCTTGGATTTTTTTGGCATTTGATGGCCCTTGTCCTGAGCTGTGTCGTCTTGTTTTGGTTTTCACCTCAGAATCTTCTTTTATCAGTGTTTACCAGCCAGCCTGGGGTCACCACATGGAGGAAGAGTAACACACAAACTTCCTGAGGTCATTTTACGTGTAACCGCTTCGCATTTTTTCGTTTTTCACGTCATTTGACATAAAGTCACTCACCCCTTACCCGACCTCAACACAAGCCGTGACCAAAACGGCATTAAATGACACACAAAATGCATAGAAATGACACGAGAAATCACGTTATACCAGCAAACATGTGCGCTGTTGGGTCATAAGAAGAAAATTATTGTATACAGCTGTATGCAAAAGTTTGGGCAACCGTGGAAAAACAATAAAATAAATAAAAACAATTAATTTGCTTGAAAATGAATTCTGGCATCTGCACAGGTTTGGTGCCCCTGCTGCTTTTAAAGTCTTATGACTTCATCAACTCATTAAGACTTGTTTGGCCATGTGTCCATATACTGTTTTTTACTGAGCGCCAGCATTTTGTTTTCGATTGTTCCCAAAGAGGACAGAGTGTATGCGGACATCTGGAGAAAAGGCCATTTTGTGCGGTTGCTCCAAGCGCTTCTAGTGAAAACTCTCTGAACTTTTAGAAAAATATGCTGGTGTTGTCGCTGCAGCTCCTTGTCAGGCAACCAATCAGACGGGGTGGGACCCATCACCCGTGGCAACCTAGAAAATGGAGAAAAGTGCTTCTAGCTTCCAATTTCCGCTGTCTTCTATGTCATCAAAAAACGGTAGTTAAGGGGAAGTGTTGAGGTCAAGACAAGATCTAAAGGTTCCAAGAAAACTTTCAGATGAAACTGCTCATCTTTTGGTCAGAAAAGACGACGTTGAGATCGCACAGGAGTGATGGTGCACCGCCTCAACCGTCTGTTCTTCGTAACATAACACTGATATCAAAACAGTTGCCCTCACAACTCATTGCTGTGTAAATGTTATATTAATCACTATAGTAGATGCCACCGTATTATACAGTATTATATTGTATGTTATAACATGGTTATTATAGTATTATATTGCTAGCATATTATTTTGTCATCAATATTATAATTATACTTTTGCTAAACCATAAATTTATTATGACAACAACATCAACGTTACTTCTTTTCCCCTCGATCCCAAATCAAATTCCCTACTCTACACACCAACCCGTCCAGGTCCACTAAGCATGGATACATATCATATCACTGCTTCTCATTCAAACACACACTCACATTACCCACACAAGCCCTACTTAATCTAATCTAATCTCCACTCCACGACTCTTATCATATCATCACACACATCACTGTAACCGCTTTAGGTTATTGTCTGTATGTTTGTCCATTATGCCCATTATTTCTATCTCATTTATCTTCTATGTCATCATTTGAGTGCTATGTTTTTGTTTGTTTTTTTCTTCTTCTTTCTATTCTTGATTTAGGATATTACTCCCATTCTTCCTGCAGATCACTTCAAGTTCAGAGATATTTGAAGCTGTACGGCACACACAGCATGTTTAATACCTACCTACAGATTTTCAGTGTTGCTCACAGTCGGGGGCCTGTGATGCTGACAGCTTGTGTTTCTTGAAGCAGTTCATGGTGGATATCGAGGAATGCTTTGGATCATTGTCCTGTTGTAGAAACCAGCCTCCTTTTAGGTTCGTGACTGACTGCAGAATATTTGAATGCAATCCATTCTTCTCACTGTCTGTGTAATGTTGCTGCTACACAATCCCAAAGAAATAACATTTCCACCACATGCTTAGAAGTTAAAAGTGTTCTTGCCATGTTTTTTTTTTTTCTCCTCCAAACATGAATGTGGTGATTATGGCCCAAGAGTTCAATTATAACTCCATCCGTCCACAGTGGCCTACTCGTCTCCAAAACCACTCTGGCTCATCCAGATGTCGATCTGCAGGACTTCAGACTTTCGTGATGAGTTTGCACGAGAAGTTTCCTTCTGATTACTCTTCCATGTAGACATTTATCCGGGCGATGCAGCACAGTGGCGTGATGCACCACCACCACTGTGGGATTTTTTTGACTTTGCCTAACATAACCGCATGCCTATTTAAAAACCTGTACTTCATAGTAGATGAGATCTGGGATAGGTCAATTTTTTTTTTATATGAATATAATTATTGTAGAATACGTATTCTTTTTCTCCCGGCTGTCGACAAAGTAGAGGCAGCAGAAGGAGGGGCAGTGGGGCCATGGGTCTTAGCAGACATACCAGAGACCACAACGGTGGAACGAGTGGCCACACCTGCCAGCTCACAAATCGAGAAGCAAGGGGGCTATTCAGAAAAAAGGAGAAACACCAGGAGAAGGGTTTCAAATCCGTCAACATGGAAAGTATGTTGCTTCAAGAAACGTCATCAGGAGAGCAAAGAACATGTCAACTCCGCAAATGAAAAGCTTCCAACTCAAACGAATGAGAACTGAAAACTGTACCACGCTATGTAAATACTAAGAAAGGAACCCCAGGTGTTCAGGCACACATCAGTTCTTCTCCCGCTGAGTCACATTACTGTCGCACCAGAACAGAAAGGCGGCACCTTGAGTCAGCGCTCGGTGTTTCACAGATGTATGATCTCTCCAGACTTAAACGCAGAGAGAATGGAACTAAACCTGTAAGAGAATCTCATTATCGACTCATATTTAACACAGAGCTCACCCTAAGCTGTCGCGCTTAGAAAGATTGGTGACATCGGTGTGAAGCGTGTGAGACTGCTGTGAAACAAAACTTGGTAAAGCCAAAGTGATGAAGACATCCAAACAAAGCATGTGGCTGACAAGGCAGCCACGCATCAAGAGCGCCAATAAGACAGAAAGGATAAAGATGCGCCAACAACCTGTTTTGACCTACAGAACTTCTTTTTTTTTTACTGCAAGCAAAAACTTAACTTATATAATTTTATCACAGTTCACAAAATAAGAGGGGCCATTGTGCTACGTGGACAGAGGCGATGTCAGTGAGGGGAGTAAATGATAGTGCAAGTGCAGTGATGAAAACACTACGACAGGTTGTGCATGATTATCTAGATGCCACTGAGATAGTAGCATGGAGTGACAGCTGTGTCCCAGAACAGAACAGGAAAACGAGCCGGGCCTACGGCTCAGACTCTGCCAATATGATAAGTTAGAGGCATTTAATGAAATAAAGTGAGATGAAATGTTCATTTTTGCATTGTTGTTGCATTGTTCGAAATTTTTAAATTGCATATAGTCTGACAAAATCTGCCATGAATTGTGACAATTTCTAAGTTTGAAAAAGTAGTTTAAAAAATATTTAAATTTTATAAATATTAAGCCTTAAAGGCAATTCAATAGTCTCCATTTGAATTGATGGGGTTTTCATTACAACGTAAACACTAATTTCATTCATTCAGCCATCTTTTTTTTTCTTTTTTAACCCAAAACAAGACATACATGTATTTTGCTGCATTAGCGTTAACTTTCTTATATGAAACAAAACTTAATAGTGAAAAAGTCCAAATTCAAGATAAACAATAAACCAAATAAGATTAACCGAACAGTTTAGTAACAGATATGTCATGCCACGTAACCAATAAATGAGCTAAGATTCTGACCAGTGGACGACTGACATGCAGCCACTTGTTTGAACATGTGCTTCTGTGATTTTTTTTGTCCGTCATATCCTCTTGACGCTCCCATGTAATCAAGCGTGTACTATGGAAGTGAAGATCTGATTCTGATTCTGATTCTGGACATAGAAAACTTGGCAGTGTTTGCTTCAAGATTCAACCCATCCACTTGGATGACTTAAAAAAATACTCCAACAAATTAAAAAAATAAAGTGTAGGGAAATAATAAACAAGTCCGAGTGACCAACAGACATTAGAATAAAGGCAGAAAGTGTTCACATTTGAGAAGCTGCACCAATGTTCACTCCATTTCTATCACTGAGGCCAGGTTAGATAACAGACACGCCTCTCTGTATAACAGAGTACAGCTCAACAGCATCGCAAACTACACCTACCAAAGCGATTATACAGTTCAAACATCTCTCAAAAACAGTTTCAACAAAAGCTGAACATTATAACCCTGACTACATTCACTGTAAGTAGGTGTCCCTAATAAACTGCCAACTGAGTCAAATTATCTTTCTCATATCTGATATCATAAAAGAAATTTCCAGCCGTGCTGCAATATGATGTTATAAGACTGAATCTGTTCACTTCTTGTCCTCGTCTGTGTACTGCATGTCTCATCTGCATAAGTTCATTTGCATCTGTGTATCTCTCCTGTTTTCGCCTGCCTTCCCTTCTTCCCTCCGTTTTCCCTCTCTCCCCTCACTGCCCCAGTGAAGC
The DNA here is from genome assembly GCF_002260705.1 of Seriola dumerili. Lineage (NCBI taxonomy): Eukaryota > Metazoa > Chordata > Actinopteri > Carangiformes > Carangidae > Seriola > Seriola dumerili. Next base: position 2,492,697 of record NW_019174576.1, on the reverse strand, counting down.
AGATGCCTTTGATGCCATGCTACAAATCACACATTTAGCTTTTCATCAATATTTCATCTATCCATCCCGGGCTCGGCTCTTTCTCGCTCTCTAAATCAGCACTGGCTGTGGGGGGACCGATGAGGACCTTGGAAGTCATTTGCCTCGCAGCGGAAAGGAAAACCAGAGCAAGTTGGGGTCAAACTGTCGGGGTGGGAGGGTCAGGGCAGGGGATAGGATTTGAAATGCATAGTTTCAAGGAGTATTAGAAAGCTCTTGGTCTCAAATCCTTCATGACACAGTGAACTAACAACTACTCTGCCGTCTAGCTCGGTGCTGAAAGCCAATATAAAGCAGATTTTGATTATAGGAAGGAATTGCAAATTCATTCATGGCTAAAGTAAAAAGTCAAATAAAACCGTATGCTTAAAGCTAAACAGAGAGCCTTCCTGCCTGACATTTCTGTAAGAAAAAACCCCCATCAACTTCTAATGAATATAGATGATGGAAAGTGGACGTGCAGAAGAGCTGAACATCACCAGAAAAAGACTGAAGTGAGCTGCAGGAGGATTGTGGGTAGAAAGCAGATCACCTCCACTGTTAATCACAGGCAAGTTAGCGACTTAAGGTTAGGTCAGGTGATGTTTGATATTTTTCTTATTGTCAACAAATCAAATGAAAAGAAACCCTCATCTCCAACGAGCTGATCCTACTAATAAATGTTGCGCGTGTATCCAAAGCCTGAGATCTGTAGAGAGTAACAAATGTGTAATAGTCCCCGGCTGAAAATAGTCCCCGACAATTACTCTATTTTTTGTGTTTGAGTAAGTTTGCAAAATATAAAAAATAAAAAAATAATTGCCCAGCTGTTTTAAGAAATCTAATATCTTCATGACTGGGATTTAAAGATTTACATTTTCAGTAGAAACCAGTGGCCTTGGGACTGAGAGCCACTGATAAAGGGACTAACGCATAGTTAATGTGAGAATTGCTCACAATAACACAGCTATATAATATTGCCAGCCTTATCCTATAAAAGGGAAGAAAAGGAGGAACTGCGAAAGAATAGAAGCCACAGATTGGCCAAGTTAATCGAACTAGAGTCAGCCAGTGAAGTAGAACAGAAAGACAAAAGCATTCATTTTGAGAGCTGCACTAATTTATCAACTTACACAATAGACAATAGTGGCCAAGCAGGTTTTTCAGTCAAGTGTACCACAAAATCCCATTAGATCAAATTGCTAAAATGAAAATTTAATGATCACAGTGAACCCATCGGCCCACTGCAGCAGGAAAACGTTGAGGAAAACAACAGAGAAAAATATGATGAACATAAAAAAAATGGGGGTTGCAAGGACATAGTGAAATGACAAATATAGTAATTGGACATTTTAAGGTGAAAAACTGTGAATAGAAATGTTCAGTCCAAAAATTCCATCATTAAAAGGCTAAGAAGCAAGATTCATACTGCCCCGTACCACAATCTAGATCAATGACATGATATTTCAATTTAAGCACATTGCCTTTATATTTTATACCCAAATCTTTGCACTTAATGAATCCCACTTCCCTTCTATTTCTCTAATAAAAAGAGTACAAAGTACTTTGTTGTTTTCTTTGATTTACCTTGCCCTAACTTCCCTTGTTGGAGGCTAAAATCTAAACTTACTTCCCAGCAGCAGGAGCAGGAGACATTACCAAAGCAAAGCAGGAAACACCCTGGAGGAACATTTTACATCCTTTTCTTCCTCACTTGCTGTGTTTATTTTTAAAAAAGGAAGGCTAAGGAGAGTGGAGGGGAGGAGGATAATGAGGCAGACAGAAAGAAAAAGAGATATCTTTAGATAATGTGAAGTCAAATGAGAGAAAGGCAAAGACATGTTGTTGTTATGGCGAAAAGACAAGATGCATAAAACACCCAAAAAAATAAAAATAAAATAAAATAAAAAAGAAATTAAAAAAATGGGTGTTTTAAAATTGGCTGCTTTTATTATCTACACTGTCACAGTCTGCTGGATTGAATGTTTTATTTCCTGTTCTCTGCTGAACTGGTAGTTTAGTCAAATGAACGCTTCTTGTTTCTTCTTCTTTGATATTTATGTTACAGCAGGAGACTGGCAGTTAGAATAGGATACACTCCTCCACAGGTCTGTGTGGTAGCTTCAAAAATCTGCGTGACATGATGAGACATATAAATGACTGTTGCTAATAGAGTTTCCAACAACGCTCTCTGTGACTGTCACAGCTCAGGTAGAAGGGTGCATTTAGAGTACACTTCGCTTCTAATTATGCAGATCCATTTTATTATCCCTCGTGAAACGCTATAGATTTAACATAAAAAAGAGGAGTTTTGACAAGTTTGAGGAACGACATGTTCTCTTACGCTCAGCCGTCAATTGAAGAGGCCGAAAAGAGAAACAGAATTAGCTGTGTTTCAGGTTAACTTGTGGAAGCCACTGCCTAGGTATTTGGTCCTGTAAACAAACTGTAAAAGAAAAAAAAAAAAAAAAACTGTCATTGAAAAAAGACAGACATGAAGAAAAATCTGAAGAGACCTTGCTGGTATTTATCCATGCTCAAATACCTCATATGCCAAATACTCAGAGATTGTTTTCTCATACAGCTAATTTATTTTTAATCAAAATGCGTAAAGTAAGTCTGCTATGCATGTGTACAGGTATTTACAGTAGTAATGTTAGTCTCCCATGTTAATTCGCATTACAATATCACAGGTTATTGTATTTGCACAATTGTTGTTTTTTCATCATTGTTTTTTTATACAAATGATATTAAAATAAATGAATGAATAAAATAAATTAAATTAAAATAAATATAATGTGTACATTATATATACACACATACATCAAATAATATGATATGATCGTAGTTTTTTTTCTTTTCTTTTTATGCTTGTGTTTCATTTTTCAATTGTTTCAACGCCATTGTTTCCTTTTTTTCAGATCAGGTTTTTATTTCAATGCCAAATTTTATTCTCAATGCCAAATTTCAATGTCACCATTCTAGGCCTGTATCAAAGCTGTTGCAGTCTAATACAACAGCATTGTGATAAATCCAACCTTGATGCAGAATGTAATATTTGTTCTTTTGTTAAAACTGGTTAAAGAGTTGTTGATTCAACTGTATGGCCATGATGGAAGATGAAGTATCGTGTTAGACTGAGAAGTGTTTCTTTGTCTGTTATACAGACAAGAAAACACGCCAGCATCAAACAGGGGAAGATGCCATTACACAGGATACATATTAACCACTAGTCCACAAGCACATCCCACGTGTATCCAATAAACTGGCAGCTGAGTGCCGCCCCCTAAGCAGCAAATATGTAGCAGTCAGCATCTGCCACTTGCATTTGCATGGAAAACCAGGGAAACACTAAAATGCTAAAATGGTTACGGGCTGCTGCGTCGTCGACTGCACAGACAGAAAGACTTAACGCAGAGGTTCTTACAGACTGCTGAAGGGTAAAGAGAAGAAAAGCGATGTGAAGCAGCACTGTCGAGGTTTCACAGGAACATGTAAGTTATTCTGAATATTTTAATAAATCTATCAATCCACCACAGATCTTTTTTTCTGACCCTGTGATTTTGATTGGAAAGACAAATCCTGAAGTAGGACTCGCTGTGTCTTCCCCGCCATGAAGCTAGATGCAGTAAATACACATAATATGTGTAACAAAGCTCACAGGAGAGTGAGGGAGATTTTAATCTCCATAAACTGCGCACATGCACCGCATCCTGAGAAGACACTCAAAATGAGTAAAAACATGTGGGTGGTCCATGCCTGTAGAGGCCTTTAATTAGTATTAAGCATATTTATTGGTGTTGTTACACTGTATCTCCTCGCACCCATGGACATTTGATCTGAGGTAATGTGTTCAATGCCAAGGCTTTGTTCAGGAAACTACGTCCCACACCCAATTAGCTGTTGGTTAAGCATGAAGCACCTGTGAAATGAATGGAAGTGTTGGCAATTCTTCTTATTATTCAGTCAGAATTTTTAGTGTGCAGCCATAATTCCTCTGTGTAATTATAGGTGCACCGGCTGAATGACAAATCTAGCTCATCTATCTTCAGACACGCAGCAGAGGCTTAGCAGCAAAGCACTATCTCCTCAACAATCCACGGATAGGACACACACAGAATCAGATACGTTTCCGTCAAAGCTGCTGTACTGAGATTTCGAGCTAATGTGAAGTACACTTATCCACTTCCATGCCAACTTTTCTTTTTTTTTTCTCCCCCCCCCACAAGAAATGAATGCTCGTCTCTAAGTAGACAGCATTTACGCCATCATGATACAGTAATCCCCTTTAGAAACCATTCCAATTAACTTCCCTGAGGTGGGTTAGCAGCTGCCTGAAGTCAGAGTAGGGCAGGTTTTATATATGCCCCTCCCATGCCACGTGAAATAATAAAAACATATCAACACTGTTGTCAAGAGGGACCTTACATGTACATCATATCAGGGATCAACACAGTTACTGGATCTAGTGATTAATCCAAGACCAGCAACACCTAATCCAGTTTCCTCCCTCCTGGCTGCCACTGGCTCACTTCTGTGTCTGATGCTTGCTGCTTGTGGTTCGGGTAGAAATGCTACGGTGCAGCCCGAGGCCCAATCGATGTCCTCTGTTTGCATATCAGTCAATAGTGTCAGCAGCAAGGCTTGACTAATTGATCTCCTCCTCCTTTTAAACTGCTCCGCGGCTCAATGAGCACAGACACTTGAAGCACCGATCCCAAATCAATCAAATAACACTGTAGAAATATAATCTGTTTCAAGATGGCCGACTGAGTGATAGGAACCCCGACTAGTTTTGTAATCACTGGATTATTCCTACTGGGTAACATAACCTGGCTGTGGTTCATTTACTTATTCCACAAACAATTAAGGCAGAAAACGCACATTTGACTGCCAAGTTAAGTCATTTAAATATCAAACAACCATTAGCACCAATTGCATGTTTCTGATCAAAGCTCATATCTCAAAATAATATAGTTGATAGTGAATATCAAATGTGCTGAAAATACAGCCATTTTTTTCTGACCTCACTCCACATTGTAAGTTTTCTACAGTTCCCTACGAGAGTTCTTTCACAGCTTTTTTTTAGCGGCATCTAATGGCCTCATCAGCCTAGTTTAACAAGTGAAATGTTGGCCTAAAATTAAAGGTGGTTGTAGTTCATGACTATATATGCATTTACTTCACTATTGATTCCAATGAAATTTCTGTGGCTTTTAAGCGTTTAAACCTGATTTCTGTCATGATCTAAATGATCATGATCAGGAATGTGTTCAGATCTTTTATGTAAAGATATTCAGAAATGAAATGTATCACTTATGATTTTGTAGCCAAAGCTGAGTTAAAACAAGTAAAAGACTCTCTCTTCATTTCAGTCCATCATTACTTAATGAAAGCCACACGACACGGTGCTCAGTGCACCAGACTGTAGTTCCAGTGCAGAGTGTCAAGTCAGTAAGTTGTGGCCCCCTCACTTCAACCTTTTGTCCATTTCCCTGTGCCTCTCTTCCTTCCTCTCTTCCTTAATCCTGCTATAGTTTTGGTCAGTCACATAACTGTTAAGCCACAGCATGATGAATCAGCTTCAATCTTTCAGTGAGAATGGACAAAATAGCAAAAGGAAGTTGTAGGGGGAGGAGTGGTGACATAACCAGCTCTCTGTTCTATAGAAATCTAATTGTGATGCTGCTGATGTTATACAAAAAAAACACATTACTAGTTCAGCTGCCTGAAAATGCATTTCATTAACTTGCTCCTAAATGCAAATCAGTTTGATTTGTTGAATTATTCATACTTACTACCTAAAAAGAGATGGACGCAGACGTAGGTATGCAAAATGATATGGTGCATTGTGCTGGTCGTTGCAGCACAGGAAGTGATGTTTTTGACTTGTGTGTGTGTGTGTGTGTGTGTGTGTGTGTGTGTGTGTGTGTGTGTGTGTGTGTTTTTTTTTATGAAAATAAATTATGAAAACATTATTTTTGCAATTTCTCGCTTTTTCTCACTTTCTTACTGTTTAACTGCATCAAAAATGCAACAGAGTAATGTGGTGAATGATGATGATCTGCCACCAAAGAGCCTTGAACAAATCCATTTTGTTATCAAATCTAACTGATCGATCAGTTGGCACACTACCCCAAACTCTGAGAGTATAAATGCTAATCTTAAACGTGCAAACCACCGCTGACAAAGCTTCTTGACCTACAGTATGTGGCTTGGTGGAACGACGTTATTATTTAATTCAAATAAAAGTGCTGTTGAGTGTTTGCATTGTTTGAGTACTGATGCTGATTCAACGATTCAATTGAGTCTTTACATTTCTTTCCTTTGGGTTGCCCTAACCACCAAGTGTGACCCTATCACTTTAATTCATTCATAATGTGTAAAACACCCGGTGTCAATCACATCCTGTAAAATCCATTCAATCAAAAAATATTACTTCAGTATAAAGTTATTAGCAATAGCATGTACATAAAACATCAAAATTAAAAGTACTCCTTTTACAGAACAGGCTTTGAGTGGCACATTACTGATGCATATGGTTTACATTTTAATGGCATAGTATGTCTAGGCACAGTGGAGCTAATTTCACTACATACAGTACATTGTTGTGTAGCTAATTCTATTTTTCTCACCATCAAGTAACTAATATCTTTATTTAACATATATGTAGTTGAAAAAAAACTAACTACTTACACAAAATTTAGACAGTTAGACAATGAATGTGTTAGCGGCAGCGACAGAGAAAAAAACATTTCAAATAGCAAAATAATGTCAACCTGAAAAAGGTTAAAAGATTATTGTGCACATAAAAAGACTGAATTTGTTAAGAGTTGGTTGGTTAGTACCTTTGCTTACATTCACCTACAGACTTTGTGTCCCTGGTGAAAGCGAAGGGACCCTTCAGGTTTCCAATGCTATCAAATCCACACACACATTTTGTGTGAGAGGCAAAAAGATAAAGAGAAAAAACCGTGTTCGAATGAGAGCATGAGGAGTACAAGGACACAAAACAGTACAATAAGTATGGCACTCTTTCCCCAGCCAACTCCATTTCCAGGCAGTTTGGTGTTTGTCTTGCCTCTTTACCAATATGTACTCTGAATGGTCCCCGCACAGACAAACTCTGTTGAGACAGATAAAAAGACAGTTGGTACAGAAGGGCAAGACTGAGAGGTGTGTTAGAGTGAGAAAGTGACAGAGAGGAAGTGAGACAGATTGATAAAGAAAATGAAGTGGGGGGGGGCAGAGAGCGAGGTAGACACACAATGAAGGTGAGGGAATGAAAAAGAGTGAGGGGAGAACGTGGAAGAACGAAGAGGGGGGGATTACAGAGAGAGGTAGAGAGTGACAAAGGGACGTTACAGCAGACAATGGCAGCACTTCACTTAATGGAAGGCTTCGCTGGATGTGTCTGTCTTTTCTGTTTATTTTTGTCAACACAAAAAGAGCCACTTCTGAGAAACGCGAGACTTCTACCCAGCTTTCCGATATGTAGCTCTATAGGCAAATTACCAACAGGAAACCCTATTACAGTCAATCAGTCTTCATCTGTTTTGGTTCTTTCCTTTCTCCTATACTGTTTAGTAATTGAAGAAGCTTTTTTTTCCAAATGATGACAGCTTCACTAATCACTTCAGGTTACATGTGGGGAGTTATGGTTGTGAGCCATTATGATCCATCATGTTGCCAGTCATAGCTCAGGTTTGTGGAGGGCCTCATTCCTGTCCATACCTGGAAAACTACTAACATTAGTTTGATGACGTATATCCTTCAGTCAAACTCAAAAGTACAGTGTAAATCTGTATTCATAGGTTTAGCTTCAGAGTCTTACAGCATATCTTTGCTGTGGCTGAAAAAACACCAGCTACATAGATGCAACACGGAGACAACAAGATTGATCGGTCCGTTTGTATTTTTCTCAAAGTTTCCAAGATTGCTGATGGAGAAGACAACAGTAAGAAAGTTGAAAACAGGCTCAGTGATCTGCTGTTATTCAGAAGACACATCTAACAAAGACGTCTCCGCTGTGAATGTTTTTCCTCAACATAACCCTCACGATCGTTGCGAGTGAAATCACGTAAATAGGCTGACTGCACAGCGGTGGTTACTTGAAGCACAAAGCAAATGGAAGAATGTCAACTAGCAGAATATGGTCCAATCACATATGGTACTGTACATCACTGGCTCGTTTCTGAAAAAGACCCCCTCCAATGAAAATCAAGTTCTAGCAATCATAGCAGATTACTTACTACAGATACTTTGTGTGTATGCCTGAAGGGGAACTTTACTCAGATTTAAAGGATAAATTCAGATTTTTTTCAAGTCTGTTTTAAAAGATTATTCACATGCACTGTATACTGAAAAGGTTATTAGTTGCTGTAATCATCCATGTTTTACATACTGGTTGTAAAATAGTCACTTCATTGCAAAACTGTACGGTAAAAGAAAGGGGACAATAAGTTGTTTAAATTGATCTTATCTTCATCTTGGCGGTTAAGTTGCTGAGGCGTACATGTAACTAAGTTAGAATCCACCCTGCTCAACCAGGAAGCATAGAGGGAAAAACAAAAAGGGAATATTATTTTTTAAAAATCATAATATATTCGGACATATTGTTAATTTTCTTGAGAAAAACTGTGGTGAAAAATATTTTTATTATGATTAGTGAGTTGTTTTTTTGGTTTTTCTTTTGGGCATTTTTACCTGTATTCAGACAGTGAAGTAAGAGAGAGACAGGAAAGTCAGGGAGAGAGAGAGCGGATGACATGCAGCAAAGGCACGGGTTGGATTTGAACCCATCGACTAAATACTGACTAAAAAATAAAAGAAGATCTGGAAGATGTGGATTTTGTCGCTTCTGTTTTACAGGAGAGACATGAGGCAATACATTTACTGCAAGTATGAAAAGATTACAGCAGCCAGTGATTCTTGCAATGTAAGAAATACAGTACATGATAAAACAAAACAAAAACAAGTAAAGATGAAAGTGAAAGGGATAATGATAAGTGCCTCAATTTCAATAGAAGGAGGAAGAGAACATAAAAGCTTTTAATCTCGAATTAAAGTAGGTCGAAGTTGTCATAAACTGAGTAACTTTGTAAATGCTGCTTTTCCATGTTTAGTTTGGACTGCGGGGACTTTAAGCAGACTGCCACCAGATGACTTAATAGGACACAACAGTCAGAGATGTATTTTATATTCTGTACAAGTCCCCTAAAATCCTATTACACCTTTAAACAAGTGTCAGTGTCGCAAAATAAAGCAGGTGTGACTGTTGTACAGTTTGAAGAGTTACAGCCCCGGTGTAACTTTTCTTTTTTTTGTAAATTATGATCAACAACTAATTCTCTTGTTGTCCGTTTTGAGCTACACTTTCACCCGCCATCTCCGCTCCATCCCTCTCTTTCCCCCACTCCTCGCTCCTCTGTCTATTTTTTGATGACCTGAGAGGCAGTGGCCAATGAAAGACAAAAGGTAAAATGGATATAGATTTTTCTCACTCAGCCGACCATCCCCGAGATGATTAAGTAGTTCATCAGGCAGAAATATAGAATTCTTCCCGGCGTGCTCATCGACCTGTCCTATAGATACATTAAAACGTCGGCAGGAAATCGTTGCAGAATACACCGCACTACGCATCGACTGCGAGCCTCTCCGGCTCCATTGATCTCTGTTGCATCTTTGTATGCTTGTGTGTTGAGTATGGGTGTCCCGAGTGGCTTGAGCCTTGCTTAACAGGCATGGACTGTCACACACCAATAAACACACGACTGTTGATGGAGGGTTACCTCTTCTGTACATGTTGTTTCACTACAGTATGAGGCAGATTGGCGGCAGGCAGACAGCAATGCTCACCGCTGTCTCCTCCTACCCTCCTCTCGGATCTAATGCCACGTTCACGTCACACGGGAATAAACGCCAACATGTGATTACTGTTTTGATTACGTCACTTTTCTGGCTGTATGCTGTATGTATTCCACATGGCACTTCCTGGTAAGGAAGGCACAACCCTGGAGCCATGAGAGCGCTTAGCCTCACAAGCAACACATTGAGTGCACAGGCTTTCTACAAGACAGCTACAAACTAAATCTTCTGCCATCAGAATAATTTGAAAGATCCTTGGCTAACCTAGAACACACACACACACACACACACATACACACACACACTGGCTTTGGTGCGTGTTGTGGTGGATGCAGGGGCACAAGCAGAAATTGTGGATCCCTGACACCATCTTAATATGTGCCTGGAATAAGAAATGTCCATAATCCCAGTCCAGCTCCCTCTGAATGATTGAAGAGGCCCAGAGCTAGCACAGCCCATCCACCCAGGGACGGCAACTATTCCGACACTCCTGCATCCATGCTACATAATGACTGTAGCAGTTGTCACAGGAGATCTCGGCTAAATACGTTCACTGTCTTCAGCATTCAAATTCTACATTGTATGTAATGCTTGTGCAATCAAACTGGCATGATGGCAATGACTCATTCTGTAGCTAACCTGCAGTAGTACCACAGTTGTAGCCATATCAGAAACCCTGCATTAGTCCAGCAGGAATCCCCCACTGTACCTGTCAGCAATAAAAATCAGTTTGCACTGAAACATTCAAATCATCTTTATTCAAGGATTTCATCTAAAACTGTAATTTTGTGCACCCATCTGGGCATCTCCTAAGAAGCAATCTATTTGCTTGCTACACACACTGCACAGGGCAACAGTAGACGATCACACAAAGGCAGAGACAGGTCTGTACGGAGGCTGTCAGGGTATCTGCGGCAGGTTTTAGAAAGCCACATTTAAGCAAACTGGAGCCACCTAATGCTAACGCAACATGCAAACAAATTAAAGACCAGTTAAGATGAAAATAACTCTAGCTGTTTCTGAATGCAGCTAATGAAGATCTGGAATTATGAACAGGCAGAGAAATAACGCAAGAAAAGTAATTGTTAAGGGATCTCTATCCCAATAGTTTATATGACACATATTGCATTACCTACGCAATCCTGTAAGTAAATAATGTGTAGGGGTAAAAATAAGAGATTCTAATAAGAGAAGTTCTCACACATTTTATACTTAAAAGGAAAACGATTCAAAACGTTGTCAAAAACCTGTCAATGTCCTCTTCTAATAGCAGTGACAGATGGTTGTAATTAATATCACATTCCTTAGTTTTTTTTCCTGTTCTGAATTATATAAACATGATTTAAATATTTTTAAATATTTTAAATAATTCTAATAATTTTTCCATTGTTGTGTAGGTGTGACTGCATATGTTTAATGCACTGTCAACCACTTTGACAATACTGTCATCTAACATTATTATTCAACAGTGCAAATGAGTTCAGTATGATCGGAATGGAGTGAGCGAAAAAGAAACACACACACACACACACACACACACACACACACACACACACACACAGACAGACAGACAGACAAACACACGGACAAACACACAGACAAACACACACTGTCCTACAGGTAATTTTGCTGTTGCCATGGAAGCCATCTCAGTGAGCTCATGCGTTGACAATCTGAAGTTCATACATTGAGCACGAGAACTGTATGGATAACTAGCATTACTACTCTGTCATTGGGGCTTTCTCTCTTTCTATTAGTCATGATAAGAAAGCCTGATTTGAAACACTGAATCAAAATGTCTCCATAATAAAGTATCAGCTGCATCAGAGGCTGAAAAACTGATATTAACCCAACCTTTTAAAGAAAGTTGGTACAAAGCAGCCAAAAACCAAAAAAACTACACAAATACTCACAAACAAACAAACAGACACATACAAACATCACATTTCATATACATTTCATTGTATATTCAAACCCACACTGTGGTGCACACAGAATTAAGTTCACAAAATATATAGCATTTGTGCTGGAGATCTGTGCCACCATTACCAATGCACCCATGAATTAACTAAATCAGCTGCACTGGCTCCCAACTACAGGCCATGGTAGGAAATGAACATCATCATGATTAAAAGAAACCAACGCCGACTGTCCATGGGAAACTGGAAATGAAATGATACCATGTCCTACAGTTTACCAACCCATTCATCCATCGTGACCTCCTTTCTATGCGGACTGAGGCCGAATAACAACATCATGCTGCTGACAGACGGCAGTCATTATTCACACAGTCAGTAGAGGTTCTGCAGTTCGTAATAAAAACAGGTTGCTTTTGTGTATTTTTACAAACAATTGATGCTGTCATTGTTTGTGAGAGGATAATCTGAAAATGGTTTGACACTAACCTATAAAGAAAAAATTAAAAGCTGGGAAATACAATACATGGTCCTCATCACTGAATGGACCACCTGTCATCACGTCACCTAAGTTCAACAGCTGAGCCGATTCCATTCAATTGAATGGAATTGAATGAAACCTGTTGGCAAAGGCAAGTATAGTAAGAGAAACTTATATCTTACTAAACTACTATTTTCCATTGTCAAAAATGAACCTCCATTTTCATGTTTATAAGATCTTGTGAGTTACAATAGTGGCTGTCTCACAAGTTGTTAGGAGTGATGTGATTGGATCATTTACGGCACCTTTCATACCATTTTGCTGTTGCAGAAAAACAACCTGAAACCATGACAATAGCACCTGTACATTACATAGCTGCAGCTACTTATGAGGCAGAGCGTTCATGTTTTTTCCCTCCATCTCCTCTGCAACAATTTGACTTAGCCTCTCTTTTATAGCTCAACTGGCAGACAGAGCATTGCTTCAGCGAATGAGTGTTGCCTAACATTCCTTGACCTCTCTTCAGACAGAGGCAACTTAACTCTCCGCAGGCAACTTAATTTAAGGTTTCCTCCCAGTGGAACTGGAGGGCGATGTCAAACTTAGTAAATGTCTGAACACTCTCCCATCTCATCTCCATTCCATCTACGGTGGCATAATAATGGCATGAACAAAGAAGAGAAAAGGCAGATTGGCTGTTAGTAATAGCCTCACTATGACAACCTTTTAACAGTGTCGCCTTTATTCACTCACTTTGTTAGACTGGCAGTTCCATCAGTCTAATTGTAGACAAGATGCCCTATCATCTCTCCACCGTCTCCAAATGTTCTTGATGTGTCACATCCATTGTCAGGTCATTTTTGAGCATTAACTCTCACATGGCAGACTTGTTTCATGTTCACAGTCTCATGTTGCTAATGAATGTGTTGTGGGTTTACAGTTGTGGATATTGTTGTGCAGTGGGGTGTTAGTACTGCTACATGTTTATATAGATGGAGCCCTCAGGACAACACCTAGGCATGACGAAGGTTTACAAAGACCATGAATTTCTGCACCAAAATTTACGATAACTCATCCAATAGCTATTGAGACATTACAGTCTGAATCCCAAATTTCAAGGTGATGCTGCAGGAAAAGTCTGGGGGGGCACTCAAGACATTAGGATGTTATTGTCTTGGACCATCTGTACAAAATGTTGAAACTATACAATTTATAGATGTAAAGATATTTCACTGGAAAACCACCTATGTGGGAAGGCTTCATTCCCTTGGGGATCATTAATATCTGCAAAAAAAAATCCCATGACAATTCATCTGAGAGTTGTTGCCATATCAACATAGAGTGACGCAGGGATGATGTATTTTTGTAGGCCAACCCAGAAGTTCGCATCACCCTGGTTCCCTTGACAAAAAGCAAATGGGATTTTAACATTGGCGTTTGGATTACTGCAGAAAACAAAAGTTAATGATACTTACATGCTTTGTTCAGCACAATAATCTTCACCAATGGACACCACTTTTATGATTTTCGAAGTCTAAATACAATTGCCATAAGTAAAAAGCTAATGTTAGGCTGACTACAATAAGCAAACTACACCACCATCGCATGACTTCAACATCACCTCCACTAAACTTCAAACTCGTAGTTTGATTTAACGTGCTTACCTCTTCTACAAAAGCCTTTCCTCTTTTAAAGTCAGTAATAGTTTTTAAATGAGATGCGTGATGAGGAAAACCTCTGTAATCTCATTTAGCCACTTGTTAGCAACTGACTTAAAGAGCTTAAATAAAACATGACTGGGTTATTAACTGGCGTATTTTATATTGTAGAATAAAACATTTAGAGCTTGTGTTAATAACAATCCTTATTTCAGTCATCTAACCAAAATCCCATTCAAAAAGCCCATCGACTTAAGAGTGTGGGAACCGGTGCTAAAATGCTAACTCATTTCCAGGTTTTAGGACTCAATCCTGCAGCACTCTGTTGCCATCACAAGAGCCATGGTGCTAAGGCTAAAAAAAATGATATTACATAAATAAATATACAATATGCCGTTTAAAAGCAAAAATGATGCAACATAAACAGCACTTTAAACCAACAGTGTATCAACTCTTTTATGACAGTAGTCCCTAGTGCCAGTGTTGTGAATTACATACAGAAATATATAGTTTATATTGTATGAACAGTATTGTCTTTTAGCAATTGACAAAATTAGTAAGTATAATTCTTAATAAATAGTATACACACAGGGTGTCAATGATTTGTATTGTCTTCATAGTTCATAAGCAAATCAAACTGCTGGGGGAGCCCCTCTGTGTGGGTGCTGTTAACAGACATTTATCACAGCAGGAGGTGGAAAAAAAAGATCTTATCGTAGCTCATAATGTGCATACCAAACATGCAGATAGCTAGGTCATCCATGTTTTAATAAAGAATAGAAAACAGAACAAGTTTGGACATTCAGTGGTTGAAAATGAAAGTATTACTTTTTTAGTAAAACGTATTTAGTCATCTGTGTGTTCTGACACTGTGATAATTTCCATCTTATTTTTGCATGCACTGGAAACCTATTCTGGTAGGCGTATTTAGTTTTCTGGCAGCTTCCATCCATTTAAACACATAAATGATATGACACATGTTGTCTGTTTGTGCTGGAGAGTCATTAAATTATCATCAACAGTGTGTTTTTTTACATAAATTGATATGCCAATTTAGAAATACTGTATAACTGAAGTATGACACAGACATAGAGACTCTGTTGAGCAAACAAAGGCTGTGATGTTGATGTAATTAATCTGTATCTGTAAAAAGGTGAGTGAGGAAACACAGCTGAGCAAAATATAGTACAAATCAAACAACATCATAATGTGTACATAATTATTATAACTATCAAGGACCTTGCATATGACTAGCACGTATCAATTGCAGTGATAAACGGTATTAGACTAGTGTTCCAGCACTGAAAGATGGAGAGTAGCCTTGGAAACAATCAATAAATTATAATCATTAAATATCATCACGGACTCATAAAGTATAGTTTCCATGATGAAGTCATGGGAGAACAGTCATACCATAGAGTGGCACATAGGCTACTGATGAGAACATGCTACTTGCCAGGACTGAATGTTAATGAGGCTATGCCATCAGACAACACACACATACACTCAGAGAGACAGCTGCAAGCTAAATGCAAGAAAACAGAGACGATTAAAAGGAAGGCTAGGATTCCTATTAAAAACTAATCTTCACCACGACCATCTCTCTGAATATCTATCTCTGCTCCGTCCATCGTATTTTTGGCATCTTATCTAACTCTCACTCTCTATCTCACATGCACACACACTTTTTTTATACCTCTCCCATCAAACCTTAAGCCCTTCCAAGGCTCCATGATTTAGATCACAACTCTCTTTTCTCAAGCCCCTAATCTAAACCTTTAATAAAGCACTAAGCACTGTATTACGCTTCATCCAGGCTATTAAGCATTCTCTGTGAGTGTTATGTTATTCAGCTTCTGACTTTTTCAGAATTGGCCAATGTACGGAGGCAGACTGATAAAGTGAGAGGCTGAAGAAGACAATAATTATAATACTATTCACTTATAATAAATTATGACAATAATAATCTTAATACCTGTGTCAGCACAAAACTTGGAGACAGTCCTTCCATAAAAAGCAACCCAGCAGCTTATTAACGCAAACAGCTTATTGCCACCCATAGTTACGTTTTATTGCAACATTTAGCGGTGGTGCGAGACATGCGGTTGCCAACTGTCATGGAATCTTCCCATTACTGGAAACTACAAGACAAGGTCCGTATTGAACTGATTGAAATGATGTTCCACTACCCAAACAGAGAACCTCGACCAATGACAAGCACTGTATGAGGAAAATATTAATTACATTAATAAATACATCAAATCTGAACATATTTAAATTTTTCATCACGCATGAATAAGACTCTGATTGTGCCGATTGCGAGTTCCTTTAGTCTTAAGCAGAAATGGAAGTGAAGAAGATCAGAGAGAAAAATTCAGCAAGGGAGAATTCAAAGTAAAAACAAAGGAAGGGCAGAAAGCTTCAGTGCGGGATCTATTTAGTGAAATAGTTAACCGTGACGAGTCAAGTGCTGGGTATGTATGCAACAGCTGCGAAGCACTGTATCTATATGATAGCTTTACGGTACATCCTGTGTGTGGTAAAGCCAGAACCCAGCCAAGTCAAACAAAAACATATTAACCTCATTCGCCCGTCAAGAACGCAAAAGAGTACCACTGGAAGTTAAATCCAAATTTTGAGGATGACTGCGTGGACATGTGTTGCCGGGATACGCACCCCTTCGATTTTGGCACAGGCAAAGGATTCCTCCAGGTAGCCCAGATATTAATTAACACTGGAGCTAAATATGTTGCTGTTGATCCTGATGACATCATACCCAATCAGCAAAAGTGTATGTGACAGGGAAAAGCAACAGGCAGCTGCAGATAAGGTGAAACTCTCTGAAGTCATCCAGAAAGTGATGGAAGACGGTGAAATTGCTGTCACCACAGATATGTGGACAGACAAATTCAACAAGAGGGCATATACAGTCCTCACTACATCAGTGAGAAGTGGCACCTGGAGAGTTGCATTCTGGCTACAGTAAAAATTTCACCGTCATCTCAGATAGACCAGCGAAAATACCCCTGACCAAATATCCAATGTGTTGGTGAATTACGGAAAACCAGCGGAAAAAGAAGTTTTGTGATCAGGGCCCTAACATAGAGGCTGTGCACACAGTGTTGAAACACACATTCAGCCAGAGGCATACACACTGTGCTTCAAAAATATGAAGTTTACTGGAACAGCAAAAACCACATGCTGGAATCTATACTGAAACAGTACAGCGACATCAGACAGCTCCTGGAAGACCGAAATCAGCTGCATTGGATGGAGGGTGTCTTTCAAGACCAGCTGATGCAGCGATCAGAATTCCTCTCTCTCTCTCTTCAAATAAGCCATTAACGGTCTGGAAGGAGCGAAATACCCAACAATTCACACGGTGTTGCTCTGGTTTTTCAAACTTAAGAAACACTGCAAGCAGAAGTTTGCAGATCCATCATACACAGTCTTCCTCCGCGCTCACACATCCAGCCTGCTTGAGGAGAAGATGCTCATAACTCCCACTCACAATTTCACCACATTTCTCTTGTCCTACTTTGAAAATGTTGAGTCCGGAGGAGAGAGGTGATGTCATGAGACAAGTATGGGAACTTATATATATGTGGGTTGCTTTGAATAAAACCATCTGCCAAATGAGTAAATGTAAATGTAAGATCTCTGCATCCGCTAGAATGCAGGACAATGCACCTCAATCACGATTCATCATCATCAGCAGCAGGACAAGGTAGGCTAAATTTAGCCTAACAATTCTTTTATTTTTTTATTTTATTTTTTTTTATCCTGCATTAAGTGCTTATACCGCCAATAACTTACGACTGTGTATACTATGTGTGTGTTAATCAACCTAATATCTCCTGTTGTAGGAGGATATGACAGCAGACCAGCAAAAAAGGAGAAAGAAGACTTCACAGAGTGGGAGGATGAGACATCCACGTTGATGGATGTGGCGGAGTACCACTCCACACACTTTAAATTAGAGGGAGTCTTCAGAGGAAAATTTGCTCTCTCTGTCTGGGAGAAGCAAGGTCGCTCATTCCCAAGGCTGCTGGAAGGAGAATAGTGTGCGTTCCTGCAACAAGTACTGCGAGTGAACACTCCTTCAGTGCATCAGGGATTATTAAAGTTGATTATGCCATTCATGTATTTATGTTAAATGTTTAGGCTGGATTGGCACCAGTTTTAGTTCTAGGGATTAGAAGCTACAAGCGTTTTTATTCATTTTGCTCTGCTCAGCACTTTATATTTTTCATTTATGTTGGACAGCCTCGTTTGTATTTTTCTGATTGATTAGACCTAATATACCAGCCTGAGTTTGTACTCTTTGTGCATTATTATTTATTCTAAGCAGCGGCCAGTTTATTTATTTAAAACCAGCCTTCTTCAGTGTAATATGTTACCATACCATCAAGCATAATTTGCCACTGAGAAATAATGGTAATGTGTGATTGGGTGTGGGTCAGGGAAAATATTTTGTTCAGGTAGGTGGTGGGTGGACATGCATCACTAGTCAGCAGTGATTCTCAACTGGCACATCTCCTGCTGCCGAGTAAACACTCCTATGGGTCGTATCAGAGGGTAAGGACAGACAACCTATACGGCTGTTTAGGTCGGAGGACTTGTTGAACCTTGAGACAGCCAATATTGCTCGTAGGAAGGGAGGGAGTTTAAGGCCAGAGATAACTAACTGGTACTCTGAGTGCTAACTACTGTGAAAGGGAGGAAAGGACAAATTGTAATAGGTTTAAGATGAAGAAAAAAAAAGGAAAATGATAAGGGAAAGGACTGTTACATTGGCACTGTGGGAAAAAAGATGCCGTGAAAAGAGGAGTGGGTGGAAAAGGAGATGAAAATGAAAGAGAGAAAAAGGGATATCATCTATAACAAGGTAGTAACAAGGGCCCTTGTCTGAACCTCCCCACCTCCCACCACACACGCATACCTTCCTCCTCAGTGACTCAGTCACCACAGCAACAGAGCAGAGGGTAAGTCGCCATGGCGATTGCCCTAGGACGTGTCATGCATGGGAATGCAGAGTCCCTGCTGCCACCACGGTGTGGCATACGGTGTGCCACACACACACAAAATCACACACACACACACACACACACACACACACACACACACACACACACACGCTCACACACCACAGTGCAAGGGCAGACATCAGTATTAGTAGCCATGAACAACTCTCTTGAATCTCCAATGCCACACAGCAGAACCTCAGCTGACATACTGTAACCTACCTTAATATAACTCATATGGAGAACATCACTTATGGCACTTGCTTAACAGAATGGTGTTTGTTTAATATTCATGCAGCCCTAAGCCTGTCTCCAGTCAGAACTAGAGTGGAGCGTTTTTTCCTTGACTCCATACTTGCTGATTCCATTAGGAAAGTAACATTTTGTATTTAAACTCTAATTTGTCTTAAAAGCTGTACCAGACAGCTTGACACACCAGAGGAAGATGTTTGAAGCTTGAGTTTATAACCCACAAATCCTTTGGGTTGACACCAGTAAATTAAATGTCCTCTTCTTGAAGGTGGCAAAGTAAGTGCGGAGGCTAATGTGTGCCAGTGGAAAAGAGTTTTTCATTGGTTTACATCAGATACTTCACTTATAGATGGGTAAAAACAATGAATGACGTCATACATATTTAAATGAAAGTATTAGAATTATCATTATTTGTCATAATGCTATTTCATTGTTGCCTTTAATATTGAATTAATTTATGAATATTTGAATGTATCTTTAATATTTGAATTTGCAACACAGTATTTTTTTTAATTCTATCTCACAATTAGTGCCCTGCTCTAGTGTTTACAGTTCATGTTTCATTCACACTTTAAATAAAGGCTCTGGTTAAATCAAAGGCATTCAGCTGATGAGCCAGGTTAAAACTGTAATTGGACAATTCCAGTGTGCATGTTTTAAAGTTGCATTTCCTTTAATTAAGACAGACATTGTTAAATTAAGAGAGACATCTGTAAAATGTGGACATAATGTTAATTATAAACAGAAAGAAGGGACAAATAATCGACACTACTCTAATACAAGCAACCACTACAAAACCCCTCATTTCAGTGGCACAAAACAGCCACCATAGTTATAGAGAACAATTCAATTAAGAACAAACACATGCAAAAACCCTGCATTTGTAATTATACCTCTCTAATTAAATAATGCCACATTTATATTGCCTTTATGGCTGGGTAATCTTCCCTTAATACTACACCTCCAAATTTTAACCCTGATCACACGTCCTTAAAGAGTAAGATTTAGTGTCACATCGTGCTTCTGAGCCTTGTGTTTTATTCCTCTTTAACTTCTCAGTCGACAACGAAAAGAAAACTGTCATTTGTTATCAAGTGCATTAATATTTATGAAATACATAAAAAAAATTGATCCTTGGTAATGAGCTGGTCTGGTTAAGGTATCATGATACTCTGTATTCACATATAATAAATCTGTTACACATGAGCACACATGCGCATTCTAGAGAGGAGGTCCAAGTATTGATCCCTGTGGACTTCACAAGG
This sequence comes from Seriola dumerili, assembly GCF_002260705.1. Lineage (NCBI taxonomy): Eukaryota > Metazoa > Chordata > Actinopteri > Carangiformes > Carangidae > Seriola > Seriola dumerili. The sequence goes on along the minus strand of NW_019174576.1, from coordinate 2,472,216 downwards.
TATGGCAAGAAAAAATGGACAACCATGTCAAGAACGTATATACATATATATAGAATGTATATATTACATCAATCCAATCCCATTAGAAAGAAGCGGGGTACATCCTGGAGAGGTCACCCTGAAGAGGTCAGCAGTCTATCACAGGGCTGATATATAGAGACAAGCATTCACGCTCACGCACACATATACATGAATGTATGAATTATGAGCAAAAGCAGGCACAGACACAACATTGCAACATTTGGACAAAGCCAAGTGTGTCAGCTGCTACTGAAGCTCCTGAAACTCACAACTTCAGTGATCAAAAAATCTATGAAAAAGACATCCTGCTAGAATGAAAAATGATCTCTGGGAAGAGCTGTCTAAAACCACAACAGAAAAGATTACAAAAAGTTTCTTGCAGACCACTTTGTAGAAGTTTCGTGTGTAACTGCAGGAAACAGAATGCTGCTGCATGAAATTAACCCTTAAATCCACCCATGTATTCAAATGCTTGGAGCATGTTATAAATGCAAAGAAGGTACGCAATTCTGCATCTCCTAAATGGACCAGGCTTATCAGAAACGGCTTGTGATAAGTCACTATAACCTACGGACAGCATTTACATCAGTATTAACACTCTATATTCCTCCTGGTAGAGCATCAGTGTAAAGTTGTGCATTACAAAAATGAGACTTCACTTTAACAAAGATGACAGCGAGCAACTGCTTAAAAGCCTCACAAGCTCTCACAGCTCAATAAACCAGCATGCCTGAAGTGTTTCTGGACTCCCATCCACCTGCTGGAGCAACCCCCAGACTCTCATGGGGTCTGTACTCAATATTTCTGGCCTAGATACATAAGTGCAATTTCAAAGTCCTGAAAACTACACAATTTGAGTGTAAACTTGCTATTTAAGTTACATTCTATAGAAGTGTTTAGTACTTGTGCAAAGAACTGTAGAAGAAGAAGTCTACTAAAACTTGAGACAAAACTGACTAAACGGTGTCACTGAAGGATTCCTTCAGTAGCGCACACCTCTAGAATCAAGTGCTCTGCTGCCGAGGAGGCTTTACTGAGTCTGCCATGGATAAGCTAACTAAAATGTCCAATTAGGCACATTATGTAAAGCATTACCCCTCCTACAAAGCAGCTAACTAGGATGCTACAGACTACATCAGAATTATTCAGAATGTTGAGGATGTCAAATACAAAACAAATGAGCTAATCTGATATCCCCCATCTTTCTGTTATTCTCCAGATTTTCTCAGTCCAGTCTCAAAAGGAATTATGATCATATTGGATGATTCTGCAACTCAAAATTCACATAACATAACATTCAGTGCCAATACAGTATATGTGCCCTTTATGTATCAAGGTGGTAGGTAATGATGTTGAGGTTGAGGGTGTGTAGCATGTCAAAACAAAAACACTTTTGATCAAACATTGTGTCTGGTTATAGGGTTAAACTGTTTACATGGTAGGTATTTTCTTGCAGTGACATTAGCATCATTCTGTCATTGCTAAACTGTCACTGGACGAATGTTGTTGAGGAGCATTAAAGTTTCATTTATTTGAACTTTACCAAAACAACCTGGCGGGAAATCAGGGCAGCGTCACACTTCGGCATTCGGGGTCACAGTAGAACAACAAGCAGTGGGCTATAATTCCTTATAGGTCGCTGCTTCTCAAACTACCAGATGTGAGTGTTAAGTATGTGCAGTACATGTTGTACTTACACACGAGTTATTGAAGTTGGCATACGGTCCAACTTGAAATGAAAACTGGTAAAAGTGCATCTGTCGAAATATTAAACTTATTAACATATACTGTGGGGCAATATTACATGTTCCTTGAGAAACAAACAAAAAAGAGAAATCACTTTCAAAGTGAAGTGAAGATGTGATGAAGTGTAGAGCTCTGTGGGCCTTCAGGGAATCGCTTTGAGTCACAAACAGCATATCAGACTCTGCGCCTCCGACTAAAAGGGTGCTTCTTTCAGGAGCTGTCTTTATAACAGCATGTTCCTCATACTCTATGTTGTCAAGCTTTAGCTGGTCGGAAATCTTTACATAATAATGTGCAATGCAGATCTTTCAATATGAGATTTATCGCACATTCACGCACTTCAATATAAGCAGCCATTTCACTCACTGACACCATAGTCCACAGAGGGTTCCTTGTTTGTATGTGTGGTACATATTTATATGAAACTACTAAAGAAAACTCAGCACTCCTTTTCAGGCCCAGAGGAACAGATGTAATGGATCTCAAAGTAAAAGCTCGGCGCAGGAGGAACAGCAATCAGTTGCACCTCTGGAAAATATGCGTTAGAGTGAAAAACATTACTCCATTGCGCATGGGAACAGAGGTTTACACTAACCCAGAAGCAGCTACTCTACCGTAACCTTGCACAAACGTAACCTCTGCTCTTGTCTTCCACAACAGCTCCAGATCATTTTAAACACACTCCAGAATTTTCAATGAAATGAGGTACTCCACTTTTAAGAAGCCACTGTAGATATCACTGCTGTCAAATTGAAAGACATTAATTCGTATGATTGATGTATGCCATTTACAGATTTTTTTTCCCTTCCAGTGTATAATCACCATTCTTAAGACTATTCAGCATGAAAAAAAAAAAAAAAACTAAATCAAATTGCCTCAAAGCTCCACTTTGCAGTGAATGGTGTACATTTCTTACGGATTATGGCTCAGAGGCAGGATCTCAAAGGGCCTTTTTATGTTGCTCCCGCAACACTGAATCAAATCACTGCAGTTATTTACTCAAATGGTGGAGAGATGGTTATACCGGGACTTGTTCTCCTTGTCACTTTTTATTAAAACTCTGCTAATTCAGGTGGCCTAGAATCAATTAATTATCCCTTAGAAGTCATTAGTTTCACACAAACTCTCCTCCAAGAAGGAAAACAATAATCACTGTTACTGCTTCATTAGCTGACTAAAAATCTTGATGCTTTTCTTTTCTTTTTTTTCCTCAGACACTCTAGTTAAAAATTATCAGTCAAGGGCAGAACGAGTCTGTCAATAGGTAAATTAATTATGTCAATTTGACGAGGCGAGGTGAGAAATGATGACAAAGAGAGACATTCTTTCTCATTTCTTCATCAACGGCAACCAGAAGAGAATCTCTAGCTTCATAATTAGATATTTCCATGTAGTTCTCTAACCTCTATGGCTACCAGCATATGCGTGTGTATGTCTATGTGTCTATGTACGCGAGTGCGACGTCTAGACAAGTCTTTGTTGTCGTTGCTGCCACGGGGGAATCTTGGCAACGGTCATTAGCTTGTAATAGCCTCCTCAACACAGCGTCACCCAGTAATTAAATTAAGTGACGCTTCCCTCCCTCCCCTTTTCTACTACCGATTAACCAAATGTCAGGAGGAGAGTTGTGCCATCGCTGCAGACGGACGCATATGGAGGCTGAAATCTGACAACGGCTGGCATTTGGACTGGTTAGATGTTGTGTTGTGAACAATTGAACTTGAGCTTCCACAGACAACACAGCACACCGTTATCATTTCACACTAAAGAATAGGAGATCAGGGGAAAAACAGTCAGATTTTATTCTTTAGAGAATTAAATGAGCAGAACATGTTTTCTAGAGTTGAAAGTGAGCATTAAAGTTATTTGGTAAGGCATTTTATTATCATATATTTCTGGACTTTATTGTTGAATATTTGTGTATTGATTACAGATGTTCAATCAAAAGATTGTTGTCTCTGTGCCCAATCCGTTGAAGTTTTTCCCCTTCCTGCTTCCAAATGCTACCTGCTGAGTTCACATGTGCCTCCTCTGTAAAGTAACCTCTGAACCCTTTTCTTTTGTGTAAGCCATTTTACCGCACATCAGGGCTTAGCATGATCCCTTGCCAAATCATGCCCCATCTCCTCTGTGGCTGCAGATGCAGGAGTTGCCAGTAGTTGCTCACCAACGCTCTGGTGAGCACTGTGGACAAATCTAATGCAAACACACGGGAAGGCCTGCCAGAAAAGTAGGGGAAATCATATGATGTCTCTGAAAACACGTTTACAATGGCTGCGAGTCGACGTTGTAGCAGAATGTGTGTTGTTATTTTGGAATTTTTTGGCTATCCTGTTGTTTTTGAGGCAGGTGGAGGAAGAAGTGACTCAGGAGTGCCAAAGACCACAAAGGCATTTGTCAGTCACAAGCTGAGCCAACTGTGTTCGGCTCCTAAAACTACAATTTTTTTCCCAAATATCGAAAGGTGTGATTTATACTTTGTGGATGCGTGGGTATGCAATCTGGCAGGAGAACATGTCTTCTTCTACTGTCCAAATGTTAGACTACTGACTGATATTTGGATATTTCAACTACATATGGACCCACAGCTTTGTTGAATCACTTGATATAGAAACATCAAACATCAAAGTTTACAGAAACATAATTCCTAGGAGACAGGGTTGAATTGTGATGGGAGCATTTATTAATGTAACCATGATGACAAAGTTCCTCTAACGTTAAGGAAGTACTTATTTTAACCAAAACCTTTTCCTAAACCTTACCATGTAGCTTGAACCAAAACGAGACGGTTATACAACCTTAACTGCGTCTTTATGTTTGTTACCATGACAACTAAAAGGTCCAGTCCACTTGCCACTGGTACACTCCTAGGTTGTAGCTTCTCTCCTTCTTGTGTTTCCTGTTTTTTTCCCCATGCAGCAGCTGCAGATTTTACTTGTTATCATCAGCAAGTCTTACTATCTGTTTTAAGCCATACAGCTGTTTAATTTCTAGAAAAGAACCTTGAGAACACGGCCATGTCAAAGAGAATAACAGAAAGCAGCAACTCCTTTTGATCAGCTCTCCCCTTATTTCAGTGGCCACCAACAATGCAGGTGGTTGAGAGGCGTTTGTGCTCAGAAAAAGGTGGTGCAATGACTGTGTGTCTACTGTCCTTACCAACTGACTCCACTGATTGCCCAAATGCAAGATCTGGTGTTAGATTGAATTCTGCACACACAGAAAATGACAATTCAGTTGACAAAAAAAGCATGTGTGAATTCAGCTAGGTGCTATAGCTCAATCACAGTCATTGGTTTCTGAGTTTGAACTTTAGTTCATTTCCCATTAGGTTTAATTAAAGGAGCATTTCTCTCTAAGCCACCTGGTTATATTGACAAGAGGACTACAAATGTCTATCCCTGTGTCTCCTTCATTGTTTTCCATTTTTTTTAATCTAGGCAACAGTGTGCACTGGATCGCAGGCCTATGGTGCAGTGTGAGGGAGAAAGGGGGGGGTGATTGACTTGTATCAAGAGTTGAAACCTTTCCAAACCCCTGTAGCCGGCGGGTGATAAAGGAATATAAAGAGCAGGTAATTTGGCTTCTTTTTTTTTTACTCTGGGCAAGCCTTCTGTATTTTCTAAGAGCTTTAGATTGGAGCAGAGGAGGAGAAAGGATAAGAAGGGAAAAGGGTCTGCTCAGACTAATTGCCTAAGCAGCAGATCAATATCTGAGCTAAGAGGGAAAGACCACAGCTCAGTGACGAGACCGCCAATCGGTCCCAAGAGTTCAAATGTTCCCATGGGTTGGGATTTGTCATTCTTACTGGAGCAGTGGAATCAAAACTAATCAAAAAAATGTTGTGGATATTCCTGGTTATTTGCGATCAATCTAAGAAATTAAACACTTGCTGATCTGACACCACGATGGTTAATTTTTGTTGTGCAAAATGAAAAGATTGATTGAAAAGCCGTTAACTTCAAAGCAACACTCAGGTTTTAATACAAATGAGTTCACCTCATGGGGTCCTCAGTGATCATTAAAAAACACAAATATCTATATTATTTGAGAGTGCTTTACAGCGTCCAATAGTGCTAATAAGAGTAAAAATAATAGCTCTAGGTGGGCTGTTCATTGGCTGTGCAATATATATATTTATATATGTTAACAACAAATAACAAATTATATATATATATATAACATTTGGTGAGAACGTGTGATGTGTGTGGGCAGATGAGTCTTCACAAAAATTCAAATTATACTCCAAAGATTAGTGAGGGGGATTCTGCACATCGAGGCTATAATTTCAAAGAATGTGGACACCACACAAAGGAAGGGGAAATCAGACAGCAATTGTCCACTGATTCAATGTACAGCGAACATGGTTAATTCCTGTTTTTGTGTGCTGATAATTATCCCATTCAGAGCTTGGCATTCCGCAAAATAACATGCTACATCTGCGATCTAGTACACTATTAGAAATTTGCAGTCTGCATACAGTGGGCCAAACCCAGCACAACTGCCAAGCACAAAGGAGGTTTTTGTGAAACCAGCTGATTTTTATTCCTGCTGTGGAAGTGCAGAGTAGGAGGGAGGTGTAAGTCTCTCTCTCTCTCTCTCTCTCTCTCTCTCTTTCTGCTTGGGTTTGGAAGGATACGGCTGGACGATGGAGGCGACGGGTGGGGTGGAATGTGGGCTTGCAGACTAATTGCCCAGAGCATGGCAGGGTGATAAAGTGACAGGCCGAGCAGAGTGACGGACACGGCAGTGAAAAGACCCTGCTCATAGCAACACCATAAAAGCTAATTACCACCATACAAAGAGCCGCCCCTGCTATTGTGCCATTTGGAAAAGACCAGAGAGAAAACTGTGAGAGAGAGGGAGAGGGAGAGAGATGAACAAGTGAAAGAACCTGCAGCAATAAAGACTTAACCCATAACAATTAGTCTCCAGTGCTGCTAATGAGAAAGCCAAGATAAAACGGAGGGCTAAATTTAAATGTAGGGGGTTCCATAGCTCCTCTCAAGGGCTCAATACTCTGCCTTGCCAACAAGCTAAGTCTCCCTAGCTTCAAAGGTAAGCTACAGAGAGAGAGAGAGGCATAAGTACCTCCCTTGGCCTGTGTGGGTAATAAAGTCTTGAGCCGTGGTGGTCGGCAGCGCTGGAACAAGCCGCCTGCCACAGGGTGGAAGGATACTCTCCAGGGAGACAGGTGCAGTGCCGGTAAATAGGCAAAACAAATGGCCAAGGGATATGTTACATAGCACCACCATGCAGATACATCACAGTGAGGTTGCAATACACCATAGGGAAAAAAGATGGGACATGCATTTGTAAATACTTGGATTGGCCCTTGGTGTGGGAAATCAAACAAACACAGGGATTTGGCACCGAAACAGTTCGGTATACTGCAGATTTGGCAGAAGATCGGCACGGATTTGACATGTCCCCTTTTTCTAAAGTGCTGTACAGTTCAGCAGACAGCTTATGATTTTAATGAAACACAAAATGAAACCTTTTTAGTGTTTTCACTCCTAAAACAATGGGCATGTTTATGGGATTTCCCCTCGGACCGGTCCGCAATTACATGTTTATTGTTGTGGACTGAAGCAGCTGTTAGCAGACACTATTCTTTTTCTGCTAACTGACACATATGTGGTAAGGCTGTGTGGGAACGCTGGCTTGCTGACGCACTGCTGTGGTATGATGCTGCTACAGACATTGAACCATCTGCTTAATGTCGGAGCCGTTCACGTGACAGCATTAACATGACTGGGATAGAGAAGGAATGGGGAAATATAAGAAACCTTGATCTTGTCATCAAATGAGCAGCAGCCCAACACTAGTAAACCTCTCTTCCCATCTCTCGCTGTGTAAAGCTCAGCCAATTAAAAAGAAAGCTCTAAAGGTTACTTTTAGTTGAACAGTAAGAATCTTCCATTCACTAACTTTCAGCATATTATTTTAAGGGGAAAATCATTTGCAATTATTTCAACCTGAATAAGTCTTTTTACTAATTTGAGTTGTTTTGGGTTTTTTTTTAGTTCTATAAAATTTTAAATAAACATAATTAACATGTTTTTAGACACTTTGATAAATTCATTAAAACTCAAAAAACTGACATCTCTCAGTAGTATTCAGACCCTTTTGTTGTGGTCAGACACATTCTGTTTGCTTTTTCTTGAGATGTGCCTCGAATGTGATTGGAGTCCACCTGTGGTAAACTGAATTGATTGGACGCAGTTTAGAAATGTACAAACCGGTGTATATTAGGTCCCACAAATCACACTGCAAGTCAAGAGAAAGAAATAAGCCATGAAATCCATTATGATTAAACTGTGGCGAGGCATAGATCAGGGCAAGACTATAAATGAATTTCTACAGTTGTGAGTGTTCCCAGGAGCACAGTCACTTCAATTATAGTGAAATGTGAGAAGTTTGGAACCACCAGGACTCCGTCCAGCCAACCAAGCAAGTAACCAAGCGAGAAGGGCAGTGGGTTGGGGAGGGAGGTGACCAAGAACCCAATGATCATTCTAACAGAGCTTCAGAAGAAGAAACCTGCTGGAAGGACGACTATCTCAGCAAGACTCCATCAATCAGGCCTTTATTGTACAGTGGGGGGGTTTCAGTGGCCATAAATGAGGGGAGGATGAATGGGTACAAGGGTCCTTTAAGAAAACCTGCTTCAGACGGCATGTGACCAGAGACCGGTACACCGGTGCACAACAATGACCAGAATCCGCCAAGACAATGCTAGAGAGTCTTCGGGGTAAGTCTCTTGACTTCCTTGAGTGACCCACCTAAAGCTCAGATTTCAACCCTCTAGACCATTTGTGGACCTGAAGACGGCAGGTCGCATACGCTTCCCATCCAATCTGACAGAGCCTGAGAGGATCTGCCAGGTAAAAAAACAACTTTAATTGTAGGGTTGAGAAAAAATACAAACCGCTGTCAATGGCATAAAAGTTGAAGGCTACACGTTACACACCCCAAACCCTTTCCTTTTCAAACCTACTCTACTTCTCAGCATAATGCTTTATGCAGTGGCACTGAATGCTAGCATGGGATGTAAATTGCATGCTATAAAATCACCCAACATGAAACTGATTTCTGAAGAATTGTGAGTTAGATACTAGATACGAGAGGGGACGATCTATTCCCCAGCTTAGATAAGTTCTTACCCACCACATCTATCATTCTTTTGTCCTGTTTCCATGCTAACAGAAAGCAAGACTGAGCAGATGACCAACTCTGGCGCTGGTTCCCTTTTGTCCTTGGTTGCCAGGTTGCATTACAAAAAGTGTATGGTGTGGGAAAAATATTTAAACATACTAATGTGTCACCTGAAATTCTATAGTATTTTTGTAACAAAAAGGAATATGGTCAAGTAAATACAATAGAAACCGAGGAAAATGTTGAAGATAGAAGGTATTCAGTACACACATACAGTACTGCCTTTCTTTCACCTATACACCACATCAACACACACACACACACACACACACACGTCACAGAACCCCTCAATAGTCTACCTGTGTCCAGTAGTAAGCCAGGTAACTCTTTGATAGTGACATCCTGGAGAGAAGGAAAGAAGCAGGAATCCCAGCAGGCTCAGACTGTAATGAGGGGGCAATGAGGTTTGAAGCTGCTCATTACCAACACCTAGAGCTGCAAGGAAGCCGGGCTGACAGCAGCCAAGGCAGTAAGCGACCCTGGGAGGACCGCCGCATGTGGCAGAGACACTGGAAGGAACAAATGGAGGCCAGGAATAGATATCACCTCCAGGGTTTTCGAGTGACAGTAGGTTTTTCTTTAACACCGATTCCTGTAATCTTTGCCTGAAGCTGCTGGTTGGATGGAAAAAAAACCCCAGAAACAGCATTTAGACCACTAATAAAACCCTCTTCAAAAACAATTAGTCCATAATTAGATGCTGAAAATCTGTGCTCTCACGGTATCTTTAAATGTGACCATGTTTCTGAAAAAAAAAACACCAGGAGGATTTAGTGAACCTCCCACAGGTTCAGTCTTCTGAAGGTGGAAAAGCCCCTCGAACTTCATCTAGACTCTCGTGGGACAGTAAAACTCTGCTTTTTAATTCAGACTGATGATGTTAGCAGTCACTTAAGGCAGGGTGATGTGCCAAGTATATTTAGGGGTAGTAAAAAAAACTCGACACTACTACAGGACATAAAGGAATAATTCTCTAAAACATTACCGGGAAACTGATTGGATGAATAAAAAAAAAAAAAAACTGGAAAAAAAATTCTCACCAACTTTTTCGCTGTTTGTCATTCTTCCCCCGTCTTTCCGTCTCTCTCAGCACAGCTTGACCTGAACTGAATCATGATGAATTATATCAATGGGATAAATTCTTCGGTTCGAAAAACATGGACTATAAAATAATGTGTCACCTTCATTCTGTCTGCCTCTCCCCTCTCTCTGTGCCGTAGGATTCTGACAAGCCCTGAGGTAATTAATGCTCATCAAACATCTCAACACACAACCTACCCTCTCCCATTACACACACATTAACAACTGCTTTAGACTGCAGGACTAGCGTCGCCATGTCCACACACCATCAGGCTAATACACTCTTGACTGAGTGTCACAGAGCGAGACCCCGCTAATTACCTGAGTCTGCAGTCATATTAAAGACAACACACACACACACACGCACGCACGCACGCACGCACGCACGCACGCACGCACGCACACACACACGGGTTCCACTGATATTTGTATTCAGAATCATAAAAAGCTAGAGAGGTCGGTTGTAGCAACACAGAGAGCTGTCTGCTGTTTGACAACTTCTCAATCAGCCATCATAGCAGTGGTACGGCCGGCTCACAAGACACAGACACAACATGGAGTCAACTGGTTCTCTGTGATCTGAATCAAAGAAAGAGAAACAGAGACAGAGAGATGGAACATTTACAGTCTTGCGTCGTTTTGAGAGCTTTATCTAAACTCTAGAAAATACTTCCTTTTTTCACATTGGTTCAGTTATAGCCACAATGGCATGACAACAATGGTATTTGAAGTTTAGTGCTACCAAATAATAACACTGAGACAATGTCTTTTGACAATGTAATTGGGGAAAACACAGCAAACCACATCAGAAAACAATGGTTATGGGCAAAACAAAATCAAACTACAGCATAGATCTATTATGCTCATTTCCAGCTCTATATTCTTATTCTTGGACTCCACTAGAAAAGCTTTGCATCAGTCAGTTTAAAAAAAATTCCTTATTCATCTCAAACTGTCTGTCATGCAGCCCCTCAGCTGAGTCTCCGATTGAGACAGGCAATATTACCTCTGGGCTTCTTAAGAGGCCGCTTTAAAAGCCCACTTTACTTCTCTGATTGACTAAACGGGTTCTGAAAGCAAATTGTGAGTCAAATGAATAACAGAAATTGATTGGAAATGGGAACTTCTCAAATACATCTGTATATGTTTGAATCTGATCCGGAATATGAGAGTGGACAGCATGAATATCCGCAGCAACAAAGATTAGACCAGGACGTCTCTGTAAGGTAAATATTGCGCCCATTACCTGCTCATTATGTGACAAAGAGACGATTTAGGCTTCCAACGTCAATCCATATATATATATATATATATATTTTGTAATATTTATGCCCCTGTTAATAGTTGGACATGTGAGAAATAAAGGCCATCTGAAGTGGAAAAATGTCTGCTGTCAGGATATACAAAAGATAACTTTGCTAGTACAACGTTATACTTCTGTTGCTACATGACTATATAGTACACCTGCACCGTCTATTATTTGTATTGTAGAGTACATTAAATGCCTATAATGCTACTCAAGTGGACTGTTTTGTGGGAACGAGCTGCGATGGAGCGGGTGACTTTATAAAGAAATCTGCGACAAGCTGATAAAACCAAAGCGTAAACCTTGTGTTCAGAGCAGACTGACCTCTGCTTTACCAACTGAGCTACACTCACCGTGACATGTCTGTCACAGAGACTCTGGAACAAACAAGCCGATGGGAGCTCGACACAACCCATGAAAAATGAGCAGACGGGTCGTTTGTGCATCAGCATATTATGACCCATAGTTACGTTTTGTTGTTAGGTGATGTAGCATACAGAGCGACCGGTCGTTGTTATTATTGTAACCATGACAACAAAGATCGTCTGATATTGAGGAAGTACTTATTTGAAACCTAATCATGATTTTTTCCTAACCCTAACCAAGCCATTACCGTTATTAAACTAACCGCGGCAACGTTCGGTACGCTGCTCTCAGTACACTCGTGTGTTTATTATGGTATCCATGACAACCAAGGTCCGGTACGCTATATTAGGAAACACTCCTCTGGGTCGTATTTGAGGGCAGGAACAAACGGCCGACATGCTCGTATGGATCAGAGGACTTGTTGAATTGTAACCATGACAAAGCATTACAACACAAACCACTGACCTTTTCCTCAACCCGTCTAAGTGTCTTTTATGCTTAAAAATAAAACAGTTACCGTTTTACAACCTTAACAGCATGTTTATTAGTGGTACCGTGACAATGAAGGTCCTCTATTCTTGAGGACGTTTTTATTGTAACACAAACCATGACCTTGTCCTGAAGTGACCCTTCTACAACCTGAAAAGCCTATTTATTACTCTTACCACGATGACAAAGATCCATATGTCTGCCTCTGACCTGTGAGAAAGAAGGTTTATAATGGTTTTATGCTTCTGCGTCACCAATTTTTGGAAAAATATTTTGTCCTGCTTTCAGTGCAAGGGGAGGGGAGGAAGACCCTGCAGTCACTCGGACTGCAGTTTGATGGCTGCTCTGAAACAACAACCCTTTATATAGTACTAAGCTGTTTCACCACTTCTGTTGTGGCGACAACTGTAATCGCTGGCTGCATTATGTGAACAGGCGATGAATAGCAAGTGTCCAAAGCGCTGCTGTCGTCAGTGTCAGTGGATGAGCAGTTCATTTTGTGAAGAAGAAATTCTTTGTCAGTGAATGTTTGACCAATTTCATCATTTGACTCCAATATAACCCGCTGTGCTGTTGCATTTCTCAGACCGGTGTCTGGTCATTGTGACTGGCTGCTGAGTTTCCTACGTGCTGCATGTATGATTTTGATATATTTTAATAATATTTGACTTTTTTTTTCCACTCTTGATGAAAAGCCATCAGAACGACCAGAGAAAGAGCTAGAGCTTAGTAGAGCTTAAGCCTTCTTTATTTTCAATAAAATCCAGCTTTCCTCTGATATCATCTGATCACACAGCACAGCTGTTGTCATTAACTGGTATTTATTTATTGTCTCTTTTGTCAGAGGACATCATGATTATAAAACAGAGGTTTGATGGATGTCTCAGTTAGCAGTGCACAGTTTACGATTTTAGGACAAAAATGAATTAATGCTTTTTTGACACTTATGGTGAGCAGATTTTTTTTGGTCGATTTAACCGGTTTATAGGGGCAACAGTTGGAAACAGTAGTGTCCAACCCATCGAACTGAAAGGACTTATCCCACTGTTCTGCTAAATGGCCCATCGATACAGCCCTCACAGGCAGTGGGACGCCCAGCCCCCATAAACCACGCACCATGGATATGCACCTGACATTGCTGAAACTGCAACACAACAAAACACATTGAGCATTTTATTTATAAGAATATTATACTTCTTATATATTTATAACAAATGAATCCAGTTTTGTGTAAAACATCTCAACTCATAGCATTATATAGCCAACACTAAAGGTGAGGTGAGGTGAAAAAAAAATTCCCATAAAAATGAAAACTTATGCCCAGACAGAATTTATTGGGCATCTCAGAATCACCTCCACATTTAGTTACAGCCTGATTATGTGCCGCTGCAAATCCTTATTTTATAATCTCGACACTGTCGGACAAAATCTGCATAAAATGGTTAATGACAACAGCTGTGCGATCAGCTGTATATGCTTTTAAAATGACTTAATACAGACTGCTTTTTGCATCTGGACTTGTTTTATTTATCAGACTTGTTTATTGGAAACTTTTTCGAAACATGTTGAGGGGGCTCAGAACAACGAAGTTCAGTTGTATTAGCATATGAACAGGATTGATTTTGTCACTCGAACTACACTGTGGCTCTGGGGGTGGGGGGTGGGGGCTTGGGGGCTGAGGGTTATTCCATGTGCTCCATGTGCTCCATGTGGGGATTTCACACTATAGTCGCTCTCATTTACATATCTGTCTGTTTCAGACTACTGAACAAGGAGGAAATAAGCTAGTGATTTAATCACAGCTCAAATGTAATTTCCAAGTTTCTGCATTGCCATGGTACACAGCTGTTAAACCTCTGTTCTGTTCCTCTCCGTGGTTACCTGCACTGGGTTTTAATGCAGCCGAAATTGATCTTATAGTTTATCTCATTTACATCTTTTTCTGTGTCGAGTGTCAGACATCGGAGCAGAAAAGAAATAAATAGCCTTGAAATAAATTTGGTCTCTGAATACTGGTGGGAACTAGAAGTAATTGTAAGGCAGTTGTTGATGAAATCTGTTGGTTATTTTATGACCATGACATTGTCTCACAAAGTCATCATAAATACAGGTTTATGACAGCAGCTGATAAATCACATATGAAATGAGTGTTCACGAAGAAGTTGTCCTCTTAACTGAAGTACATTGTGTTTAATATGTCTGTGACTTGATGTTTAATAGATATTTGACTGAATGTCTGAAACCCTGAGTAATATATAATTATTTGTCCTGTGGAGTCTCTGTATGATACAGAGAGACAATTCACAAGCTTCAGTGAGTCTCCTCTCTGTGTCCACACAGAGTGGTTTCTGACAACTGGTGGCAGACAAGAGAACAGCATGCTGGATTTTATGAGGCTGGAACCGAGTCAGACGATACTGCCTGCTTACTGCAACTGCCCTGCAGGGGCACTGCAACCACGCTGTGGTGAAAAAGTGTGATACTTTCAAGTGCTGCCACTGTAGAGGAATGAAACTAGACTGTTCTCGCCAGAGAAATGGCAGCACTGAGTGTTTATTCAAAAACGCTTAACATGACCTACATTTACATACTGTGTGTTTACATTTACTCATTTGGTAGTTACTTTTATCCAAAGCGATTTACAAGTGAAGGACAACACTAAAGCTTCCCTGCAGTGGGAGACCTTGGAGTAAGTACTACGAACGAAACATAAGAAGTTGTCCTCTTAACTATAGTGTGTAATATTCCTTTGACCTACAGTGATGCTATTCTGACAACCTACACCATGTTATTATAAGAGTACTTTCTGTCCTCTCTAAGAAGATAAGATATAAGTAGCATCACGTTGTACAATCTCAAATCGCCTAAGGAAGAAGGCTGGAGGAACACTTGCGGCAACATTGCATGAGATTTTGACACAGGAGACCACGCTGTGTGACACTGGTTTTGCCGTATGTTAAAGTTCCCATATCTTACACTCTTCCGGTGATTTTATTTAAAGTATTCTATCCATAAGTAGATATATTTGTGGTTTTAAGAACCAAGACATCTCAATGTAGTTTTACATCTGCTCTCTCAGGTGTGTCTCTGGAGCTCTAGCAACAACAGGGCGTTTTGTGTCGAACTCTGAGCCTGTCTTCTGATTGGCTGACTGTATTGTGAGTATCCTTGCTGCCAGCTAACTCTCCTCAGCTGCCCGACCCTCCGGGAGATCATTTTAAATGTTGTATTTAATCTCTTTCATTTAGTAATTTTTCACCGTTATTCTCTTCAAATTTTAGCCTTGTTTCAGAAATGAAAGGGTTACTTTCCTAAAACCATGAAAATAAAGTTATCAAATCAGATTTGTCTTCTTTTTTTTGTTGTTTTCTCTTGACAGAGAAAAGGTATACAGTATATGTACAAAGCAAATTTCAGAAAAACACTGAGAAACCAAATCCTGCAAGCTTGGATAGTGGGTCCAGATGGGCCATGTTGGCACAGCTGTATAGTTGTGATGTCACAAACTTACAGCAGTCCCAATGGCTCAATGTGAGGCACTGTTTCTGAATATGGGCTGTGTGCATTTCTCCATCGATTGAGTGCTTTGATACTTTCACAGTATTTATATTGCACCTTATAATAAAAAAAATACATGGAAATCTCATTTTCTTCAACATGGGATCTTTTAATCAAGTTGTTTTAGTGGCTTATATTTGACCAGTCCATAGCTAAGGTGGCAGATCAGAATATTGTCCTTTAAATAATTTTTGGAGGAGGAATTTGGTGTAGTGTCAGGGGGCACTAAATGCCCTATTTTGCTAAATGGGTAAGTGTCTTACATTCTATAAGAAACTACAGATTATTAAATTGTATAGATGTTTCACACTTTAAGCAAATGAAATTCCACATCATCAGCACATGGCTGATATGCGTGGGAGAAACTTAAACTGAAAGAATTAACAGCCTCAGTGTATATATGGTGTCCCATTATGCCATAACATTCTGATTAAGCCAACTGTGCATGGTTAACTTACCAGGCTGAGGCCTCAAAAGATAATACTGGACACAATATTTCCCCCACAAAACTCAACAATAGACATCATGCCTGTCTGAAATAACTCGCCATGAAACTAGGCTGCATGAGCCGCTGCATGTGTGTGTACACACTGCAGAACATTAGCTTGAGAAGATTAATATTATAATGAGGTCAAATTTCTTTCTTCAGAGTGAAGGAAGATGAGAAGGGAACAAACGTCCAATTTCAAATTATCATCGGCCAAGGTCACTTCTTTTATTTTGTTATGGAAGAAGCAAAAAATCTATTTTTAAATTCTATCACAGTTACTCACACAGACAAACAGTTGGGGGTTTGTAATATTTCTATTGCTTCTACAGATTCAATTATATGTCTTTCATCAGCCAATTACAGCGCATAAATTCACAGCTGTTACCACGGCTGCAGGAGCCCATGCGACCCTCATGCAATCACATGCCAAATGATTGGCACAGGCCTCAAAACAAACACACATTTAACTGTGAGGACACCATGACGCAAGCTCCACATGGACCTGAATGAATATGGATGACACAGTCCTTCCAAACAGATACCAGCTTTAAATCCATATATACTCAGTCTTGGCTTACTTCAAGGGAATTCCAGTTTTGTCCAACCCTGGGTGTTATTTTTATGTAGTGTGACCGTCACTCCGTCACTCTTGCTATGTTTATTTCTTACCTGGGAAAATCACTGAAAAGAAGTTCACTTTTAAATAACCCTACAGTTTGCTAAACATAGAGCAGAAAACACTGTTGAATCATAAGAGTATTACCAAAACTCTCTGTTAAAAACATCACAAACAATATTCTGGTTCAACATTGACATATATAGTAGTTATGCACACACAAATTTCCTGTGCAATGGTGTATTATTATTGATACTTTAGATATGCTCTTCATTTTTACCTCCATATAAAGTGATTTATACAGTCTGGCTAAACCTGTTGAATTTATAACCTGTCTGATTCTCTGCCTTCTTGTGTTTCTTACCAGACCTCATTGTGTCCCCAATATTTGTAATTGCACAGTGTGTTTAATGTCATCATAACCAAAAAATGATTGTATTTGTTGGTGTTAAGCTACTATATACATAGTAGCTCAGTAATTTCCTCAAACAAGCTTGACGCTGTAGTTTTTAGCAAATGTTACTCAAACATGTGCATATCATTCCTTTATAACCCTATTAAAACACATTTAGTATAAAGGCACATGTCACCAATAGCAACAGAGTGGCTCACAAACCCTGTCTCCTAAATATGTTTCTATACAACTAAACTGCAACAGCAAATATGTTTTGTACAAATGTAATTGCAACCAGACTCTATTTTCTGTTAATATAAATAGGATATGTTGAATAGAAACAATATCACCATCCTCGTCCTTTACTAGGTGCTTCATTGGCGAAACAGGATGTCTGCTCATGCTAAAACAATAACCTGATTCTGACAGAAACAAAGTGTGTGCAAGAGAGAGTAAAAGATAAAAAGGTTTGAAGTCAAGCGTCTTTCACTCAAAACATCTGTCCCTCTCTGTGTCAGGCTAACCACCATATATGGCCACACTGCTCCAGCTCACTTCCTTCTCTGTCACGCAGACACAAGTTCAAGTGAGCTAACACAAAGCCAGACCTATGCTGACACACAACACATTTGTGTACATATTCATCCTGGAGACACGCATATATGCATCCACTCACAAACCCATAACCAGATTTCTTTCACTCCCTGAGGCTAATTTGCCCCTGACCAAGAGCTTTCACACTAGGGTGGTTTTCCCAGTCTGGCTCCCAGAGAGAGTGTGTTCGACAGGGGACCGTGTGTTTGTGTATGGTGTGTGTGGCAGATGGCAGCAACCTCTCAGGGTGCCTGTGCTTTAGCCACGGTGTTGTCCCTTTGGATGAGAGTGAAGAGGAGTCTTTTCTTTGCTGCTGCTGACTTCAATCCTCATATGAGTGGCTGGAACAAATGGATTAGAGAATAGTACCATCTAAGGCAGTGGCACGGCACCTCACTCCCGCACCACACTGGACTCATCTCACGGCAATTCATAGGAATCATCGCTATGAGAAACCAACAGTGCACTGCGGTTATGTAAGGTTGTGATGGTGAACTATTAAATTTGAATGTTTAAATGTACATTCTTATATTTGTATGGGAACAGGAAACACGAGATCATATACGCTAGATATTGTCATGTAAATCAATTAGTTCAGCATCAGGTAATTTGGGGTGGTTCGGTTGGAAACCTAGACACCTAGTCTGCATCCTGGACAGATCGCAGTGGGCCGCCACATCAGTCTAAAAAAATCCATAAAGGTTTTACCGGCCCTGTCAGTCTTTTTACTGGCTGTCTCTGTGAACCTGTCACTGAGAGCGTGCTGCTTCCAGGACTGGGCTTCCTTCACCAATACGAGCGGACCGGTCCCAGTGTGGAAGTGCAGCCACCAGATCAAACAATGTTTCTGGTGGAAACCCTGTGCACTTTTATGCATGTTTATAACAAACCGCCTATTATAAGATACATATTCGATCAATATTATTTCAGTCATTTATGCGATGCTTTAACTATTGCAAATTTTAATTGTTTGACTGTGGAATTGCCTTTAATTGTGTCTGTGCAAAAGCAAAATAATTTTATGCAATAAAATCTCCCAAAAAAAAAAAAAGTGAGAAAATATAGATTTTCAATGGCAGTGTAGTAAATGTCAAATTAGAAAAATGTATTTTATGTCACTTTCTTTTAAACTGACCTGAACAAAGAGCTGGTGATTTATGTTTCCATTTTGTCATGTGGGTTGTTATCATCTCAAACTGACTGACTGCGCACAAGTCATTTTGCCTCAATGCTGTTTTTTTTTTTTTTTTTTTTTTTACAGATTTGCATTCATTCTCACAAATCAAATGAATGAACGAATTGAAATATAACATGCATCAACATTTCAGTTACCTTGTGGGCCTATACAGCTACAGCATGAATGAACCTGAATGTGTTGTGACACTGGCATGAATAAAACCTTCGGCCAAAACCTGAAACCCAGCCCCCCTCCCCCTTCCTCCGTCTCTCTCCCTAAAATGTGACATCACACTGCACACAGATTAAAATAAACATGACATTAAGAACTACAGCTCTCTCCAAGCACTAGCCTATTTATCAAGTCAAATTCATTTATTTATTTAGTCAAGACACAAAATCAGAAAACCTCAAGCTCACTGACAGAGCAGTGTCTTCACAAAACCAATAACAACAAATTGGAAACCAACTTATGAAGAGTGTTTAGTCAAAACCACAACAGGCGGCATAGTCAAAGAACAGAAGTGCTAAATCTTTACCAGCTAAAACCTCAGCTAGTCATTATCCACTATCATCAGTATCCTCAACAAAGACATTCTTCATTTCAATCTTTGTATTGTCCACAAATAAGCAAAATACATCATCAAAACAGCTGCAGTCAGAGTGGTGCATGTGTATAACAGGAAGCAAGAAAAATAACAAGATCATAAGAAACGATTCAATAAGTGGTGTTTTTGTTTAGTTGTAGGGAAGCGTAGAAACATGGCCCCCTGGCTGCCGGCCAAACAATCAATAGCTGTAGCATTAAGACATGACGTATCATCAATCAATACACGGTGGGGAAATAAGTGATACAGTAAGCAAATGACTGCTATTGTATATGTCAGCATTCAACAGTCATTTGCCAGAATAAGAGGTAGTGTACCTCTCTGTCCACCTCTCTTCTCCGTCCCTCCTCCTCCTCCTCTCATTCCTCCATCTCCTGTCATCTGTCCCACCGGCAGCCTGTCCTTCTCAAGGTCTGCTCTGTTGTTAATCATCATTCCCTCCTCAAGTTCTCTCACATACACACACTCTGCCCCGACGATAATTATTCAGAGCTGTGTGATCTTTTATTTTTGCTCTTGTTGTGCTTGGAGCAAGTTCTCCCTCAAATATGAAAAGCCTTGTCATTGTTCATTATCAAGTCTTAAATATAGAAATAAGAACAATCATAAAGGATCACTCTGTGCACTGCTTTATTTGTGAGCATTTGTTTTACAATGTGTATGGGTGCTCAACAAGGCAAAAAATTTAAAAACAATCAGTTAAAGATAAAGTTGAGTAAAAGGAAGTGCAAGGCAGACGTGTTTGGCCTTCAAGAAAAAGTGTTTTAGGTCCCATATTTTACGCTTTTCCAGTGTTTTATTTAAAGTGTTGATCCATAAGAAGATATATTTGTTTTTTTAAGTACCAAAAACCATCTCAATGTAGTTTTACATCTCCTCTCTCAGGCTTCTGTCTGGAGCTCTAGTAACAACAGGTCAGAGAGCCAATCAGAATCGGAATCAGAGAGGCTCTGAGCCTCACTTCGGAGTGATCACATAAAAATATAGCAGGTTTCAGGTAAACACTCAGAGATGGTTAGAGCTTAGGGCATGGCTGAGAGCGGTGACTGCCTTGTTGTGACATCATGAAGCTACAGAAGACCCGATGGCTCATTTTAAGGCTCAGTTTCTGAACACAGGCTGGGTGCATTTCTCTGTGGACTGAGCGCTATGATACTTTCACAGTAGAAATATAGAACCTAGACCTGCTTTAAAAAAAGACATGGAAATTTAACTTTCTACAATACAGGACCTTTAAATGTGTAAAAATTACAGATAATGAATGTACAGTATGTCCTCGCTGAACAATCAAGACAAATTAAAAAATGGTGGAACGTTGACTCAGTGTAAAAAGATCACAAAGGAAGCATCAACAAGCATAACACTGATTGTTTTTGAAGTTGATGATGAAATCAATTAAAAAACCTCTGTTAATTGTGCGTACTGTGTGTCCAGCCTTTTGAGCCATTGTGGCTACTGTAGCATTTGCACTTTATCACACAGTTACCACAGTTAGGATTCAAAAAAAGTGAATGTTCCTCTAAAAAATAATGCATAGCCATTTCATATCTTTTGCAAACGTCTTATTTGCTCATATTCAAAATAAATTACTTACTTCTCTACTAAGTTGCTTTAATAGAATTTCAACATGATTCTGGTCAATTTCAAAAAAGTAATAAAAAGATAGCAACAGAAAATTCTGCTTTAGGACAGAAAATAAGGTTAGATGGCTGACAGGTACAGAGCAAGAATGGATGTGTTGCACAAGCACACATCATCCTGACTGCACATACAGTATGCTGTTGGATGGGCATGGCTCCCTGCTCCATCTGTGAGCTGCGTTCAGTGCACCTGAATTCATGGTGCTATCTGATTACAGGGACCACATCATAATGACAGGAGTAATGTAATTCAGTAAAGCAGAGAGAAATAAATGCAGAGAGAGTTGAATCACCTGTCAAGTGCACTGTACTGAGTCTGGCAAAGTTTGCACGGTGCGGTACGGAGGATCCTGCAGCTGTAGGTGTATGCTTTTTGTATTGCACCAGAGTTCGGACAGAGAAACACACTCACCACACTCATTCACACTGCTTCTGATCAATGACCAGCAGGACCGAAATGACAGCAGTGAATTTATTAAAGTTTGAATGCACGGCCACAGCAGCATTTCATCACTTCAAGGCAACTTACCAATTCTTAAGGAGTTCAGAAGTGTCTACCCCTAAAATGACAATTTAAAAGGGAAATGGCATTTCAGCTCAGCTCTTCCTTGGCTTGTCAAATACTCTCTCTTTCATGTGTGACATTCCCTTTGGAAAGCTGAGACAAGGCTTCAGCCAGGTGATGGGCTTTGATATGCTGATATCCGGTT
The DNA here is from genome assembly GCF_002260705.1 of Seriola dumerili. Taxonomy (NCBI): domain Eukaryota; kingdom Metazoa; phylum Chordata; class Actinopteri; order Carangiformes; family Carangidae; genus Seriola; species Seriola dumerili. Next base: position 2,450,204 of record NW_019174576.1, on the reverse strand, counting down.
GTATGAATATCAGGTAAAGACATCCTTGACTTTTACTCCATGTGACTCAACCTCCCTCTCTGCGTCTCTCTTCATTTTCAGATGAGGACTCCTCTGAGGTCAGAGTACTGAGACCGACCACATGCTAGTTTTTCACTGTTTTTGTTTTCCAATAAGAAAAGTGATATAACATGAGTTTAAATAAGCACTTATTTTGAATTAATGTAAATGTGAAGCAAAAAAATTGCTGCAGGTTCTAGATCTTTCTTCTTTTCTTTTTTTAACTGCTGTAAATTCCCATTTAAATGTTTGCTTTTGATGATTTCTTCAGTACAGAAACACAGATGTCTTCCAGGTAATATAACCGTATTATAGGTTTACGCTGTGGCCATCAGTTTCAATTATTTCAACTATGTTTTTCAGAGATCCTGTTCATGAGAAGAAGCCATTCAACAGCACAGATCAGAGCTGTGGAAAATTTAGTGTGCTGTTGCAATTGGCAGGAAAACACTGTAGTTGTTAAAACTCATCCAAAACCAGAATGTGAAACTGATCTGATTTAAACTGCTTCAACGTTTTATGTGGTTTTAGCAATGTATGGTCTTTGCTTCAGCATGCTGTATCCCTTATTCTTATTCTTACATGCACCTTCAGAGGTGTAGGTGACTTCTGTAGCTTCTAATTTTGACTTTTTATTGAAGAACCAGCTCTTTCCTAGCATAGGAAACCCTAACCCTAACCCTTCTCATATTTTGTACTGCTGATTCAACAGGTAGAGTTTCATGGTCTTTCGAGCCTTGGGGCCGCCTCAGCTGGCAGTTATCCTACATTAGGTCCGTCTCAATACAGAGTATGACACGTTTGAGCCCACATCCTTGAATCTGAACCTGGCAAGTTGAACACAGGAGTCCAGGTGTATTTTTCTAAAAAAAAAAATAATTGTATTGGTTTTATACACCTAATTGTCTTAATTGTTTTGTCTGTTTTTCTTCTCTTACCTATATCTATTGATTTTGTCTCATCTAATTTATTGCTGCCTTTGTCATGCGCTTTGTAACATGGATTTTGAAAAGTTTTGGGATACTTCTCTACCTGCCGTTCAAAGGTAAATATTTTAACCAGGTGAAGGATTTTAGTCATCGGATCTCAAGTTATCAGAGAAGCGAGCTGAGCAAACTTTAACTCCAGTTCAGCTCCCAGCACCTCCAAGACGATCTGCTGCGTTTGCCGAACAACCTTAACCCAGAGAAGCTGACTGCAATGACGGCAGTGGTGGTGAAGACAACAGTTCCCATGATCCCACGCTACTTAACAACGTCACCAAACTCCGTCTTTTGTTAGTGTTTTAGTTGAGAGACCCCCCAGTGACAGAAGTTACACACTGTGTCTTTGGATCCCAGAGCTCTGGGTGCCCAAAGTAACTCCCACTTCACACCTCTATACCCTGGCTTCTGTCTGTGGTGTCAGCGCCAGAGAGAGTGAAATTACAAAACAAAAAATAAATTTAATTGACACGCTGTGCAAAACCACCACAGCCAACCTTTAAGGGGAAAGACATAAACCCTGTTTTACCACATCAACATCCGGGCCAAAGAAAACAAAAAACGCTCTGGCCCTGAAGGCACAAACACATTTCATTCCTGACTCATCATTTTAAAAGCTCCCGTCGCTCCCCTCCTTCAGATTGGTTTATTTTCAGGTTTTTCTTCCTCAAACAAATGAAAAGCAATACCACCATCAATCCGCCATCACATCACAAACAAACAAACAAAGTAACAAGACTTGTTTGTTGTTGATTATAACAAATCAACCTGTTCAATCCATGTTTAAATTAATCCAACTCCTACTAGTTTAAATTCCAGTTGCTTTCAGAGCAGTTCATAATTAGTCCTCATACCGGCCTCCTGTTTTCTGCTCCAACAATCACCTCAGCTTCCAGCCTTTAATGGAACCAATCAGACAGCTGTGGTTACAAAAGGTTGATCGATAAGTGAGTTTGCCACTTCAGATTTCAGACAGAACAGAGAGGAGAGCAAGAGCTCACATGGCAAAGACACTAAGAGTGGCTTACACTGTTTACCGCGTATATAACCTATGTATGTAACGTATATAATTTAAAACAAACAATAAGGTGGCGACACATGGTGGGGGTGGGGGGGGGGGGGTCAACTTTCACTCCTAAATATCAAGTTGGATAGATTTCTATTACACATTGATATTCACTGCGACCACCGGTGTACGACACGCGAACACCAGCCAAGCGCAGTAAAACCCCTTGATAGTTGGACTGGCCAAAACACTGGATTGTGATAATTATCATTACAAAATTCCATCATAGGAAAGGTGCTGAACGAGCTCAGTGAGATGTATAGGCTCCCTTCTGAAATGACGGAGAGGTTATACCACAATCGTGTCAGGCAAAGATGGTGCCTGTTTTTTTTTTAAATTATTGTTATAAATGGTCTGCAGCTCAAAACCATGTATAAATAATACACATATAAAATATTTTCCCTCATATCAGATCATCTTTAATCTATCCCGACTATCCTGCCAAGGTTTTTATTGTTGCATGCTGAGTAATTGTCATGAGGATCATAATGTGTTTTGAGAAACACATTATGATTTTGCAACAGACACATTAAGATAAACAAATTTTCATTTTCAGATATATTAACACCTTGATGATATTTATTATTAATATTATCACTATTATTTCCTTTGGGGGACGGAAACTTATCATTTCAATGGACTACTCTTGAATTTCATCCCAATCCATTTAATAAAAGTTTTTTTGTTTTTTTTCTCAGTGTATACACACAATATTTCACATAAAACATAAACATTGAAATTATTTTTTTGAGGATTTATGAAAAAATTAAATCATTACAACAACTTAACAAGTAACAGCTACAGATTCAGCATTTGATAATCAGACTTTTTGGGGGGTGTGGTCCATTTTCAGTCCTTTCAGTAAACCCTCAAACGAAATGAAAAAAAAAAAAAAAAGAAACAAAAAGAAGCTGCTGATTATCTTTGAAAACACCGTGACTATCACCACATGCTAAGTGCTGTCATTCACTTCAAAGGAAACGATCTAATCTAAAGTCTGGTCCCGAAAATCACATCACATTACCTCCTGGGGTTTCTTGGAGTGGCTAACACACTTCAACAGCTAGCACTTCAGGCACTAAAGTTAGCTTAAACAGCTTGAGTTAAGTACAGGTAACTTTTCAATGCGGTGTCACAACTCACGACCGTTAAAGCCTTAAAACTGCATCATAGCCACAATCCATGGGTATACTACCGGCATGTGGAGATGCACACAGTGTAACAAGTGATCTTCTGATACAATCCCTACACGCTGAGCGATTCTCTTTGAAGCTGTGTCGTTATGTCCTATATAGTGTTTTATGTTCTACTGTGAAAGAGTGGCATGCCATGGCTGTGTCGAACAGGATGTGGCCTATTTTCTGTTCTGGAGGAGACGGAGGAAACTAGTATTTCTAGCCAGATCCCATGTGACGGGCCGACATGACAGAGAGCCCAGCTGTGCAGAGGGGGGGGGGATGCATTACCTCTCGCATCTCTTGTACGCCCGTTTTTTTTTTTTTTTTTTTTACCTATTCTTCTCTCTGTCTTTCATTCTCATTGTTTTCCAATTACTTCGAGTCTCTTTCCACCCGGCTCATGGACATCAGTTGAGGGGCTTCCAAATTGTGTAACACGCATCTGTTGGGCATATTGGAGGGAATATTAATCTCTTTTTATACTTCATTATACTGTATGTTAAGATAATGCTGGTATATGTCAGCTGGTTTCATTGTAAACACTGGCATCTTCAATGTGGAACAAACACTGTACAAATTATAACAAATCCAATGAAATAATGATAAGTGAGTGGAGAAACTTAATAAATTCATGTGCTTTCATATTGATCACTGGAGTATAGAAATACAGAAATTATATAAATAATTTGCTAGGGTCTTTACAGATGTCAACGCATTTATTAAGAGATTTTAAAAACTGGTTAATGCCTTTATACACTCCTCTGCACACAGATCCAAACAGCAGTGTGGACACAAAATGTGGTTGTTTCCATATTGGCTGCTCATACTAACACGGACCATTGCTGACATGCTTCTGTATGTTGCATGGAACATATTTATAATATCATTTCAGCCTATTCAGCCTATTCCCTTTCACTTCATCCGTTCAGGATGGCATTGTGTTCTTGTTTGCCAATTTCGTTCCTGGAGGGAGGGCTATTTTGTTTTGGCCTAATGACTCACTACCAACTAACGTATCCATCCTACCGCTGTCAGTTGTGGTAGGATGGGTACGTTACTCGGTAGTGAGTGCTAGCGGTTGCCAGGAGCGGTTAACTTTAGGTTGTGCAACAATTGGTCTGGAACTAGGACGTGCTCTTCAATCCCTCCAGTAGAGTTCAACACAGACTCCACAGAGAGCGCCGGAGCACTGAAGCTGCTCTGAAGCTCACGCCCTCAGCTGTGAAGCAAACCATGGATGCGCTCCAGGTTCTCCTGCTTTGGATCCTTGTGTAGAAATAATTAAACAAGATTACATCAGAGGACTGGAAGACTTAAAAGGTTTTGGTGGTAAATGGTGTCAGATGCAAAGATTTTAGTATGTAGTGGATTGACGCCTCCTCCCTCTCTTGCTTTGTTCCATTTCCTTAACCTTCTCTCATTCCCTCTGCTCCCTGCATTTCCCTATATAGAATTATTGATGTGGTACGTTAACTGGTGGAAGCACCTAATCCGGGAGCACACTGGGGAAAACTAGAAAGAGGCTGCACATGGGAGAGGCAATGAAAGCGCACACACACAAACATAAAAGACACGTGAACAAGAAATCAGTATGCTATTCCTATACAGCACAACAATGAGCTTCATTTGAATATCCACCTATCTATCCATCTATCGACCCATCTATCCATCTATAAAACAAAACATCGGCTAGACTGTTCTTGGTACAGTTCCTAAATAAATGTATCAGCCATCTAATTGGAAGCGCAGCAGATAGAGAATTGTGCTGCTGCTGCATGTAGTTATGTAAATGCACGTATGCTTGCCAAGGTTTTTAACCTGAAGTTAGCATGTCTCTCAACCTCTTGGGACTGAGCAGAGAGAGAGGCGTGCTGCATCTGAGGGAGATGTGGAATGAAACACAGACACAAGTGCACATATCTGTTTAACAACTAGAACACATGCTGTGGGGAAGAAAGCTAAGATGTTAAATTCTTCAGCTGAATAAAGGAAATTCATACACATCGTATATCAAGGATGAATGTAGGTGGTTCATATTTTTGGGGCATTCATTTTGGCGTATTTTACATTTCTTTTATAGTTTTTGAAGTCCTCCATTTTCCTCAGTCTCTTGCTTTAATCAACACCATCTATCCTCTTTTCTTCTATTTTTCTACCTAGGCAACAATCCCTGAGTTTGCCGACAGCCGCTGCAGTGCCTGTCCATCTGCAGCTTCTCCCTTGTGGCATCAATATATCGCTTCCATCGGAGAAAAAACCTTGAAGATTTAAGAAAGTGTCAGCTTTTCAGCGATAAAGAAAAACTCGCCTTGTGTTCGGACGGCGACTTTTAGACATTGCACAATGACCACAGCGGCTGAGTTTGATCCCTCAGGGATATTACACTTGCACGGCATGCAAAAGGCCTTGTCAAGGCTCAGGGAGAAAAGGATAAATAAGCGCAAAAAATAAGATTTCAAAGAATAACACAAAGGTTGTTCACACTCACACACACACACACACACACACACACACACACACACGCTCAACAGCTTCTTATCCCCCGTGGGCTTAAGTTATGGATTGACTGATCTTAAGGTCCAATTCCAATATTTTCTGAATAACTAGTGAGGGCTCCATTTTAGTGTTGCAAGTGCAAAAACAGTGCAAAGCGAGAGGTCTTGGACCGTCTCGAATAATCAGGTTCAGATATGTAAGTGGAAAGTGGACAATAGATTACAAGGTTCAATCAGTAATAAATACACTCTCAGCCAATCACATCATTGCTCACAGCTCTGAAAATCAGAGCTCATATTGTTGTGTAGGCGGGGTCAGAGAGGCACAGTGACACAGGACCTATAATCTGCAAGAAATAAATGAAATGTTGTCGAAAGAGTATAAATCTATTTAAGTGTTTGAAGAATTGTATCAGTTCAGCAGTATTTATTCTGTTTTACGCTGTTAAATCATATTGTAATTGTCTGTTTCAATAGTAAAAACACAAGATGCCAACTTTGCTAGAAAACCTAGGTTGATGGTGATGCAGGATTAATGAGCTGTGGTAGTTTAACAGCTCCTGCATAACATGTAGGATACTTTTCAGATGCAACTGACAATTAAGAAATGTGTAGAGGTGTGTGAGGCTGACATACACTTAATCAAGGTAATCATTGTGTCGTGGATACTGTCAATGCGTATCAAGAGCGCACTTCTCAAATGGTGGTTCGTGGATTTACATTTAACAAATCAGCTGCTGCAGGTATTTAACGAGCTGCAGGAGAAGCTTTGCATACAGTACAACGCAGCAGTTTAAGTCATATCAATAAATTAAGTACAAATAGGTTAAGCATAGATTAATGCAAATAGATGCAGACTGCATTTCCAACAGTCTAACATTATATGCCAATCTAAATGCATCTAGTGTCCGGGGAACGCTTAAGTAACATTAATTCTTTACATTTTGAATCATTATTCCATAATGTCAGCACATTATTAAGTTTGCTCTTGTTGGCAAAAATAACCAGAGTGCTAGTGGAGCAAGTTTGCCACAGAAACAGATGTGATTTTCTATTCTCAGTGCAATATCTAACCACTAAAATAAAATACAGACAACTCTCTTCGTGTTGCCTCATTTGAATGAATCTGCCACGTGTTTTGTGGCTCTCCTCGTGCCTGCGTTCTGTGCCCCGGGCACCGAAAACATCACACAGCAAAGAGGACTTGAACCTCAGGAAAACACAACAGTGCTATTTGCAATAGTCAGAGGAAGACTGCAGTAATAGAGCCGTCCGATGTTTAACAGTGTACAATTTAAACAAAAGAGAGGCTTTCTCCAGAAGATCACTCATGAGAGATCATTCATTTAGTTGCCACTACCTCACTTCTCATCTCTTGATCATGGTTAGCTTGTGTTCAGTCTCCACCCCCACCTTTTCCTTTTACCAGTGGTCTCTTAATACTTCATCTCCTCCGCCTACGTCAGTTCCCCCTCTGGATACACACACACACACACACACACACACACACACACACACACACACACCCACACACACCCTACCACACATTATCCATCACCTTTGCTTTTACCTGTCAGCACAGACACACACACTGTATGCTGAGACTCATCCTTAGGTGTTACATTTCCATCTGCGTGGGCTTATACAACACACACACACACACACACACACACACACACACACACACAACTTTACTGGGTAAATGGGCCTTGAATGAACAAAAACAGCACAGCCACAGTTACTGAACAAGCAGGAACAGAAGAGACCACACACACACACACACGCAAACATGCGTGCATACGCAAACACACACACACACCCTATTGACCAGCTGCCAATATGCTTAATGAAAGAAGTGATGACTTATTGACAGTTACTGTGTATCTGAAGCTGCTGAGGTGTCTATTGCTGTCTCCAATGTGCTGACACACACGCACGGACACACACACACACGCACGCACGCACGCACGCACGCACACACACAGCCCTTGAATTCTGATCTAATATCTGATATAGCATTCTAAGCAAAACGGTTGTGTCCCCTTCTGGATGTGTGTGTGAGAGAGAGAGAGAGGGTGGATGTTATTTGTAATGAGTGAATATTGAGCACATCATCTTTGAGCACACCGGGCCTTACACACTATTTATCTTGGCGTGAGTATGTGTGTTTGTGAAGATTCAATACTGCACAATGTGTATTTGTATATATGTGTGTGTGTGTGTGTGTTCAGCATCTTTATGTGTTGTACAATGAGACATTTGAGTGGCAGTGGGTTTAAGGGTCCAATTAGAGCCACTGATTCAATGCACTGGTGAGGCTAATTACTGGATTTATAATGATCAGCATATGTACAGAAATGCACACACACACACACACACACACACACACACACACACACACACACACACACACACACACACACACACACACACACACACACACACAAGTTATAGCTGTGAGACTCATTGGCTCACTGACTTAATGCATACCCCAACCTTAACCTAAACCTGATTCTAACCTCAACCCTAAAAGTATGGACAGAGTTTAAGCACTCAGGGTAAATAGGACTATTTACCTTGTTGCTGGCCTTTCTCTGTGGAGTCACACGCGTGGACTCTTGGTCTTTACCTGAGTAGGTCTTTACATGAGCACAATCTCTACTGAAATAGCGTGAGCTTAATTAAACACAGCTGTTGACGCGTTAGGACTGATTGCATGCAGCTGAGTGCATCTTCAGAATTAGCAGCACAAAAGGACTGATGCTCAAAACTCACAACAACCGAACAACCGAAACTTTCAGACACAATGCACAGTTAGTGTTGCTGTCCAAGTGGTAGCAAGGACACAGTACACAGGAATGTCTGTGAATAAGGTAATAAGAAGTAGCATGTGACAACCGACATGAAAATGTCCTCACAGCGACGGATTTATGGTTTGGTTAGTGATCGCACACACACATAAAATTAGCAAACATATCCACCTGTGTAATACTCTACTCTCACCTCGTTCTGCCTCCTCCTCCTCCTCCTCCTCCTCCCCCTCCTCTCCAACCTCCTCCCCTCGTTTGGTGTGAAATTAAACATTAAAGCCCAGCAGCACATGAGTCAAGGTACTTAATGATGTCGACTTCCTAATAAATTTCTCTGGAGAAATAGATAAAGACAGGGAGACAGGTCGAGGGAGAGCGAAGGAGAGAGGAAGCAAATTCAGAATGCATGATAACATGTGGAGGCTTGGTAAAAAATGATTGAAACCCTGAACAACAGGGGAGCTGCAGTGACTCAGCTTGACCCTTGAAGGCCTTAGTGCTGGTCATCTCAGTCCTCCTCAATCCTACATCTGCAACCACGCCCTCAACCATAACATTAACTATCTACACCTTTGGAATTTTAAAGACCACTTTAGAAGCTGCAACAATGGTTGAAATGAATTCAGGTTGCGATATCCTCACTTTCAGGACTCAAGATGGATCAACCTCCAAAAACCCCAATTCCTATGCCATTAATGCAATTTGATATCCGTATCTTTCAAACTCCACGCCCAGTTTGTAATGCAGATGTTCTGTTAACTGCCATAGGCTCTGCATGGCTGTACTTAGGCGCAGCGCTGCTTTGAGATGAACGCTAACATCACCATGCTAATATACTCACACTGACAATGCTAACATGCTAACATTCTTTAAGTAGCACTAAACACAAAATACAGTTGAGGCTGATTAGTGCTGCAGTTCATAAACCAAACTACTTGACAAATTCAAATTCTGACCTGGTGATGGTGCTACATGAAATTCCAGGGGATCACCAAAGTAATTAGAAGTCATCCTGAGGGGGGGCAAAAATATATGTCCCAAATTTTATGGTCATTCATCCAATAATTGACAAGACATTAGACTAAAAAACTTCCAACTTCATGAATGCGCTAGAGGGAAAAGTTGGAGGATCGTCAAAGTCGTCAGGATATGTGGTTTCGGAGCCATGAGTATCTGTGGACTGTCCGGCCAACCAACATGGTTATAAACGTAGAATATCATCAGGGATATTTTCTTAGGTTTCTCAGCCCCTCCTGGGCCTAAGAAGTTATTTCTAAAACTATTTTCACAGACCAAGTAGCATTCTCCATGACTACTAAATTTAGAATTGGTTGCGCACCCATTTAGTTGGTAAATCTGCTGTACACAGCTTGGAATTAAACACTGCCTGAAAGGGTCAACAGCAGATAATAAAAAAATACATTTTAAAAGTGATTTTTTTTTCTCTTCCTTTTTTGGATAATTTGTTAATTTCATCACTTATCCGTTCCCAGCCCAGACTGTCATATCCATCTTTACTAACCTTAAAATTTCACTTGACTATAGCTGTAAGCATGTTCACACGGCTGAGTCTGCACCAGTCCATCAGGCAGCATCTATGGAGCAGTACTGTGCGCTGTGGTTGTTAATAAGTGAGATGAAACCACTAAACTCCAGAGGAAAATCAACCGGACAGATGTTTCTATTATTGTGTCAGGCTCATTTATATCAGTGAGGGCGGGCTGAACAACAGAAGCACCTCAATGCATAATACAACACAGTTCAACAACATCACAAACTACATCCTAAAAATTATCATACTGTCGAGTCAACACCTCTCTAAAACAATTCCTGTGAAAACTGAACATCATATCCTTCATGAAGGGAGGATTTGATGCAGGACTGCTGTATTGGACTGCATTAGTAGTGGCTAGGCGGACTTGAACTGCCAACTGAGTGTATATATGTATATCCCTGTGCTATTCAAAATGGATTACCCTACAGGCTTCAAGCCAATGCTGCTGTCTGGTGTTCACTTTTGTGTGTGACAAAAATGAGCATCAGCTGGACAGTTTGTTGTGGAGATAATGTTACCTTGGCCTCATTTGCTGATGTTCATTATTTGTCTGGCCAGCCTCTAGCAGGCGGCGACATCGGGGTGTAATTGATCAGTAACCCATAGCACTTCACATCAAACATCTGAACTAACCCTTTAGGTTAGGTTGCCAACGGTATGGGAATGAGATGGATAATTAGGAGTTTGGCTCTTTTTTTTCCAGCTACTATATATTTTTAGTGCCCATCATTAAAGGGCCAGTGGGCATATATTTTATTTAAACAATCATCATCCCTGTTTTGCTATTTACAAAGTGACCTCAAGTGGTGCCATGATGTAATATGTGTTTTACAGCGATCTTTGTCAGCTGTTTGCTTGTCTATATGTCGCTTGATTGGAATGATTTTACTTTTGGTAGTTTCAGCCTCTTCCAGTAACATAGCTTCAAGTTGTTCATATCTCACAGGTACTGTTACAACAGTGATTGTCATTTTTCTTTTAAAGCTGATACATAGAGCTGATTAACAATTAACAATAAGACTCAATTATTGTCCTTGCAATTGCAGTCAAATTATTTGAATGGTGAAGTCTCCATTAGTGTGTTGTTGTGCCACCATTTATTGTGCTGGAGCAGTGAAAGCTCCAAGATGGAATAATGTCACCACCGGTGGTCTTATAAAACACGTCATTCCATTCAATAAACACAATAATCCATAGTGACATTCCAAAGTCACAATCCTGAATGAAAAAACTATGTTAGAACTGAGTTTGAAAATACAGAGTAAATAGACAGGCAGCAACAGAGAGACAGAAAGTGAGACATCGATTAATGCCAAGGCTGGTCCATTATAGAGCACCTTTAGAGTGAATATGACTGCAGGGCTTTAAATGATTTATGTAGTAGTGCAACACCAAATTACATCTCATTACTTCTCATTGTGGCAATAAGCTGTTCTGTCATGCTTCTGTATTTGTTAGTGCAGCACATAAATATTACAGATGAGACACTAGGTAGCAATTTGGGATAGAGCTAATGACTTTTCATCTGCTCATGTGTGAGTTAACTGCAAACAGAGAATGGAAGAAGGAGACTGAAGGTGGACATTATTTACTGTATTTACACTTGTATGCTCAGAGAGGCATATACTCAGAGATTAATTTAAACGCTTAACAAGCCTTGATCAGAACCTAGCATGTGCCTGGTATATGCGGAGGGATACAACCACAAGGCTGTATTTCTAGTTTGCCATTACAATACATCGCTGACTTACACTGTAACAGATACTATTCACCTTACAAGTACAATGGCCAAAACAAGAATTTGGTTCAAGAGAAACAATGTTATAATTCATCCATTAACTCTCATTCCCTTCGTCCTGTGGCTTGTGTGCAGAGGCTTATTGCCTTCAGTTAGTTTACGGATGCCTCTCCATCATCACTGAAGCAAATAGCTTCATGCATAGTTGTATAGCCATTTTGGAAAGGGTCCCATAAATAATAACTAGGAGTGAAATGGAAACTATTGGGAAAGCTGTTACTTTTTCACCACGCCATCAGAGATGAATTTAAACGCTTAACAAGCCATGATCAGAACCTAGCATGTGGCTGGACCGCGTCACATTTGCATTCTGCCTACTGTCAGCTAGTTTCAGCCCTCCGTCCGTTTGCTTCTCTCCTATGCTCTCTGTGCTCACGTATACAGTATTTTAACACAGCCACATTATCAATGCAGCACAGGTTACATGTTTCAGTTTCTGTTATCAGACAACAGAACAAGTATGAAATAGTGACTGAAACACAGACCATAAAGTCTACATGTTATAACCGTGACATAAAAAGATAAATTCACCGCACACATAAATTAAAGACAAAGATTTCAGCAATATTTACTTGTAAAATGTTCACTCAGAGAAAAAGTTAGAAGCTCATTCACGTCAGCTGCTGTCGGCATGGCGAGGTGTGCAGGGGGAAAGCTAAAGCTCGCAACCGCAGGGCAATCCTGGCGACTCTCATCTTCAGAAAGTAAGGTTTGTCTCAAAAGGCATTAAAGGGGTCTGAAAACTTTGTAAACCTAGCAACAAAGGTGCTAAGTTGCTTGTGCACGCTAAATAATTTTGAAAGAGTAACCTTCGCATTTATAGGACTGGTTCTACTGTAGTTGTCTTTTTGGGCACTAAGTTCTTACTGTCAACCCATCAAAACCAGTCAGAATAATCTTATTAAGACACATTTACAGAAGCAGTATGATTGTTAAAATGTTGGTTATTTTCTCACCTATATCTTTAATTTTTAAAAGAGGATTTCCAGTGATTCAGCGTTGCATATCCATCACTTTGGTGGATTCACCGGAGACAGACGGCCCAATATGAAGCAGCAGAGGCAGAGATATGCAGGCTTTTAGTTTCTTGTGCGTGTCCAAACGCCAAAAACACTTTCGTATTTGATTACACATTCCCTGTCTGTAAAATAATTGCCATAGTCACATAAATGGCATATTTAAATTGGAAATTAAAAGAATAAAAGTTCACTAGAGAGCATTTACAGTATTTAAATCATTTGGGAAAATTACTTCAAAACTGCACTAATGTGTCAATGTGATTTTTTTGTTGGTTTTATATTGTTTATCTATTTATTTTCTTGCTGTCACAAGGTCATGTTTGGCGTTGTAAGACCTTCTCTACACCAAAAAAAAAAACAAAACACTAAAATCCTTGAAAACGTGTTAACTTGACATTCCAGCAATGTAAGTCGAAGAAAGTATGCATTCACAACTCATTCGATATTTTCTATTCTGATAACCAGCCCACTGCTACCACACCACTCCCTGTCTCATTACCAAGCCAAGGTGAAACTTTGGCCTCTGTGTTGAGCATCCAACATACACACCATCTGGCTGAGCATCATCTTATCTATTTACTTTTCCATGCACACACACAAACAACAATTGACTTCTACATACATACGAACATACACATGCACACCTGTCAGAGCAATAGTTGTCTATCTTTACACAAAAAGCATTGGACTGTGCAAACAGATATATGGTGAGGCCAGAAAAAACTGTATACACATTCCCATGTATTTCATTTTGCTAACTGGTACTAATGTTAGTTTTGCAACATAGATGTCAATTGTGACACTTAGCTGTCACCACAACACTTCACTGTGCCAACAAGCCCTGTGAAGAACTGGGAAGCTGCGGTAGTCCATATGTATCTATGGGGACATTGGACCTGGGCACGAGGCCAGGTTTTAACATGCAGCCTGTTCTATTCATACATACCTAATTTAACATCACAGCATAATTAAAGGGACTTGGCAGCCCCCTAACAGCAGATTTCATTCATAGTCCCCTGTACTAAAATACAGCTTGTTGAAGGCGGCTGCAGGATCCCATGGAACGCAGGGCACACAGAATATCAAACCTATGTTGGAGGACGGCTTCCTGTTTTCATAAAGAAAATGATTAATAGAATAACTTTTGGATGTATGAAAAAGTCAGGCAAGTTTTTCGAGAGATGCTATTCTTACTCAATCTCAACAATCATATGTTCTCAGCAAAAAGCGCTAACAGAGTAAACAGCTCCGTTATGTATGTTAAAGACAGCCAGTAGTTTTCCTTCTGCCTGACTGCACCACAGCACATCAGGGTTCATGTTTGCTGCAGCTTGCACAGGCCTCCAAGAACGCCTGAGTTAATCTTGAGGAAATATGCAGACTGTCTAACCAATTAGCTCTGTGGTCTAGTTACCATGTCATGGTGAGAACATCAGTAGCTGTTTCAGCACTGTGTATTCAGTATTAAGTGCACTTCAGAGATGACGCAAAACTTGCTTCTACATGAGCGCAACAAACCCCAAATGCAAAATCATTAGCATGCACAGTAGCCAGGTAAATAATTAACAGCTACAGATGACAATGTTAAACAAAATATTCTCTTGCCTCCTTTAATAGTTCCATCAAAAGATATGAAACTATTACAATATACATAAAATTCCTATACATACTAATGACTTTTCATATTTTATTATATTATTTACCCTTTTTAATGTATATATTTTTGATTTATTCATATTATTACCTTTTTTCTTTATTATTAATTATTATACATATACAAAATAATGCATACTATTTATATATTAATTTATAGGCAACAAAGTGTACACTTGCTCAATACACTCGGGTGGTTTGCTGCTACAGCCAGTCACTAAAAAGCTGTTGGGACTCGTCATTCAAGAGACCAGATGTTTCTTTGCTCCACTGGACAAAGGAACTCACACCCCACAGTCGCTCACTGTTCACACCTGGGGACGACCCCCGACCCCCCCTACGGACCTCAGTGGCCAGCCAGTGTGGGTCAGCATGTGACATGTGACCCCCTAGGGTGTCACCAAACAAAAGCAGATCTCTTGTCCCTCTCCTCTCTCTCTTCTTTTTTTGGCTTGCTCTGAAGAGCAGTTCCTGCTCTCTCCTCTCGGCTCTTCAAAGGGCAACAAGGCCCCCGCCCAGGTCGGCTCTGCTACCTGAGAAACCAGCTCTCTCGCCGGCCTGCTCACAGCAGCCTGCAAACACTCTTCTCAACAGCAGCGACCTGCTTCGGATTAACTGAGAGTGAACCAAGTTCTCTTCAGAATCAGCAGCTATGACACAAGGCCAGCTGATTTTCCAAGCAACAGGAGTGCATAGCAGGGTTAGCGGGGAACAGCTAATTCTGCTATGACTCCTGTTGTTGAACCTGCATGAAGCTAACCACCTCCCTCTAACCTGGTATCTTTAGATTACATGAGCTAGACTAACAAAGAAACTCACCCCAGGTGGTCTCAGTGGCCATTTTGAGTAGTTTCCTTGTTTACCGCCATCTTGTGTAGTCTTCTTTGTTCAGGTCATGTGGTCACAGTGATCACTTTGAATCGGCCATCTTGCCTTTGTCTGCGACCCCACAGACACACACACATACACCTACACACACACATACACACACCTGTATATACTAGATTAGACATGGTGTTTTACTCTGCTCCATTGTAAATAAATGCCTTTAAGTATAACTACTGGTGTGTTTAATGTTGCACAAGCGTGAATATTGCCAACCTCTACTTTGTAGAATTCCAATCCTTCAACTTTAACTTACTGTTGCTTTGGTAATTTGGTTATAGTTAGTAAACTAATGGTTAATCAGAGTTCCAGGTTAATGGTAATAAATTGAGACTAAAACCATATTGGCTATTTTGCCTATTAGTTTAGGTTGGTGCCCCGAGGACTTTAATTAATTTTAAAGTCGTTATTTAATATTAATATTTTTAATATTAATATTTTTCCTAATTTATGATAGCCAATAAATTGATAGACAACCGAAATCCAACATATTTGGTGTCCAGCTCATGAGGTGGAGCTCAGACCCAACAAAGCCAATGATCATCACCATGTTAAAACATTTATTAGCTTCTGTTAACAAACCTGAACAACGAATCCATCGCCCACAAAACCATAGATATGATTCAGCAGTTAAGTCACATCTCACTCACTCTGAGTCAGGTCATCTGATGATGATGTTACTTTACGATTAAAAAATGATTAGTTGTACCTTATACATTTGTACTTTTTTGCAGCAATTTATTTACTCAACCTCTTGATCTCTTTTTCAATTCTAGGTGAGCCCTGGATGTTGATGGCACGGAGGCATTATGTCTTCAGGTTGTCCGTCTGTCTGTACGTACGTCCATACATCCATCCCATTCTCGAACGCAATATCTCAGTCAGGCCTTATCTAACGGGATAAAATAATGAAGTGGTGATATTTCATAGCAAAACAGTTAAAGGTCAACTTCACTGTGACATCATAATGTTCTGTTAATACTGTAACTCAGATGGGGAGGTTGTGACCATATATCCTGCAACTTGGTGGGTTGGCGGAGGGATACAACCGCAAGGCTGTGTTTCTAGTTTGCCATTACAATACATCGCTGACGAACACTGCAACAGATACTATTCACCTTACAAGTATAATGACCAAAACAAGAATATGGTACAAGAGAAACAATGTTATAATTCATCCATTAACTCTCATTCCCTTCGTCCTGTGGCTTGTGTGCAGAGGCTTATTGCCTTCAGTTAGTTTACGGATGCCTCTCCATCATCACTGAAGCAAATAGCTTCATGCATAGTTGTATAGTGGTTTTGGAAAGGGTCCCCATAAATAATAACTAGGAGTGAAATGGAAACTATCGGAAAAGCTGTTACTTTTTCACCACGCCATGTCTATCTGTGTTGTTCACAATATGCTGTGTCTGAAATATGCATGAGGCAAAATGTCCCCGCTACAGCTGCAGCGACGGAGCGCTAAAGAAAAGAGGGTGGGGAGAAGAAAGGATTGATTTTTTTTGTGCAATGAATCTTAGAAATGGGGCAATGTTATGACATTTGTATCCCTGACTTCTGTGCAGTTGCTGTGGCTGTCATTTGTGAAACTACAATGGCTGAGAGTGTTGGTGGTGTGCCAAAGGTTCAATGTCCTTCATTTAATATTCAGGAAAGAAAAAAAAAAAAGCAGCTTATTTATTTATTGTAATGCAAGAGTCATGAATATGTATGAGCAGCTATCAATGCTGTCACCTTGAGCAGAGGCACACGTATGCATGTATGTGTATGTGTGTGTGTTTCTGTGTGCAGGATTGGCTTCAGGTGGGTGGATGCTGATGTGTGTGTAACTATTTGGGGGAAAAAAAAACAAAAGCTTGGAGAACTGTTTATACAATCAGCCAAGGTCATACTCTCCATCTTCCTTTTGACATTTCCCTGACCAGGCAACAAAGAGGCTACTCAAGCACTGGACCTGTTCAACAGTTAATGAATAATCTAATTATCCTGATAAAACTGCGGGCAACACGACAAAACAAAGACAAAACACTGATTATTGTACAAAACCCTGGATTATGTTCAATCACTGGGTTATTTTAAATTCTAAATTTCCACAATATCTCTGCATGACAACTATTTTATGGTTTAAGATC
Source organism: Seriola dumerili (assembly GCF_002260705.1). Taxonomy (NCBI): domain Eukaryota; kingdom Metazoa; phylum Chordata; class Actinopteri; order Carangiformes; family Carangidae; genus Seriola; species Seriola dumerili. Next base: position 2,432,588 of record NW_019174576.1, on the reverse strand, counting down.
AGAGTTATGGTAATTAAGCCAGGTTTAAAGGTCCCATATTTTACACTTTTCTGGTGTTTTGTTTGAAGTGTTGATATGCACTAGAAGATATTTTTGTGGTTTTGACGCGCCAAAAACCATCTCAGTGCAGTTTTACATCTCCTCTCTCAGGCTGACTGTTTTCTGACTGATCAAATGAAAATAGAGCAGATTTCAGGTAAAACTCTCAGAGGAATCAAATCCTACAAGGTTGGACGGTGGGTCCATGTGGGCTGGGAGTGGCTGCTTTGTTGTGACACCAAAAAGTTACGGAAGTCCTGACGGCTCATTTTAAGGCTTGGTTTCTGAATACAGGCTGTGTGTATTTCTCTGTGGACTGAGCGCTTTGATACTTTCACAGTATCAATATAGAACCTAGACCTGTTTTATAATCAAAGAAAACATGGAAATCTACCTTTATGCAATATGGGACCTTTAAAGTAGGGTTAACCTTTGGTTTCTGTTTGGCGCAAGCTCAAAAACATATTTAACAACTTCACAACTTCATGACTTCTGCTTTTAGCAATTTTATGAGAGTTGCTTTTACACTGTTTTTGAACTGTTGATATCTTTCAGAAGTCTGCTACAGAAGATAACACATCAAGAGTTTTTCATCTACTCTTTACCTGTGATTGGTGGCAATTTATTCGGCATTAGTCCTCCCAAATGTCTCCTTGGATTTCTATTAAGAGACTTAAGTCAAACACGGAGTTACGACAGCCCATATACCATCAAACTACAAAATACTTCCTCATTTAGTTAAAATGACCACCACTTCATATCTGCTGTAACATGCAGTAACAGATTGAGTGCATATCCAATTAAAAACTACTGAGTTTTTTTCATTTCCATTGAGAAGTGTTTGATTATCGTGTTGATGAAGGTTCAAAGTTGAGGTGATGTTAATGTCATATAAACTGGCAGAGACAAACTTGAGAAGCAATCAGTTGCAGAAATAAATTAGATTTTCTTCCTGCTGTAACATCTTGCCGTGACAGATGTTTGTTCCAACTGTATGATACAGGAGGAGCCGATGTGTCTGATTTCAAAGCACTTCAAGATCAACTGATACATGATTTCATGTTGCCATGCAAGTGCCAAACTGGACTTCAAAAAAGTGAATGTTGTTTGGAAATAGTAGATTGAGTAAATAACAGCCCACGCAGGACTGTTATCAACTTTCAGGGAGAATAAAAAAAATGTTGGATACATTAATCTGAAATCTCTGTTCAATCTGGCCTCTGTTCTCAGCACAGCAGAAACATTCTGCCAATTAAAAATCACCATTATTAACTAGATCACATTTGAGTGTACTTTGGATTTTAGTTTCTCTTTTTTCCCCTATCAAGTAAATTGGTTTCTCTGCTTTGTTTTGGTTGACTGTAATCTGTGTTCAGAAAGCTGTTTGCTGTTACAAAATTACCATTATTCAGTATAGTGTTGCACAGTACACCAATACTAGAAAGTTACTCTGATACACTGCCATTAAAAATGGTGATTTACCCTGTTGTATTAGTATCAGCACTTGTTTTAATAAGTTTGTGCCATATGCCATAATATCAGAGTAACGTTGATTTCAGACAGCAGGGCAAACACAGCTGCTCATATCCACACAATTCGTGTAAATTCACCCTCCTAAATTTTGCACACAAGTTCTTATATTCTACGAGGAGAATGCCATGAAATGCACAGAGCACATTCATGCTTCCAAGATGATGGAAAAGCTTGACTTTAATGATCCTGAGATGTTTCCTCTTGCACTACTTTCCGGTCATCTTAGCCCCGATGTTGACACGTGTTCGGAAACGGCAGAATCATCAGAATTTTATTAAACTTTGTTTAGTATTCTCTCGTGAGATAAACATTAACATTACTTGCCTCTCATAGGGCTTTGTCCTGTTGATGCAATACTGATATATTCAAACCTAATCCTATAGGTGTAGTTGACCTGCACTCGGCTTGACTTTATGAGTCCTGGTCTTCTCTCTCCCATCAGTGTCCCGGTCTGTCAGTCTGTCTAATCTTATAATTACTGCCATCACACACAGAGAGCTTGCTTTTCTCCCAAATGAAAATCCACCTGTGTAAAAACATATCCAGCTGGAAACTCTTTACTCTACCAAGCAGCAACTTCAGGTGCATGTCATCACCACCCTGTCAGTAATTATTACTGCTTTCCAGAGAGGTTCTCGTGGTTAGGATGTGCTTTAGATAACATCAGCAATTGCAAAGACGGCAAATACCAACATACAAACATTTTTTTTATATATATTACTGCAGGTGTTGAGAAAAAGAAAATCTTTTACTTCACTTTGGGTTGTAATCAGCAGCTACTCACAGAGTGTCAAGTGTTGGGCAACTTCCTTTGTAAAATCTGTGAGTACCTTTGAAGTTAATCTAAACTTTTTTATTGATGTTCCCAACCAAAGCCAAGTTGTCCGGATCCTTCCATCATTGTAAAACTGTCCAACACAGATTGCTGTCAAGAGGCCAGCTCAGAGTATACTTCCACTATTACAAAGTGAAGAGCAAAATGGGAAGTTGCTTAAAATAACCAATGGCAGAGTGGCACAATGTTTACATTCATACTTTGGTGAGAAAATTAGCAACAAATTGGAATAATTTTATGTAATTTTTCAATAAATCCATGGATTCTATTACACTTAAATTAATAGGCTAGAATTATTATCTATGTCACTATTATTATCTATTATATGACTAAACAATACATTCATCCCATTAGTATTGAGTATTAGCTAATTTTTAAAGTGTGTCACAGTAGGGGAGATGCAGCATTGTCATTTCCTCATGGCCAAAACTAAGTTGAACAAAAGCAGAATTAAATGCAGAGAAAGGATTTTGGCCCAGATTACATGTATTCTCGCTCTCTCTGTATCTCTTTTTGTTTCTGTTTGTTCCAATAGGGCCAGGCTGAAAATGACAAGTCCCCCACCAGCCCAGCAGTCAGCACAGCTAGTCAGGCAAGCTTTGACACATACCCTGTCAGACAGGACAGAACCCAACATTCACCTGATATATACACACACGCACGCACGCACGCACACGCACACACACACACACACACATACCCATATCCATGGATTCATCTACACACACACACACACACAAGCACAACATACTAACCTGAGAAGAAACACAGAAGTTAAGCTGTGAATGGAGGTGACAGAGCACCTCAAGGGAGACCCAAACACAAGAAGGGCCATGCCTATCCCTGCCTTCTATTTCCTCCACTCTTTTTGTTTGTCTTTGTGTGCATGTGTGCGTGCATGCCACCTCCCACAAGATCCTCCTTCAACGCCTACAAAACTGGGACAAAGCCCAAGGAGTAAGAGAGAAAACACACAAGCAAGAGGAAAGGACAGAGAGGGAAAGTGAGATGTGGGAGGGTGAATAGGTCAGGATGGATGGAGAGACAGAGACAGACACAAGGGAAAAGGCTAAATTGTTCAGAGGGAGATAAAGATGGATGGAAAGAAAGAGACATTGGGAGAAGACAGGGGGGAGGGAGAGGGGGAATCGTGTAGAAAAACAGTGAAAAATTCACTTTCTGTGAAGATGTCTCCATCTTGAAGAAATTCACATCTACAATGGAGCTTCTATTCTAAACCCCTCTGGAGTGGAGATAGCACACAATGTCAGAATAATGCAACATGTTGAAATATTTCCGGAAGTGTTTGAGATATTAAACAGTGTGCACATGCACTGGGAAATGGCCTAGTTTGCAGCATAAATGGCCTAGTTTGGGTTTTAAAAGCCCAGCTTAATTCAATATAAAGTAAACATATAGGGCAGTGTTTCCCCTAGGTTGACTGCGTTGACGGCGCTTTGGGGTGGGGGTGGAGGGGTGGGAGGGCTTCTCTTTGCAGCTGTAATAGCAGGAGAGCGGTACCATCCTCACCCCTGTCAAAGATTGTGTGCATTTCAAAAAACGCTGATGTTTTTTCCCCGACTTTCAGACGTTTAGGATGGATGTCTGCCCATCTTTGGTTTTACACAAGTCCAGATCTACACAAAACCTCTTAGAACCTCTAGGATGGATTTTCCACCATTTTGAATTTTTTTGAAAAGCTTTGACATCTCCTCCTAAACTGTGGGTCTGACTGCCATCACATTTTCTGTAAATAATCGCTGGAAAAAAGCTTACATAAAGCTTGTTGATATCTTACTTAGTTTTCAAGATATTGACAATTAAACTTCACAAGGGGCGGGGCTTAGCATGAAAATGGCCATAAGTTGTTAACGAGTTGTTTGAGAAAAGGACTACTGAAACATTTTGAGCGCGATCCATAAGTGGCGCCACGAATACCAAAAACGTGTAGCTCAAAACCTAGTGGACAGAAGCTCACAAAATTTGGTGAACATAACCTAGTATCAAGCCAACAATCAAAACAGCTCTGATATACTTGACACTGCTCTGTCCTGATATTGTCAGCTTGTGATGCTTAATATATTTGCTGTTATTATTCAAAGTGTTATAATTTGTGATACCTGAACTTTCCTTCACCCTCTAACATGTACATTTGCATCAGCCCCTGCTTTCCTGTTACCCATAATGCCTTTTGACAACCTGCAGAGTTGAGGCATGAACATGCCTGCAGTCAGCTGTGGGTTGAGTTGGAGACATTGATGATAAAAGAACAGGCAAGAGGGAGAGAAAAATGATCTGAAAATGCAAAACACGCTAATCAGCTAATCTTTGCAGCTGTATAGCAGGCGTACGGCTAAGGCTGGGGATCGTTTCAAAATGTTCAATGAGACTCAAAAGCAAACCACTCCTCTCCACCCTGTAGCCAGTTTTGCTGCATGAAAGATTTTTTTTATTTTTTTTATTTATTGTTTTACAGCTGAAGACATGAAAAATGACACAAAAACTGAAATGTATGGTTTGCAAGGAGGATGCCACACACGAGCAGTCGACCAGAAGCACGTCCATGTACTGACTGACAGCTGTGAGCGCCCACCCCTGACTTTTGCCTTCTGTGATTGGTTAGAAGGTCGAGGCTCAGTCAGAAACTATGTCTGCGCTGCTACCACGCTGTTCACGCTGGAGTCTGGTCTCAGACGCCTCTGACAGCACTTCTCCACATGAAGACGTGTTTTCAACTGAACGATATTTACATACTGCAGCTTTAATAAAAACAAACAAAAATGTGATTTGGACGAGAGGGTATCTGATCAAAGAATGAGTAAACACAGCTAAGAATCATTTGCTGTCATCTTCTGTTATTGGAACGTTATTTGATTCTACACATTTTGCTCCAGAAGTACTGAGCTCCAGCCCTACAGAGGTCCCATAGCTATAAATACCCTCCACAAATGACTCATGCATCAATCATTTTAGCTTGAAAAAGCAAAAGTTTTCCTCTTCAAATAATCTGGGCTGTAATACTGTGACAAGATGAATAGTGAATCATAAATAATGCTCTTATTTAACAGTATTAAAATGTTTTCGGGTCTAGCAAATTTTTTTATTGGTATTTAACTACTGGCCTGTTGTGTTCTGTTTTTTCAAGTATTGCTTAGAAACATTTGCGGTATTTAACAGTGTCAATACTGTTTCAGTTTCAGTCGATAAGACTGGGTCTCTGGCTTTAATATGTGAAGAGAATTTGTAAAGAATGTCAATGAATTTTTTTCATCCATGTTCATTTTGTAGTTTGAATATTGTCCTTACATAAAATACTTTTTGCAGCGATTTGCTCGTGTCAGACGCGTTTCTGTGTCACTCACTCTTTGCTGTTTTTTTTTGGTTTTTTTTTTTGTCTTTTCAGCTGTCATCAATGAGAAGTGAATTACTACTGCATTTACTTCATTTTTCGGAACAAATTGTGGATGCATCTGTGAATGATCTCATTGCAGAGACCACCATCCCAGCATGTGATAACTAACTGACCACACTCCATCCAAGATGCATCAAATACCACCACTTTTAACAACAGAAGACTTGTTTGAACCAGCAGGGAACAGTACATCGGTCCTTACGAGGACCGAGACATGACTCCCACTGCAATTTACTCTGCCTTTGTGTCCTGGATTCACTTTGTTTTTGTCCGTCTCGCTCTAATATCACTCCAAGTCTGCCCTTTTTCCGCTGCTCTTCATCACTGCCCGTCTCCGTCTCCGTCTCCGTCTCTCCTTCTTACCCCTGTTAACTTTGTTTTCTCTTTCTTGGTCAGGCGAGAGGCACACCAACGAAAGCTCAGCATCTTATGTTGGCTGCGGTTATGAATGTTGGTGAAATTCCTAATTAATTAAGACAACAAAATGTCATAACGATGCCAAGTGGTCAACCGCCAGTTCTCTGTGGGTCTGTCTAAATAATTGCTCAACCTTTTCAAGAATTGACCTATGGATTTCCACCACATTTTTGTAAGCATAACTACCAAATTTCCACCCAAGTATATGAAATCGAGGGCTCCACATATTCACTCATGATGAGTCTGCACCTGCAGCTTACAGACATAAGTTTCCCTTTGTACAAAGCTTATGTGTCTGACCTATACCAACAGCTGTAAACTGCTCTCTTTATCACTAAACAGCTGCAGTGATGTGGCACTGAGAGTGCTACTTTTATAAAAGACAGACTTACTGATAATCTATTTCCTGCAATCCAACCCTGTTACCAAATGCATCACTGTGCACACATCTAGCCATGAAATTACCCTGTCACTCAACATGATCTGTCCACTCACTCCACGCACCACTGGTTAGACATTGTGCTAGTGTGTCATTGATAATGACTGATGTCCGGAGGAGTATGCAAGAAACAGGCCTCCGTAAAGGAAAGCTCCAGAAAGCTGCACAATTGACTGTCGATCAGAACCTGTGTGATGCTGTATGTAGATATCATTACTAGAATGACATGCCCGCAGTAACTAAATGTCGACGGTGCTCGTACAATGACTCTCTTGTTTCTGCAGATTTCCATCGGGCACGTTAACACGATGATTCTTTCACGACCCGAGAGAGATTTTGATGAAACCTTTGTGGCACAGTCTATTGTCTGGTCTCAAATATGCATTTGAAAAAGTGCAGCCTTAAATAGGACATTCATGGCCAGCGTCAGTGTTACTGTACACTTTGGTATTCAAGCCATGCTCAAAAGCGGCCCAGTGTGCCGCCCACACCCCTGCACAGACAATCACCAGACGAGAACATCAATATTAGATTAGATTCTACAAAACAGTGTCTGTGTTTTTAATCTATCAATATCTTTGCGTGCCAACAACGCTATGGTCAACGCTATGGTCAAGATATTGTAGCTTCGATAAGTAAACTACAGTGAAGAAATAGATAAGCAAGTCAAACTTGATACAGCACACAACCATACTTTCCACCTTGCTACATACAGGGCAAACTGCTTTCCCTATTAGCACATGCAATTGCCATTAGAAACTATGAGACGTGAAATCAAATATCGCTGCAATTCTTATATAATATACATAGTATGGGTTATTACAATATAATAATGGGCCGGGACAGATTACACCTACAGAAATGACTTTTAACTGGACGTGATGAGATTTGACCGTGCTCTTGCAAAGGTTCATCTCCGCCAGCTCCTCAGTGATCGCTGCAGACAGGTGTGGAGGCCATCGTGCTCTTGGTGTAACATCTTTTTCAAAAGTGTGTGCAGCTTACAAGAAAGCAGCGGCTGCGGGTAAAAACTACCCTTTTCTGAAAGCACTGTTTCAGATAATGTACCGGTTTATATCACACAGTCATTCTAAAAACATGTGCCAGAGGATGTGCGGCCATCTAAGGACAAGCTACAGTTACCCAACCAAAGAGACCTCTTAAACGATTACACTGACCGCGTTCATACTTGAAACCACTCAGTGCCCTGTAAACATTTGCGCACAATTATTCTCTTACTCGGGTCTTTTAATTTGTCACCCATCTGTAATAATTGTATTAAGCTTCCATTTGCACAAACATTAGCTAGAACGTTTCTCGAAGCTTCTCTTCTGACAGCAGTTTTTAAAAAGCAACTATAAAAGAATCATTCCTGGTTAACTCTCAACCTTGAATCTCTACGACTGTAACGTTTCATACCTGAGGTTCATTATTACTGTTCACATTACATACATTATATTATATATTATACATTATACATACATTAATATTAATTTAATTTATGTACACTTTAATTACCTATGGCATACTTACTGCATTGAGCTGCATAAATCTTAGGTTAATGAAGTATTTGCTGTGACAGCGCTGTATGCAAAGTTCAAAGCGGTTCCCTGATGTTTCACAAAAAATATATATATATTTTTTTTCAATGCACAGCCAAAGGGAAGTAAACAAAAAACAAAGAAAGAAACCCCAAGCAGAGCAGGCTGTAGTGTAACAAGGCCACAGATCTGCCACTGTGATTTTTTTTTTTTTTTTTCATTTGTGCAACATACATTGTTGTCTACACCTAATCTCCCCTTTCCATAAACCCAAAGAAAAAAAAAAAAGAAAAAAATCCAAAAGAGATTGTCTGGGTTTTATAATAATGATTCTCCATGCTGTATGACTAAAATGTAAGCTTTTATAATCTCCCATTTTAAACACATTTCTACTCTGCATATCTGTGTGTGCGACACATAGAGGAGGGGAGAGGAGAGGAGGGGAGGGGAGAGGGGAGGAGAGGAGGGGAGAGGAGAGGAGGAGGGAGAAGGGGAGGGGAAAGGAAGGAGGAGGAGAGGAGAGGGAGGGAGGGAGGGGAGGGAGAGGAGGGGAGAGGAGAGGGGAGAGGAGAGGAGAGGAGGGGTAAGGAGGGAAAGGAGAGGAAGGAGAAGGACGGGAGGGCGGGGAGAGGGGGGGAGGAGGGGAGAGGAAGAGGAGAGGAGGGGGAGGGAGGGAGAAGGGGAGGAGAGAGGGGAGAGGAAGAGGAGGAGGAGACGGGAGAGGGAGGGGAGGGGAGGGGGAGGAGAGGAGAGAGGGGAGAGGAGAGGAGAGGAGAGAGGCAAGAGGAGAGGAGGGGGGGGAGGGGAGGGGAAGGGGAGGAGAGGAGGGGAGAGAGAGGAGAGGAGTGGGTATAGGGGAGAGGAGAGGGACGAGGAGGAGTCGTGAAGAGGGAGAGGAAAGGATAGGGTGGAGAGAGGAAGGAGCGGAAGGGAGGGGAGGAGGAGAGGAGTAGAGGAGGGGAGGGAGAAGGAGAGGAGAGGAAGGGGACGGGGAGAGGAGAGGGGGAGAGGAGAGGAGAGGAAGGCAAGAGGGAGAGGAGGGAGAGAGGAGGGGAGAGGAGTAGGAAAGATAAGGAGGGGACGGAGGAAGAGGAGAGGAGGACCAGCGCGGAGGTGGGGAGAAGGCAGGAGAGGAGAGAGGAGAGGAGAAGGAGGGGAGGGGAG
>NW_019174576.1:2055927-2422859 GCF_002260705.1 Seriola dumerili | reverse complement strand
AGGAGGGGAGAGGAGAGGAGCAGAGTAGTTATAGTGTACATGTATCTGTGTGGTAAGAAGAGCAGTAACGTACACTAAGTGATAATACTGACTGCTGCCAAGACAATGACATTAACACCCGGACCTTATCAAGGACACTGTCAGCATCTCCCCTCTCCCTCTCTCGCTGTCTCTCTCTCTCACACTCGCACACACACACACACACAAATATATATACACATAAAAGACGTGCACACATCCAGGGAGTGAGAGGCTGAGAGACAGAGAAGAGGAGGAAGAGGAGGAGGTGGAGGAGGAGGAGGAGGAGGGGGAGGAGGAGGGCATTATCTTGATGAAACAGTGCTTGATACAGTAGCCCGAGCCAACCTGAACACAGCTCTGCTTTCTTTTAATGGAGATTACACAGTCAAGGTCCAGCCTGAGCTCATCTTGTTTAACACTGCATACATCTACATCACTGAGTGTGTGCGTGTGCGCGTGTGTGTGTGTGTGTGTGTGTGTGTGTGTGTGTGTGTGTGTGTGTGTGTGTGTGTGTGTGTGTGTGTGTTTGTGACAGTGTGCCTGATCTAATAAATTTGCTGTTATCTCCTCACACATCAACCATCATTACTGCACACCTTCCGACCCCAGATCTGGCATCCACTCAAAATCTCCCAATCTCGCTGACCAATGAGAGAGAGCGTACGCACAGCAATGGACCAAGAGAGGCTGATGCAACACTCCTGCGCCATTATCCCACCATCACAAGGTCTACAAATTACATGGCTGAGTCAGGGGGTTTTTTGGTTCGCAAATGTGTTATTGTTGCTATCTGCAGGATATTTACCAAGTCTGACAAATCTGAAAAAAAAAATAAAAAGAAAGGTCCTGCTCTGTTCACATATACTCTCTTGAACTGCATTATGTATGTTAAGTCAGTGGAGGACTGGGACTGACAGCTTGGTTTTTCTACTTTGGTTGTTCAAATTGGCCTCAAATTTACTTCCAGGTAGCATTTAAAAGGGTCCCTGTCTTTTACAGTTAGCTTTCAAAAAAACCTGCAGATGCCCCGAGTCAAGACCTGAATAATTTGTACACCTTGATCTCCCAATTGCTCTCTGCTGTACAACACAGTTCTTCTTTTTTTTGTCTTCCTATTTTCAGGCTGTTTCTTCTTACTGTGGCATTGTATAGATTGCGTTCAGATCATACATACCTCCTTGTCTACATATTTTCTTGCCCGGTTTCCTGGCACATTCCTTGGATATTCTTTTGACTGTAAAATGAATAGAAGACTAAAGAATAACATGGAGCCCCTGGACGCGCAACACACACAGGAGCTGCATGCACACACTCGTACAAACACCCTGACACACACACACACACACACACACACACACACACACACACACACACACACACACACACACACACACACACACACACACACACACACACGAAGCTGATTGACTGTGAAAAAAAAAAAAAAGACTTAGAGAGGAGGGAAAGGGAGAAATAAAGACAGAGGGAAAGAATGAATCACAGAAGCTCAATCAGCGTGGTTTTCAGCCTATCAGTCAGCCAGCCAGTCATTCAGCCAGTCAGCCAAATCAATCAGTGATGATCATGACAACGACTGTCTTGTTTAATGAACTGTAGCCATTGTGGTGGAGCACAATAGGCTATGATGAGTTACAGACATGAGGGGTGGGGGGGGGGGTTGGGGTTGGGTTAGAGAGTTCAACTAAGGTGATGCAAGGAGAAAGAGGAGCAGGGGATCAGAAGGGAAAGAGTTAAAAAAAAAAAAGGAAGAGGAGGAGAGAAGGTTAGAAAGGATGGAAAATGGAAGGAGGAAGATTGATGCAGATATGGAGTGGAATGAGAATAATTTGGCCTGGATGGATGGATGCCACACACATCCACATGCACACTGCTCTCTCTCTCTCTCTCTCTCTCTCACACTAAACCACTCTCACACATTCATGTACTATAAGCAGTGTCATGCACATTAAACATGCGCAAGGTCATGCTTTCCCTCAACTGACTGACAGACAGACAGACAGACAGACAGACAGGGACAGAGACAGAAATACACTCTCACAAATAAAACACACCCCGACAACACACTTCTCTTTACCACAAGGTTGTGGGTTGGTTTTCTTTTACCCTCCTCCCCTACCCCACTGTACCCACAACCATCCTGCCCTGGGCCTACAGGCGAACTCACCATCCTCAGTGGGTACATAGATGTTAAGATAGAGGCAGTCTTCGCTCTGGTCCTGGACGTATGTGGACACTACATCGATGCTGTTGGTGAACCACACGGGCAGCATCACGTCCGGCAGACGGCCCTCCACGATGCTCTGAGGGCACACCGGGGCAAAGTGCGTGGCGTTGCGGATCTCGGGCCACGACGCCGGCGGCTCGGGGGGCTGAAAGCGGCGCTCGCCGGTGGGAGGAGCGGCGTACGGGACGCCAAGAAACTGCACGACGGGACCCAGGATCTCATTGTTGAGCTCTTTCTTAATGCCGCGCAGCTTGCCATTGGCGGTGGTGACCACGGGGTCGTTCTCATCAAGTTTCTGAGCCGACACGGCAGCTGGAGACGCCTGCAGCAGCAGCAGCAGTCCCAGCCATATTAGAGAGGACACCCATCGACCGGCGCTTAGGGAACCTTCAAGCCCTACATATCCCATCATCCTGCTCCCGCCCTTCACAGTCTGAAACAGCCGACACCCAGTCCTCGAATAGTGCCTCCACCGGGACATTGCTGCTACTCCTTGTTTTCAACTTGTTTGCTGTGTCCTCTTTTGTCCTTTCCAAGTAAGAATTCCTTGTTTTCCAGCTCTCACTTACGCCATTTATACAAACACAAACACACAGTTATACTAAAGTCACATTCACACACAGGCATAAGCAAGTGAGTAACTCCGGCGCTGATGAGGGTCGTGGTCACTAATGATCCTTTTTAAAATCCAGGAAGTGAAAACCATCCGGTGGAAATGTAGTAGCCATGGGTTTCCTGCAGCTCAGTGAAGGGAAATCTCAGAAATATTCCCCACAGTAAGGAAAATATTCCTCAAAAAGGTCCCGTCGACAACCTCTGAGACGGAGAAGAAAACATGAAAGATATCATCTTTAAGTACCACTTCGCGGCAAGTACACGCGCCTGTCAGTGATGAGGGTTTCCATCATTTCGAGGTGAGCAGACTGCCATGTGAAGCAGCAGAAGCAGGAGCAGCGGCGCAGTGGTCGGTTGCAGCCTTTAATGTACTCGGAGTCGTTCTGTCCAGTTCAAAGTCCTGTCCCCTGCAACACAGAAACAAAGCAGCAATCAGCATCCACACCAAATGAGGTGATGTTCTCAATCCAAATACACTTCCCTTGCCTTCTGCAGAACACATTACCCATATGCACACACATCAGTCAATTAAAGAGGAGCATCTCTTCTATTCATTGCACATGACAGCAGGTGATATCACTAAACAGCTTAAGAGGCAAGGTGTATATATCAGAATGCACGGCAACAGATGTTTAGTAGTTACGGTGGATTGTGGCAAGCTTGTCCCTACAGCTGAAGTTTATACCTGACCTTTAATGCGGAGTGCACGTTTTGGGAGAGAACCAAAGAGCTATAGACGCCTCCCGGCAGCAGCAATAAGACTTATGGTATAAGCCGCAGGGAACTCTGAACAAAAGTGACAGGTTTTTAAATGCCAACGCTTGTCACCAATGTAAGAAGTAGTGTGCCCTAAATGTAGCAAAGCAGAAAATCACAGTATGGAAGTCAAGGGTATGGAAGGGCATGTAGTGTGTCAGACGTCCATGCAGGAGTTTGTGTCCCGTCACAGACCTGACATTAAGGTTCTTGGTGACCACTCCACCTTAACGATACCATAGTTGCCACACATGTACAAATAATTGTAGGAAATAAGTTTAAAAAACAAGATTGGACGTATCGAAACATCATTAAGCAAAATCTAGGGACGTTCACAGTCGTCTAGTATCAATGTCTGGCAGAAGGGTTCTAATACATGACAATATGAAGATGAAGTGCAGGTTGGGAGTGTTTTGACCTATGATGTCTGCATTACCAAAAGTTGAAGACATTTGAAGGCTATATTATTGCTATTGACAGGCCGAAATGATATTGTAATGACAAAGTATAAGTCATGAGGAGTAGCTAGAATTCGCACAGTCTTTGTGCCAAACTTAAGCTTTCATCTTAGTTCCTTTTCTGAGAAATGTTGCTCCTGAAAGATTTGTTAGGATTCACACATGCGCACACACACACACAAACACACACACACACACACACACACACCTGTGGCATACGCCCCAACCACACGTGACGTTTTCAGTGCGACCCAGTTGATTGGCTGTGTTTTCACACACACAGCAACGTGTCAGGATATGCTATTCTCCTTTTTTCCCAGCATTCATGTGCGTCCACTCTCCAAAAACAGCAGCCATCTATCACAGTAAGAGATCATATAATAGCACATAACAGCTACTGTACCCTGATCATGATTTGTCTGCTTAGATCTACGGGTTTCAAATAATGCAACGCAACAAGACGCAGCACGTTATACTTTATTGTCGTCATTGCTGGCGGAGGGCAATGCAATATTTTTCAACATAACAAAAGTTTTGTGAGAGAACACAAGAATTCAACGAGAGTAAAAAAAAATCATCTTTGTTTCCTGATTCAGGGCTCCATACTAAGGGAAACTGTTCTTATGATTAACTATTTGCTCATAATTAATCACCTTTTCTGCAAGGCAGCAATAAAAATATCAATGAGTGCAAGAAAGAATAAAATTTGTTTTAAAATTTTAAAAGTATATTCAGTCAAAAATATGGATAACAGTCGTAAAATATACAGTGAGGTTAGTGAAAATAACATGGAAGTGAGTGAACTGAAATAAATCCAAATTAATTTCTACACTTAAAGAACCACACAGGAGGAAATCTATATGCTTCTGTGTGCGCGCTCACGTGCACGCGTGTGTGTGTGTGTGTGTGTGTGTGTGAGACAATGTGGATGTGCTGTTGATGTAAGTGTGTGCATGTGTGATGTACAGTAGAACATGAAGCCTCCCCGGTATGTGTTTTTCTTTGTTTTTTCACTCTGCTTAGGAGTCAGTGTTCCACCTGGGTGAGTTCACCTTCACATTTCATATACCGAGGAAATCCTATTTAGCTGCGGACATGACTTGCAGAGAGACACGGACACTTGGTTTTTCCCTGTAATTTGGCAGCTAGGACAAGCTGACCTCGGAGCTCAATATGGACAAATAGTAAACTCTGGAATAACAATGCTGGTGGATAGTGATATATTCATCTCATTAAGTAAACATTAAAAAAAAAAAAAAAAAAAAAAATCCATCCACCTCACACTCCTGCCAGTCATCACGCCCACCCTTGTCTACAAAAATATGTCCGAACCAAATGTTGCAGGAAACAGAAAAGATTTCCATCCATATACTAGCTTACTACTCCTCACACATACACTGCAATCAGAAAGTGTTCGGACAACTTCCATTCACTTTTCCCCTCAAGCTACACTCAATACTCCGTAATGACAAAGTGAAAACATAAATTTAGACAGTCTGGTAAATGAAAAACTGAAATATCTCATTGACATAAGTATTCAGAGCCTTTGCTGCAACACTTGAAATTTAGCTAAAAAGGTGCCTTCCATTTCTCTTGGTAATTTCAGACATTTCCACACCTTTAACAGAGTCCACCTGGAGTAGACTCAATTGAGTTCACAATTTATAAGCGATGAGGTATATAATTTTCACTCTTCGTGCCAAATTCAAACTCTATTCTTAGTTTCTTGTCAGAAAATTTTTCTTATGCTTCTGAAGTGTTCAAACATTTGGCTGTGCTGCATGTCAAAAAAAACCCACACGTGTTGTTTTCAGTGACACCTGGTACACTGGCTGTGTTTCAGTGCACACATCAAAGCGTCAGGATATGCTATTGTCGCTTTTCCCTCTCCAAAAAAAAAAAAAAGCAGCCATGTAAAGCTGTTTTATTAGTCATCTACTGATTGGACATGATGTGGAAAGGCACACACCTGTCTGTATAAGGCGTCACGGCTGACAATGCATATCAAAACCAAGCCATGAGGAGGAAGGAACTGCCTGCAGAGCTCAGAGACAGGATTGTGTCACGGCACAGATTTGAGGAATGATGGAATCAGAAGGGGGAGAAGGGCCTTGGTAAAATAGGTGAGCAAGAACCCAATGGGCATCCTGGCCGAGCTCCAGAGATCCATGTGGTGAGATGGGAGAAAGTTCCAGAAGGACAACCATCGCTGCAACACTCCACCGATCAGGGCTTTTATGGCAGTGCAGCCAGACTGAAGCCTCTCCTCAGTGAAAGACACATGAAAGCTGCTTGAAGTTTGCAAAAGAGAGCACCTAAAGGACTCTCAGACTGTAAGAAACAAGATCTTCAGATCTGATGAAACCGAGGATT
Source organism: Seriola dumerili (assembly GCF_002260705.1). Lineage (NCBI taxonomy): Eukaryota > Metazoa > Chordata > Actinopteri > Carangiformes > Carangidae > Seriola > Seriola dumerili. The sequence goes on along the minus strand of NW_019174576.1, from coordinate 2,416,391 downwards.
GAACTGGTCACGTCATGTCTGCAGGAAACCGCACATGATGCTTGCTCTTCTGGAAGTTTCTCCTCACAGGATCTCTGGAGCTCAGCCAGTAAAGCAGCAGGTTCTTGGCAAAACAGACACCAACAACCAACAACAGTGGACTGAACTCCCAAGAAGAAAATTGAGAATTAACCTTAGTAAGCCTGTTGAGTCTTTTGTCTGCCTCAGCAGCCATGTATTACAGCATGAGGCCCAACTCTCCTGATGTCACATGACTTGCTATTTGCACTATTTAGACGTAAATGCAATGCGTTGATGTTTTATTAAGAGACTGCGCTTTAGATCATGAGTAACACTGAAGGGGTGATGGATAAAGAACTCAGGTCATGTGATTTCATTCCAACATTCAAAATGGCAGCGTACATGGACAAAGACACTGGCCAAGTGTTATTTAAAAAGGTATAAAACGGGGGTAATCAAAGATATACTTATGTTTTAGGCCTATAATATAAATGTGAAATATTGATTACTCTTCATTTCACTCTTAAATGTGTATTATTGATTAATTCATCAGTGTACATTTTTTCAGGGAATATCTGTCAGCGGACAATTCAAGAAAGAGAGAGGCCATCTGATGGTTTATCATATCCAGGCGAGGGAACCAGTGGAGAAGACGAGGGACAGTGTAAAGACAGTAACATTATCAATATGAACAGTAGCTTTAGTGATGAGGCAGGAGTGAGCAAACCAGAATAAACAAGGGAAGACATTAAGGTCGTCACGGTTCTACGACAAACTGGACCCAAACGCAGACGACACACAGAGGAAAGGTGAAAAGAAGGAGCTTTAGTAACTAAGAATGTCCACGACTTACAAGGCAGAGAAGCAGGAAATAAAACACAGGTGACCAGACATGGTGATAGTGTCTGTGAACAAGAACTAGAACAAAAACCGAAAAGCCAAACGCAGGAATAACAGGAAACACGACAAAGCAAACAGAAGCACAAGGAGTCACTGGGGGAAACTAAACAGACAAACCGACAGAGCCTGAGGGAACGACAGAGACTTAAATACACAAGGGAGGCAAGGGTAATTGGGAACACGTGAAACACATCAGGGCAGAGCAGGCGATCAAAATGGAGGGAAAAGTAGACAAAGACCAGGAAGCAAAACATCAAACAGACACACAAGGTAAGTCATTTCAAAGTAAAACAGGAAATGATAAACACAAAGTCCCAACAAAGTATTGCACTGTATGGTGATGTTGCATGAAAATCAACTTGCTTTTGTAAAAAAAAAATCCACTTTATAAACACTACAAAACTACAATAACCTCATCTCCTGTCACGCTCTCAGCCTCTGCAGACTTTTCCTGAGATCACAATCTTTACCTAATCTTGTTGTTTGATAATGTTTAATAATGCCGTAGTCACCACAAGTGGATATTGTACTGCAATTATCTTTTAGCTTGACTTAAAATAAATTTTGAACATGAAGTGCCCAGTGTATTGTAATAATGTTTTATAGCTTTATATAAGCAGCCAGTAAAATAAAATGATCAGAAGTGTACAGTTATGTGATTGTAGGTGTATTTAAGCTGCTTTTATTATTGGTTCTTGTAAGTGAAAAGTAGTGACATCTGCAATACTCACTGTGGTATTGGTTGGTATCAGATGGTATTGTCCACCACTAATTAGCATTTGTTTGAGTGAGAAATATTCCCCTCATTAGTGCTCGCAATCACAATTTTTAATCAGTGTTTTTTTCTCTTATTATTTATTTCTTATTCTATCCGATTGTGCCCATCTATAAGTCACCTCATTGCTTGAAAACCATGGCTGGCACTCATGATAATCCAGATGAGAGAAAATGTTCATATTCTCGTCTGGGTTACCTTCTAATATGTGCGCACGGCAATACGCTTTGTAAACCTTTGTAGACTCTTTACCTCTCATTTCCCCTCAGGCTACGTACAAATTGCAGCAACCATCTTAATTCTTCTGAATCCTCTGTACATCTGTGTTGTCTCTATGTGCGCTGGGTGACAAACGTTTTTTTTTTTTTTTTTCTCTGTTGTGTTTTGCCTTTCTTTCATTCTGTTTTCCTGTGTGTGTGTGATGTAAAGCACTTCGGATCAACTGTGGTGTATATGGTGTATACTGTGGTTTATATGGGGGCTATATACTATAATAAAGTTGAGTTGAGTTAAGTTGAGGCCTTATGTGGCTTAAGAGAAAAGATCTGCAGACACCCAGGGCTGAAAAAAAAAAGCTCTGCCACCACCTCTGTTTGAATACCAAATACAGACAATGCAGTAGAGGACAGTGCTTATTATAGTAAAGAAGGGAATTGAAACATGATACAACATGAACCACAAATCAGGCCCTTATGAAGGAAACGTAATTGGATTTTAAAAAGGGTCAGTGCAGAGATATTATAGCAATTTAGTCTATATAGAATTTCATAGAGGAAGAAAATCATTACCAATTTTATTATGAGTTATGTGGTAAACTGACAATAATTTTTATCAGAACATCATTCTGACTCCATTTTCACCCCCCTCACCTCTCACTCTTGAAACCCTTGTTATCCACTGTATCCATTTGTTGTATTCTCACCTGTCCTCTAGTCCTTTGTTTTCCAGCTTTACTTCGAATGATTCCCGCTCTCTCTCTTTCTCTCGCCGTGTTCGGGTGGGTCTATTTGTGTGTCTAAATCCGCCCTGCTATATTTGTGAGCGAAGACCTAAATTCACCAGCGATGATCATGTGTTTCTATTTCTGTTTGAAGTCAGGGGAGTGGTGGCTTTAATGAGGAACATGGCTGCACAAACAGACTGTACAGTAAAACAGAATATCTTAGAACCATTTCGTTAGAGATAGAGATATAGAGAGAACTATTCAGTTTGCTTGACAGATTTCACTACACTGGCAGTACAAATGATTACATTTGGTTTTTACCATCTCGGTGCTTGAAAAACAGATTTGTGTTTCTGACGGAGAGGAAATGATTTTTGATGTTTCAAAAATCATTTCCTCTCCGTGAGAAAGGTGCCGACATACCAACTGCTCTCAGCAGGAACACACAGGTGTGACTTCACCACTGATTAAACATACAGTACGTACAAACGCATAAGAATAATTTCACACATTTTCATCTGTTTTTGAAGTCAAACTTAATTCTCCGTCTCTCTGTGATGCTTCCAATTTATAGTGCAGCTGTTTACCGCCATCAGAGGAAAAACAGTTTGACACCCACTGAGACATATGCAGGGAAACTGGAGAGCAACATACATAATGTAGTCTGATGTCTCACTCCTCTTTCACCATGTCTCTGAACTGTTAAGATATGTGCACATGAATATGGATTGTGTTTTGACTGTCACTAACTTATCTCGGGGTCCTCAGGTGGACTCCGCATGGCGGGGGGTCAGCAATTAGCAATTATCTCAAGGTAGGTAGATTTGGTTCCCATTCTCACTGACTCATCTCTTTTAATCACAATGTGAGGGTCATAAAACTAAAAAAAGCTAATGACGTATGCAATAAAAGGTCTCCTGGGAGTCAAACTGTGAAGGTTATGGTTATGTGGCGTGGACCATGACCATTCAGCCGCCAGATTTCAAGAATTCCGTAATCACCTTCCAGCATATTGTAATTCAAGTGGTCTGAGAACAAACTAGACATGTATGTCCCTATATCAAGATGCTGCCTTATGCCACCTATATTATTATCCCATATATACATCCTCTGGATATATGAAGATATAAGTTTATAACACAGGCTACAAAATACCCACAGTAAAGTTTGTATATGTACATATATTAAAATATTTATATGATGAATTTTATTTAAATACATTTGTACAGAAATTATTCCTAGTAGGTTTCATATATAATTTTTACATATGTGCTTTTATTTTATATGTACATGTATTGCATATATGGAAATTGAATATATGTGCATGAATTATATTTGCATATGGGGAACGTCTGCACCTCATCTTGGCTTGGTGTTTTCAGGCTTTAGAAAATCATGATAGGAGACTTTGGCCAATCACAGAGAGAGTAAAAGAGAGAGAGAGAGAGCGTTCGTATTAGCTGCTCTACAAATGCAGATGCGTTTGCACATCCCTTCACATGAACATGTGTCTATATGGGAGATGGAGAGAACTCGTTGTACTTCTCCTGGAGCAGTAACAGGCTGCGAACTTCATTTTCCTGTCACATCTAAATGAGTTGTAGCGGTTGGTTGTGTAGGTAGTTTTACCATGAAAGCAGGTGATGAGTGCCTATGATGAATGGTGCTAATAGTTTAGCCTTCTGCTAACTGTAGAGAAAGTCCCAAAAATTAACACGAACATAAAATTTTGCATTTTATAACTGAGACTTGCCCACTTCAAAACACCTAAAAGCAAAAGCAAAAATACAAATAAATAAACCGCTCGTGTAAAATAACTAAAACCACATTTGTGCATTATGTGTTTTTTCGCTTAGCTCCAGAAAGTCAATAAGTAAATAAATAAATAAATAAGTTTCATTGCATTCAAATAAAGCTATAGGATATTTATTATTATTACTGGATATTCTCTGTGGCGTTTTGTGATCAAAAACATGACTCTGTGTCTATATATATTTCCTTCACATTATGATGTTCATTTCCAGCCACCTGCTGTGTTTGGAACTGTTGTAATTTTCCATCAATATACAAAAAGTGTGGGTATATTCCTCTGGTTTCCTCATTTGACATCATCCAAAGGGACCATTTAGCATGCCTCAGTTTGCTAAAAGTAAAAGAGGTTTAGTAGGCAATTCTTCTGTGTCCCTGAACAAATAACAAAAACTGCTGACTTTTAAAGGCGGCCGACGATGCAGTTTATCCTCTGGCATCAACATGGCTGCTAACATGATTTTACACAATGAATATGGATTGTATAAGGCTCTCCTGCACGCAATAAAAGGAAACAATTAAGTGCGGCCTTAATCTATGGGTTGTTTTGAATCATCTCTACATGTGAGCAATGTGGATGACATTAAATAATCTGTAAGTCAAAATAAATATAAAATTAGTTTTCTTTTTACCCAAGAGTGCAAAAGCAGGACGATTAGTGTGTGTATGTGTGTGTGTGTGTGTGTGTGTGTGTGTGTGTGTGTGTGTGTGTGTGTGTGTGTGCCTGCGCGCGCGTGTGTGTGTGTGTGTGTGTGCATATGCATTTGAAAGATGAGTCGAGCTGCAGGACAAAATATTAAATGACTTTTGTAACAGTGCACATCCATTCACACACACAGGAACACAGGAGATCTGAACAGATGTGTGAAAGCTGGAGGACTTGGAATCTGTGAAAATGTTCCCTTTACTGGATCAACCATTTTCAATTCTTTACCACTCCCAACAACTTTTCCCTCTCGTCTGTTTGCTGTCCATCCCCCAGCACATGAAACGGCTCAGCTAACAGCTACTGGCTGTGTTGTGACACGCACGTACAGTATAAAGCAAAACTACCCGTGGTACATCACTAAGATGTTAAGTAATTACAAATCCTGTTCATTTAGTGCAATTAGACCAAGAACGATGAAGCCCGCTAATTTGAGAAACAGAAATGTTTGACTAATTAAACTATAATGAAAGGTCATTATTTTAGAACCAACAGCAACAACAGTCAGTGCACCCTTCATTAGTGAGATTCTACTCTTTTATTTTATTTTTTACATTTTGTACATCTGCCTTTATTCTTGACGACAGACTCGATCCTCCTGGGCCGGGGATGATACCAGTCTGACACAAATCTTTGGACAGATGTTCTGCCATTCTTCACAGATGATGCTTTCCAGCTGCTCTTTGCTGCAGGGGTTTTTTGTATCTCTACCTTCCACATTAAAATACTCAAAACATTCTATTGGACTCTAAGTCAGGGGGTATACTTGGCCAGGTCATAGTTTTCACTTTTTTTCTTCTTTAAAAACTGTGAAAAATAACTCCTCTCCTGCCAAGCTTCTTGAGACTGGGAGTCACCTTTTCATTCAGTATTTTTATATACCAACGTGCATTGATGGTGGCATCTATAAATGTCATCTCCCTGACACCTTTTCCACTCATGCAGCCCCCGTTTCAACACATTCTCACTTCCATCTACAATAATAAGGGAGACTGGGGGAAAGTCTGCTACTGCTTCTGCTGCCCCATGCTAACATGTAACTTCACAGTTTTCTTATTCTATATTCTTGTTCTAGCACTTGTGCACGTAAGGGCAGCATTAAAGGGGCTATGTGTAAGTTTTCTCTGCTGCCATACGTGGTTTCTTGCCGGGAGCGGGTGGTGGTGATTGTTGCTTGGCAAGAGCTCCAGACATCATTGTCTTTATAATACAAGAGGTTACAATACACCCTCCGAGTAAAGTCTTCAGGGCAGATTGGAGGCTACAGTGACTCGCTATCGAAAAGAGATGCATTGGGCTGGAAGGGACCGGGGCTAGCTAGTTTAGCATGCTAACTTCAGTTGAAGAAAAGAAGTGATATAAATCGAAGCAAAGCAGGAGTTTGTTTACCACAGCTGGAGACAGCTCTTGGAGAGTAAAGGAATGAAGTTTGATGCCGAACTCACAACGTTTCTTCTAGACTGTTAAGTTAACAACTGTTAATGCTAACGCTGGCTTTGTAGCAATAGCGAAAACTCCTTTAAGATAATTCAGTTGGATAACAGAAAGTTCAGCTTTTTATGGTTATGTGTACTTTCAGTTTTGCTTTGGAGAGATGCATATTTTTAACAGCTGAATTCGATGGTGGATTTTAGCTGAAATGTAATTAAAGTTTAGTTTCAATGAATCTTAATCTCATTAGGGTCACTGACTGACTTGGTTTTGTTTTCATTGCGACCAGTGATTTATATTTCAATACGGTGCCAGTGTCATGCATAATTTCAATATCCTGTTATATATATATTTACAAACAAAAGCTTTGCAATGCTAGTGCCAGGGTCTGTTCTCCATGAAACTCTGTTATTGTGAATAAATATGCAGATCCCGCAAAAAAAAAAAAAAAAAAGAAGGAAATGTGTGAAAATGCATTACAAATATGGAGAAACATCAGTTTTTCTTCACTGGCAGACATTTCATCTCATTATTATTAAGACTGAATACGACACTGAGTATGGGAGCTGATGTCTTTCTAAGGTGGTTTATCTTTTCACTTTAAAACCAGGGATGCGACAGTTTGCATCTGCTGTTGTTATTTTGTCTGAGGTTTCTCGGGACATAGGTGGCAGTCGGTCGAGTGGCAACAACACAGAAGTGAAGGTGAAGAATTAAGGGAGCAAACACTTTGAGTTTCCCATCTGCCAGCTCGGAAACAAGAGCAGAAATCCCCATTTTTTTCCCCTGTGAAAACATCTGTGGAGTCAGACTAAGTAATCCCAGATACACTGCCTCTCTCCAGTCAAATCACACAGAGGAGCGACAATTGCAAACTCTGCGCACACATGGTGATGAAGCTGACACTCATCTCCTCCATCCTCCCAGCCCAAACAGCCATACTGGCAGACAAAAAGCCCTCCTACCTCTCCTCCTAGCAACCACATTTCTAAACAAACCACCACTTATCAACAGCGGCACACTAAATATTGTATGTACACAAAGAAATGCAAAACAGGAAGCTCGTTCGCAGAATAATGGCAGATAGGCAGTAAGAGAGAGAGAGAGAGAAAGGCAGTGAGAGAGCGCTGAAAAGGAAGATGTTTTCACTGATTGTTTCGCTGTTTTGTTAATGAGTCCATAAAGTGGCTGCGAGTGTTTTTAAAGAAAGGCTGGAGACAAAGAAATGACATGTCGCTCTTTGTCATCACAGACACACAAACTGCTGGAGAGTCACCAAGGCAAACACTGATCAGTAGCAAGTATGAAACATCCAGATTTGATTGTGTCAAAGTCTGAAGCTTAGAGGCAGCTGATGTCAGTGACGTGTTTGAAAATAGAGACGTCATTAATCTAGCACTGTGCCATCGTGCTTTTCAGTGCGATATCACACTACCAGGCCACAGACTGGAGCATCACTCTCACAGGGCAATTTTCTTGGTACTAATTTGTTTGTACCTTGAAAGTCCAAGTGGCATAGATTATTTTCAGTTACAGCAGTTTACCTGTGGAATTCCCTGCTAGAGGATTATACACCAAAAATGTAACTGTCACGATCTATTGGTATTTGCTTTCTCATTTTAAGAACATTTATTTATTTTCAAATTATCATGTTTTTAATCTCCTTGTTCCTCTTTTCTCCCCGAGCTAGATGTCCACTTTGAGTTCGAGCTGTTCACTCCACACTGCCAACTACAGTGACTCCATATCAGAAAGTGACAGGACAGTCCAGCTGGACCGGAGATAGCTGGTCAGCGTGCTAACTTCAGTAGAAGAAATGATGTGATAGCAAGCAAGAGTGAATATTACCGTTGCTTTCCACCTGTTGGGACAGCGCTTGGCGAGTAAAGGAATGAAGTTTGACCAGTAAGTAACCAGCTTGTAACGCTAACGCTTGCTATGTAGCAACTATTTGCGATAATACACTTTAAATATATGTGTGTGCAAAGGCAGCGTTTGAGGCCGATTGTGTGTGGCAAGAGAGTCAGGCATGCGTGTGATGTCACTATATCCGGAAAGTCTCCGCAGTCACCCCCCCCCCCAACGGAGCGGTCAAACACACAGCAGCATCGTCAGCATCTGCCACTGATGTATTCATATGGAAAACATGGGAAACACTGTTGAAATAGTAAAGAGCTGCTGCGCAATCAACTGCACAAACACATTCAGAAACAACTCAAGCAAGAGTTTTTACAGACTGCTGAAGGCAACACGGAGAGCATTACTTCCAAGCAGCTGAGTAACATCAACTAAGCAAAACACACAGCTATCTACATGTTAGATATGTTCTGGTGGCACAAGGACAGCGTATCAGATTCAATGGTGCTGATAACGCTGAGATCATGCACCTCTTGTGGCAAAAAAATTTAAATGCAATGTACAGGATTGTAATTCCCTCTAAAGAGCGTGGATCCGTCAGTGGAGGGGGTGCAGCTTCAGTCAGTAGCTGTCAACAGAGACGCTGCTCTCACATCATGTTGTGTGTGTGCCGCTGCCAATAGCTCTTGTCACTCCCTCTCTGCCTGTCATCAGATCAAACCCAACGCCCGAGACTGTCAGTATCTCTCTGTGTCCATCTATTTCTGTCTCTCTCATCCCTTTGTCTATATTCATCTAAATCTAGCTTTTTGTTTCCATACGCCAACTTCTTTTCTGTTTCTCACAGTTTCAGTCCCACTTTTTCACTTAGTTTTTGACTGATTATATGCTAGTATGTTTTTTTTTTTTTTTTTAAATAAAGTTATTGGTATAGTAAATTGTGTTCATTTTGCCCTGTTATTTATAGAAGTACATGGTATCAAGCAAAATCCACTTTCATCTTGGTGTGTTTGTGTTGCTTTGGGAAAGTACACATTTTATTTTCTCCATTGGTGATGTTCTACCTGATAACTACTCATGCTATAACCATGTTTATCAGCTACATCACAGACTTTAACTCTGTTTCCATCCCTGAATCTCTGTGTCAGCTGACTAAAATACAATATTGGCCACATGACTGCATTTGATCTCCAATTCGCTATTTGTTTATTTGTCTATCTTGGTTATTTCTCTTGATTTCATCATATTTTTTATTTATTTTTTTACTCTCTGGTCTCGTCTCACTGCCCCTCTCTGTTTATATCTGTCTCTCTCGCCATGGAGCAACAAGGAAATTACTGTCAAATGCAAAGTCAAGAAACTGAGAGAAACAAAAGAGACAGAGGCTTCATCATTTCAATAGATATTCAGAGCCACAGTTTGCCGCTTTTTAACACGAGATCATCGCTCAGTTCAGACACACATAAACAATCAGCAGAATTAACAGCGACAATTTTGTAGCACATGACGAAAATGATGGACTTCCTGGATCGTGTTTCATTGTCTCAGCAGTAGCAACACGCTGCACTTTTCAAAATCATGGCTGTTGTCAGTTTTAATAGCCTCCAAGTCATTGCCTACATCTTACTGACAGCTGTTTCGCCTGGTTGGATAAACAATAGACCAATCAGAGTCTTGCAAAAGAAAAATGGTGGCAAGCGAGATCAACGCAGCTACACAGGCAGTGCTGCGACTCGTAATCATCATGTTTCTTCGACTGTCACTAACTGCGACCAGGGCGTCTGCGTCAGCTGAAAATGATGTCAGCAGGTTAGATATGTCATCCACTGCTGATTGTTCAGGCCAAAACTGAACAAACAAAGTTTCCTTCCCAAACTGAAATTTGCTACAACAAACCCAAAAACACATTTACTGGGTTCTAAAAACAGAGTTCAGGCCAAATCTTCCAAGATTTTCAGACTGTGCTCCTGAAAATAAAAGCCCATAAGTCATCTGTGCAAGCAGCTTATTACGACCCTTAGTTATGTTTAATTGTTAGGTGACTTCAAGCGGCCGTAATAATTATGATGGGAGCAAAGGAGGAAGTCAGGTGACATGGAGTATAGAATAATAAAGTCCACGTCAGGAGGATGTTGGGGAAAACGGACGGTTTGAGAAAACACAGCACTTTCAAACAGAATACCAGAACGTTGTTTCTTTTATCCACAAACTTAGCTGTGTGTTTACAATTGTAACCATGACAATGAAGGTCCTCTAATGTTAAAGGAGCTCTTCTTTTAACTCAGACCTATCCAAATAGTTTTTGCGTCCAAACCTAACCAAACCGTTCCACAACCTTAAGTGCCCTGCCTTTATTACTGTTACCATGACGACGAAGGTCCATTATGCCTGCTGCTGGTACACTAAAGGACATCAGGCTACATCAGGCTGTGTTAGTCTTTTTGTTGTCTCGTTTGTTAATCAAAAAAAAAACAAAAAAACAAGAAGACGATCAATACCACCAGCTTTATTCTTTAATGAAAGCTAAATGATGCAAAATGGATTTCTAGCCCCGCGAAATTTCAAGTTATATTATGAAAACACATGTCGCCAACAACCACAGGTGTCCTCAACTGCACCAACACATATTATCCCTGGGATTAACACTATTAAACAAACTGAGTCTTACTGAGTCTTAAAATGATTAAAATGGAGAAATAAAGTGAAATGTTTCCAACTATTTCTCCAGCAGTGTCTCTTGTTTAAATAAATTACAGAAACAAACATAAAGTCTTGGAAACAAGCCAGAAAAATACAAATCACTGCGCTGGAGTCAGAAATGAGAGACTTTAGTCAAAGAAGAAAAAGAAACAAGTTCATCTAAGTATGAAAAAATTGGAGAAGCTAATGACCCCACTGATCATTCTGTTTTTATAATAGTGTGGCTCAATATTTGACTTAATGACTGTAGTGTATGACTTGTTACATAATCATTCCTGCACTCTATTTTCAACCCAAATGCTTTAAGGGCAGGCACAGTGCATGAAGAATACTGCTGCAAAATGTATGTGTCTGTTTTCTCTGTCTGCCTTTTCCGTTTTTTTTTTCTTTCATTCTCCCTCTTCTACTTTGGCGTTAATTTCCTTGTTGCTTCACTTGACTGGTGATTGAACGCCACCGGGTGTTCAGAGCAAATTTCACACGTGGTCAGGACTGGGTAACCAACTGGAAAATCCCTCTTCAATCTTCACTTTGCGTCTTCATTTCATTTCCTCCCTGCCCTCTTCCTCCTATCCTCACTCGTCACTTTGCACCTTTTCGTTTCTCTTCTTTTTCCCCCTCCTCTCCTCCTGCCTCCTCTCCGCACTTCATCTCTGTGCATATGTATGAACGGCATCAGAAAAACTGCTAATGTGGATACCAACGCATTGTTCAATATACTCTCCTATCTTCCGTGTATTACCTTCAGTCGCACTCTCATATTCCTCTCCTTTTATAAAATGCATACACAAACTGGTATTAATTTTAATTATTTTGCACCTTTTCATCTTTTTTTTTTTAGCTGCTGCTATTATCTCCTGCCTTTTTGCATATTCTCATTCATTAATTTCTACTCAACATGAAAAGGTTCTGTAAGTCGCACATGTTTATAAACTCATATTTCCTCTCTTCTCATCTACATTGTGCTGTTTTTTTTTTACTCATTTCTGTTGCTGCAAGGATCAATATAGTTTTTTATCTTTCTGCACTCTCTCAGCTCTGGCTCTCCACTCCACTCCTACCTCTCCTCTCTTTTTACACCTTTAATCAGATCAGCCAGCCTACACCTTCTTCCAAATATTTACTGTTCTCCCCCTATATGCAGCTCTCCACAACTTCCTCATCAGTTTTCTCATTTTTTTTCTTCTTTCCTCCACATCTACCTTTATCCTCTTTGTTTTTTATTCCTCTTTTGCCTCTCTCCATTTCTTTTCTCACTCTCCTCTCCAACCTCAGCCACCTTCCTGCTTCTCTTTTTCCTCAATTTCTTCTCTGTGTTACCAATTTCCTCCTGCTGTCCTCCCCTAACCTCATCTCTTTTACCTTCTCCTCATCCTTCTCTGCTCCTCATCCTCTACTTCATCTCTCCCAATTTCACCTCCTGGCCGGGGCAGGAGTGCTGTTGCAGCGTAACAAATCCCAACTGAATCCCCTCAGTCTGAGTCGCTGTTCTAATGAGCTCAGATCAGCCACAGCAGCCTGGAGGCACTCTGCTGTCATTTCACTGCCGCTCAATGACAGCTATTAAAGTGACGTTTGTGTAGCATGTGTGTATTGGGCGTCTGCACATGCACACATGCATACATGCATGTACAGCCGCATATGTATGTGTGCAAATTTACTGATTTCGAAAATATGATGCACATGTGTGTGGACTGTTTGGAGGATACTGACGGACTTAAAGCTGCGTGGTGCAAAGATAGAGGCTAATTCATCCATCCATCCATTAGTTTATCCTCGAAGGGGTTGTGGGAGGCCTGGGGCCGATCCCAGCTGACATTGGGCGACAGGTCACCAGACTCACAGGGCTGACGTAAAACAAACAACCACTCATGCCCACATTTACAACTACGGGCAATTTAGAGTCACTAGTTAACCTAACCTGCATGTCTTTGGACACACACACACACACACACACACACACACACACACACACACACACACACTAATGGCTTTTTTGTGTTTGTGATAATATTTTGTGCTGCTATTTGACAATGCGAGCATTTTCATTTAAAAATGACAGCGATGTTTCTTCCAGAATTTGAGCTTTTGTGTTGAAGATTTAATTTGGAAGAAATTGCAATAAATCTGAACTCAATAATCCATAATGACAAACTGAAAACATGTTTTTAGAAATTTTGATACATTTGTTCAAAAATGAAAAACTAAACGTTTGAACATCTGGATTTGGGCAGGTTATCCCATTCTGTCTGGCAGATCCTCTGAAGCTCCATGAGATTGGATGGGGAGTGTCTGTGAACTGCTGTCCTCGGGTCTCTCCACAGGTGTTCTATAAGTCTGGTCTTTGGCTTGGCCACTCATGGACAAGACTCTCCAGTGTTGTCTTGGCTTTATGCTTTGATGAACTATCACTCCAGGCTCAGGTCATGTATATTCTGGAGTAGTGCCTGGTGTTGACCAGACTGTGTTTGGAGTTCTGCTTAAACAATTCAGGTTTTGTCTCATCAGAACAGAAAATCTTTTTGTTTCCCTTATGGTCTGGGAGTCTCTCCAAGGAGGCTGTCAAAGGCCTTTTAATTAAAGTGTCTTCTGTCGCTCTGGTAGCCACTCTACCACAAAGGCCTGCTTGATGAAGTGCTGCTGAGATGTTCGTGCTTCCAGCAGGTTCTCCCATCTCTGCAGAGGTCTATTACGCTCTATTACGCTCTATTGCAGTGACCATTGGGGTCTTGGTCATCTCCCCGACCAAGGCCCTTCTCGTCTGGTTACTCAGTTTGACTCAGAGTCCTGGTGGCTGGTCCATTTCACATTTATTGAGGTCACTGTGCTCCTTGGAACACTCAAAGCTTTATCATTTACAAAGTCTGGATACCTTTATAAATGAGAGCTTCCAGTTTTTGATTTTTAACAAAAATTGCAAAAAAATATATATATTTTTTAAACATATTTTCACTTTGTCCTTGTGGATTACTGAGTTTATATTGATGGACAAAAACAAAATGACAGTTTTATCCTTTTAAAATGAAATCTACGACACCATAACGTGTACAGAAAGTGAAGGTCTGAATATTTTCTGAAGCCATTGTATATGGTTTGAAAAGTTACGAAACTACACTTGTAGTTTTCTAACCCGCCCCAGTCAAAGCAGTGACACTTAACCACAGTAATATAATGTATTGAGAGGCTGGCTTTAATAAAGTAGAGTCAGCATATGAAGGCAGCCAGAAGGTGTAGTGATTATCTGAGAGGGCAGTCGGGAGAAAACTGAGGGCCAATCATTTCATCCTGGCTTGTCACCACACAGAACATAGTGTTATTTTAAAGAGAGGCTGAGAGAGGGGTAGAACAGATAAAGAGAGAGAGAGAGAGAGAGAGAGAGAGAGAAAGAGAGAGAGAGAGAGAGAGAGAGCATAAGGGCTCACAGAAGACTTATGGCTTAGTCAGTCACCCAGCTAAACACTCTATCAGCCTGCGCTTTAGTCAGTCTCATCCATATCCTCTTTCTATTTCCCATCATCCATCCATCCATCTCTCCACTCACCGCCATTGTGTGATAAATCCTCACAACATCACAGCATTTTAGCCACCCCTCCATCCCTTTGTCTGTCCTATTTTAAGCAACTCATCTCACCTCTGTCTGTGTTACACACACACACACACACACACACACACACACACACACACACACACACACACACACACACACACACACACACACACACACACACACACACACAGCTCAGCTTGTGGAAGGGATTTATTGAAGAGGTGCTTATGACTATTTGAGTGATGTGCTTAGCTTGCAGGTCTGTCCAGCTTCAACCTCTCACTGGTCTGAGAGAACCAGTCATCCTGAGAATAGGGTGTGTGTGTGTGTGTGTGTGTGTGTGTGGGTGGGTGTAACAACGTTGTGGGGACACAAAACTGCTTTACCCCACGAGACATAAGTTTAAATGTGGTTAAGGAGTGCTTTTATGGTTCGGGGTTAAGCATTCAGTTGTGCTGGTTAGAGTTAGGGTGATGTGCTAGGGAATGCATCATGTCAATGACAGGTCCCCATGAACGCTGTAAAACAAGGATGTGTGTGTGTGTTTGTGCGTGTGTGAATGTGAGAGAGAAAGAGAGAGACAGAGAGAGAGAGAGAGAGAGAGACATGAATGAATGAAATCAGCCGGGGAAAAGAGAGAGGGGGATGAACTCTTCTGACAAAGTCCACTATAAATAGTTTCACATCACAGTTGTACAATTACCTCTGTGTCCATAAAGGGAAGTTTAGAGGCTTCAATAATCCAGCTTCAATCCCCTCAGTGTGCATGCTGTTGTTCAGCCATCAGTCATTTACAGCTTTCCTATAGATTTCCAACCATTGGCAGACAAGAACATTGATAACGACCAATCTGAATAAGTTCAGTTTTAACATCAAATTCCAAAGGTTTATAAATTCATTTTTCGACAAAATTTGCACATGCTAACTAAAGTTTAAATAAGGTCAGGGAAAGGTCATGGATACACTTAATAAAAAAGGTGAATATAGATTGCAGGTCTGAGACAGAGCATGAAGTCTGATGTCCTTGACACCCATCCACTGCCACACTGTCCACTATGCTTCATAAAGGGCACACTGCTTTCTGCATTGCTACTGAATGCTGGCATTGGACAGAAATCATGAGGTGCAGAATCATCCCACAGCAACATCACTCTTTGGGATACTACGGTTTCACTGGCAGGTTCACCCACAATTTGTGATTATCCCTGCCAATTTTCTTAGACAAGAAAGGAAAAAAAAAATCCACTACAGTCAGCATAAATTACACGCAGGAGTACACCATGGGTAACTGCTCAGCAGTTAGCAGTTGTCTGCTAAAAAGCACTCAAGAAAGTTGTCCATGGGAAAAGAGGACAACAAGCGATGTGTAGAGGAGGTGAGACAAGGAGAGTGAAGTGGTAATACAGAATATTACCGAACAACAAATAACTCGTAACATAGCAAAATGGGAATCATCTTGTCTTGGGTGAACTAAACAGCTCTAGGTCAAAACTGTAGGAGCGACATGAAAGACAAGTACTGTAGCTTAAGGTAATGCATTTAAGTGGAGTGTCTGTCTGTTTGTGTCCCCTGCTTTCACAAAGACACACAAACAAACAGCCGTCCTCATTCTTTAACCACTTCACATATTCTGACTATAGAAAAACAGAGTATTCACTTCACTCAGCAGCGGCAGGCTGAAACTCACTGTAACACACCACAGCCACACACACTCTTTGTATTTTTTGTAACCTATAATTTAGATTTTCTTTTGGCTATATCATGATTGATTTGGATTTGGAAATCAGCCATTGTGTTTTCAGACTGATACACCTATATGTTTTTCTTTGGGTCACTTTTCATAACACACATGCTTTGCTTCCCAGTGTTTGGACAATACAACAAAGTCTTTTTATAGTTACTTAAATTTAGATATTTTTTTGGCATAGACCAGTCCTCTGATGGCTGGTTTATGAAAAGGGGTCTCTATTCAGATCTTTTATGGGACTGACGGCACACCACGGCTCTAAAGAGATTGTCCTTAAAAGAAAGACTAAAAGGGAGCATGGTTTATGTTTACCTGACGAAGACCTCTTGTGGCCATTTGAATTATGATTCTTGTATCACAGGAGCAAGGGCAGAATTAGCATGACATTATTAGCACCACAAAACCCCAGGAGGCAGTTAGGTTGGATCAATCGTTGTGTTTCCCATTTTCTACCAAACATGATAACCTAACCTTAACTACGGACAAAAAAACTATGTTTTATTAAACACTGAGGTGGCAGATCAGTTGGTAGTCGTATCGGTTTTGGATGGCACTAACAAATGATGTCATCCTGCTGACAGGGGCATCACATCAAAGAACATCTCATTTTGGACGGCAACAACAAATGACATATAGTTTTAACTTGTAGACCTGCTCTGTTAATATTATTTATAGCTCAAAGCTTTAATTTAACCCAAGACAGTACTCAGTCAATACATACAGTCCCTCTGCCAAACTGCACAATCCTTAACATCAATCAACTAATCAATTGTGGGCCATGAACTAAATTTCCTTCTAATATATAATGATATTATTATTAATATAAATATTAAAAAAAATCACAAAAAACAGTGCAAAGACAAAGTCTTCTTTAATTACAAAAGTCAATATCGTAAACTGTATAAAACTAACAGGGCCTCTCTCACTTCCAATAAGTGCCTTTGTTCACATTTAAACAAAGTATTCTGTCTGTTTTCCACACCGTTGCTGACTGTTAGCTGTTGGTCCCTGCTATTGGAGAAGGCTGGCTGTCTATTGTTCGGGCTGTTGACCAGGGAGTGTAGTCAGTGTTCTAGCCTGTCAGTCTGGATCAGTGCGCTGTGCATCCTCGGCTACTACGAACAGAGTTAAACTCCAGCACTGAGCCTCCAGCGCTTCACACACGAAGCTCACGCAAGCACACACACCAACACACACATGCTAGCCTAGGGAGCAGTAAGGTATATGAGTACTGAGAGGATGTGTCAGCTCACTTTCCCCCCTTGTCCTGCTCCTCATCCTCTCCTCACCTTCGTTCCCTTTCCTCTCCTTTCCTTTCCTTTCCTCTCCTTTCTGTTCCTTTGTCTGCAGGCTCGCAGTGAGTTTGCACATGCTCTATCTAATTTGGTAAAATTGAAGTATAGTAATTAAAACAACACATCAAAATCAACAATACAAGTTTATATAACTGGCTGTAATTACACACACACACACACACACCTTTTTTTTTTCAAATTGTGGCCATTACATCAGCAGGAGCAACCTTATAACCTCACACGAAGGATGAGTACATTAAGCACCAATCTGCCTGCACTATATTCAGTTCCATCATCTCAACTGAGCTGAATCGATGTGTGGATATTTTCTCTCGGTCACAGTCAGTCAGTGGGCGTCCATACTAAGCAGCCTGGTGCCGTGAGTACCATAGCATGGATAAAGTGGAAAGCGACCGGTGTTATCCATGTGGGTGGTGGAAGAGCCGAGCTTTCCTTTTTCTGTTTGGTTCACCTGGCAGACATTTTGTGCCTGGCTGCCAGGAGGGTCAATGGGAAACTGGTGGGTTGGCATGAAACCGGCTTTCTTTGCCACTCTTTGCTCAGCTTGAGATGGATCCCTTCAGGACAGATGAACAGGTGAGTACTGAGCTGCCTCCAGAAGGCAGACGCACGCACACACACACACACACACACACACCCACACACCCACACACCCACACACACAATCAAGTGTCAACATAAGCGCATTTAAAAATACACTCAATTATACACATAAATTTTGAGGAACCTGGGCAGAGGCTGAATCATTTTATCTTGTTCCTGACCTTTTAAATTTTAACTCCCCTGTAGGTATCCAACTTGATTCTTTTCTTGTCTAAATCACTCGACTTGTCTTTGCCACCTGTGTTATACCCAGTGAGAGTTCAAGTCTGCGTCAGAGACATCATTAACCAGTTGCTCTGAGGTCCATATCTGAAAACCTGCCTCCCTGGAGTTCCACAGGGAGCGTTAAGAGGCTAGAAGACATGTGGGATTGTGATGGCCACTGCAGGGACTCTGGTCTGAATGTTATTTCCTTTTTGATGTTGTTTTATAGAAGTTGTAGCTTAAAGGTGTGAAGTTTAATTTTCCTGTCTCAGGACTTTGAAGTTTTTCTCCTTTTTTTTCAAGTTATCTCTTGTGAAAATCCCAGGAAGAGGCCTTGGTTGTCTCTTTTGAGTTAGCGATTTTTGGTACTCAGGCAATTTGTCATTTGTGACAGCAGAGTTTTACATTAGGGCCCTTAAAGTGGTCTGTTGATTGTAGTGAGTTAAGGCACTTAAAATAAAATAAAAACTAAATATTGCTTTTGGCAATGTATGTCACATAAAGGAGTCCCCTTTGGCTCAGAAAGAGTGATGCTTCTGGTGTGAAAATTCAAATCTACACTCACCCAAACAGGAAGTACGCATAGAGAATACAATGAGGATGAGGAGCCCACATAACCTAGCAAGTAGGACCAAGTCAGTTTGAGGAGAGAAAAGAGACCCGTTATGTGACACAACACATCTTGCTGTAATGATTGCCAGTCAACATTTGACCAGTCACTGGTCAGATATGCTGGGCACCAGCTGCCCCAGCATGTTTTGCTCAGGGGAAGAGACGGCGACCACAAGACGAGCAAGACTGGGAAAAAGTTAAAACAAGAAAAAGCTTAAATGTAAATCTTTGTCAATATATAAACCTCAGCTGCTTCTCCCGAGATAGGAGAGAAGCTCAGTCACCCTCTTTAGCAGCAGCCATTATTATTAAACCATTACCGGAATGTCTTGTTGACGCCTTTGTCTACACTTTGCATTCACCTCTGTTGATCAAGAGTGGTCAATTGACCAGTGGGTGGTCAGATTATGGCCTATCAATATAGGTTTTGGGTTTTAGTTCTAGTTTTAAGGAGCTATATTGTCACCATCTGCTGGGGAGTTTAATTCATAACTTTTGAGGAAACATTACAGAGTAATGTTGACAGAAATGGGAGGGAACTAAATTTGATTTTGACATTTTGGGATATCAGTCTGTTTGATCCTGAATTAGCATGCTTTCTCAGGATTGTACATATAATAATAATAATAATAATAATACATAGTAATAGTAGTAGTTTATATTATTATCATATTATTTTTTTTATTTATTAGGTAGAAGTAAAAATTCCTTAAAATTCTGCTTAGGGCTTCAATTTAGCCAAGGGCTGCACTGATCAAGGTTTTCTCTTTGTCAGTTACGAGACTATCTTAAAAAAAAATTTAAAAAATAATCTTAAAAAAATAAAAGAAAATACCTAATATATATATCCAGAGAGCGTGAAGAGATGTATATATATATTAGGGTGCGTGATAATGTAGAGGAAAGAAATGGTTGGCAGGAATATGGGTGACAGTTCTGGTGGTGGTTGAAGTTGAGTGAGAAAACAATTCATGAAATTTGAAAGAAGAAAAGTGATCCATAGTTTTGCCCATATTGGCTTCTAAAGTGAAAATGCATGTTACTAATTGTAAAAAAAAAAAAAAAAAAAAAAAAATGGTATCCAGATCCAACATTAAACCATGCACATTCACAAATTTACTTGAGAGCTTCAGGAGCACAATACATGAGCATAATTGAATAATAACATTAAAGACAGTGCAGCCTTAGTGGAGGTAGGTGCTTTCCGAGTGCATCAAAGTTGAGATACAGTTAGCTGTGAAGTATGGAAACCACATGACTGGTTTGTTTTTGTTAAAATTAACAAGCCTTTGACCTGCCGAAGCATCAATCAAACTGAAAAACTCATACTGATAGATGTATTTTTTAATCCTCCGCAGGTATCATACATTTAGATGCGAAAAATATAAATGTCCTGCATAATAAATATTAAAATACAACAAAAATGGGGCAAAAAACAAACTTGCATTAAAGGGGCGTCCATCAGCTGAATGGTTAAGACGCAAACCACATAACCCAATGTCCATGTTTCCATTCGCTGCAGACGGACCCGATGCATGTCATGCTCCTCTCTGCCCTTGTGTCCTGTGTCACTACAGACTCTCAGCTATCACCTCAAAGCAAAACGCCAAAAAAAAAAGTCATCTTCACAAAAAAAAATTACATTAAAACCAATGTTTACTTCCTACAGACAGAGAAGAGAAATAGTGGAAGAAAACCTTGACAGTTTTGTCTCATAGAAGCAGAGCAGTCTATTAATGCTGCTCCACTTGCACTCTTGTTTCTCAGGAACCCCTAAGCCCTTGTAATGCGTGCCTGCACATGGACACATCAACACATACAAAACGCAGTAGGCACTCCTCGGCCATGTAAATACACAAACACACGCGCACACACGCGCACACACACACAGTCACACTCTCCGGCCTTGTAACCTTAACAGCCCTATCAGCCTGCCGGCGCAGTCGATCTTTCCAGCTCCATCCCCAGGTGAGCTTTCAGCTGAACCAGACGTGTGAAAGGATTTGAAGCCTTTAAAAAGCGACGCCTCTGGGGACGGACACAAGACGCAGAAGAGGAGAGACAACATCATCATCTCCTTGTATATTAAGCGACCTGGCAAAACATCTATATTATGCACTTTATTCATTGAAAAGCAATGCACATAGTGGGTAATCTGACTTGCCACGTAAGAATCCTGATAGTTTCGGAAGTGTCCTCTGGCCCTGAAGGTTCTCAAGGTGAGTCATTCTTTTAGACTGCGTACTTGTCAATCATCAGTGATCACATTTGCATGGAAAAAAAGCAAAACAGCTCGTGTAACCACAGCTGGTGATGTCTTTTATCCGTCTCCTGTACTCAGTCATCTCAGCATGGCAGCCAACTGCTCTCATAACCTAATAACAAGGAGCGAGGGCAGAGGACTACAGTGGCAATAAGCTAATCACAAGCACAACTGAGTTATACACTCCCCGAGCACTTTATTAGGAACACATGTACACCTGCTTATTCATGCAATTATCCCATTAGCCAATCACACGGCAGAGGTGAAAAAACAGATGCAGGTCAGGAGCTTCAGTTAATGTTCACATCAAACATCAGAATGGGGACAAAATGTAATCCCAGTGAGTTTGATGGTGGCGTGATTATTGGTGCCAGATGGGCTGGTGTGAGAAGTTCTGAAGCTTTGATTTTCACACACACACGACAGTCTCTGGGGTTTTTACTCAGAATGGTGCAAACCAACAACAGCCATCCAGTGAGTGACAGTTCTGAAGATGGAAATGGTTTTCTTAATGAGAGAGGTCAGAGTGGAACGGCCAGACTGGTTGGAGCTGACAGAGAGACTACGGTAACCCAGATAACCACTCCTCCATGCCACAAAGCAAAACCGAGGCTGTTTTGAGAGCAAATGGGGCCCCTATCTATTAATAAAGCGTTTGACTAGTGCAGTTCATTTGGTCAGTCTGCATAATGCTGTTTGTTTTGTAAATGTTCAATTAGACCTGCTGGCCTGCCATTGGTCTGTCATGACCACAATTCTCCAGCCCCACACACAATAGACACTACAAAGGTAATCATGTCCTCTGCAGGTCAGACAACACACACACAAACAGACACACTTTGTGATTCATCATGCACTGTATGTGCTGACCGACAGTGGACAGTATTAACGTGCCATTGATGTGTAGCATGCTGCTCTCGGTGGGTGACAGTTGGAACATGAGCTACACAACTCACTTGACCTTGGAAATTTATGAAAAACACCACATTATGTTCAATTAAACATTTCTGAAATTTCAGTCTTGGTCATTTTTTAAGTCAAAATGCCAAACAACTTCTGGTCGTGGCGGAGCAACGGCAGAGGATTTGCTGTGGTATGCGATACTAAGCTGCTATTGGACTATCGGTAAGACAAAACCAGCAATTCGAAGACATCACTGTGGGTTTGAGAATTTGTGATAAACATTTTTTTTAATATTTACTTTTATTCTTACAATATCTTTTATTGACAAAACGATGAATTCAGGATTTAATCTGCAGATTAAAACAAAGCCCTCCTTATTTGACCTCTACAGACACGTACTCCACAGGCACTTGATTTTGGCCCTGGAATTTATGTTTATGTAAACTTCATTCCTGGAGCAGAATATGCTGAGACACACTGTAATAACACGTCTTCATTCACAGAAAAGCAAGTCAAGTCCTCCATTCAGCCATCTCACACAAACCATCCCTCAGATAAGCATCACTGAACCAGTGAGGAACCACGAATGGCGATGTCTGCTTGTTTCGGTTTCTAACCCTTTAACAAATGTTGCAGTAGTTGCTATGACCAGACTATAATATTGCATTATATAATATTCTTAGATAAAAACATTTTTGCAAAACTTCCAGGAGGATTTGATTTCAACTACATAGCTACCAACATCATCATAACATTCATTATTTCAATAACACAGTAACAGCGGACATGTGCTTGCAATATATTTACAATATGGTCGTTCTGTCACACATCCTCTCTGAGGATCTTTAACAGTTGGATTCCCACAGTTAATTCCATTATTTTTTTTCCAGCATTGTGCTGTCTTTTTTTTATGGCATATATTTTGCTTTCCTGACGGTTCAACTCTGTGTTTTCCACCCGATTGTAATGTTAAGTGTGGGCTGATGGTTTTGTGTGAAAAGCACAACACTTTAGGCTATTTTATGCATCACGTAATGCAATTCATGCAAATACAACAGCATCGCCGGGCCTTCTCAGCTCATTCTGTTGTGTTCACTCAGCAAACTAAGCGAGGAAGAGAGATTCCCACTGCTCTATATAGACCTTTCTGTCAGCAGCCATTTTCAGAGCAGACACCGCAGCAAGTTTGAAGAGCAGGCAAATGAATGTAGTGCTGTTGCGCACTCTGACACTACCAGTACTGTAGGATCTACAGCATGACGCGGGAAAAATGCTAATTTTCAGGAGTAAACATGAAGTCACATGGACTGACAGGTAATTCAGTGATCGGACACTTTGTTATCCTGCATCACCAGCTCAGGACGAGCTCGCAAAGATTAAAACAGATTATAATCATTACCAGCTGAGACGGCAGCCCGACCTGATGTTATGAATAATGGCGCCCAGGAAGAGAGAGGATGAAGAAATGTGGCCAGTACACGTGAATGATCAGAAATACCAGTAAGACTGTGGCACTAAAACCCCAGTCAATACTGAGTTTCCACTTAGTTATACACTGAAATATCTAAAGTTAGAAACATTTTTTTCTGCGTATTGCAACACTCACAATGAATTACCATTATATGATAATTACGCTGAGATTAACTGGAAAATATGCTGAAAAATGCTAATAATTTTTGCAGCTACATCATTAGATAAAATGGAACTAATCCAAGTTTCCTATAAATCATTTTATACATTTCTGCATAATTCATCTTGATATATTTTATATCTTTACAAATCCTGGGATTTGGACTTTTTTTTTTTTTAAATTGCGTCTTAGAAAGAGCATCTATGCATTGTAACATGAAAATCTCTGCACTGAACCTTGTGCTGACAAAATTATCTACTGGTAGCAGCCACTTCTCTGATGCTCTCACTGCCAGGGGATCCACAAAATTACACCCTGAAATGCCCATCCCAAACTCACAGGACATTCTGTTCCATATATCCTCACCTCCTCCTCGTTTCTCCCCTCCCTGCCCTTGTGTATTACAGCATGCAGATAAGGCTAACCAAGGGTTACACATCCGCATCAGTAAGCACAGAAGTGACCATACATAGAGCAGATGACGAGTCTGCAGTTGGCAGGAGCTTCAACAAGTGTCACCAGCTCATAAACAGGGTTCCCATGCCGAAATAGTGCAAAAATAGTAATATCTTTGACTGCTGCTCGCTGTGTTTCTTATCAGCTCTATCTGTCATCAGCGGTAACGGGTGGACGTCGGTGCACCATGTGGTCTACTTCATTTGAGCCGGAACAGATTCCTCCCTGCTGTCCATCTCTGAATTTGTTATTTGGATACGGCTGTTGGTGGAGTTGTGACTCCCCAGTTACATCTTTGCTGTGATGTCCATTCATTAGATCCCCTCTAACGACTTACATTTTTCCATAAATTTTTGTCACGGCTTGTTTCCTTTATAAAATCTCCATTCGGATTTTTAATTACAAGCATGCAGGTTATTTCTTTTATTTTTCATTCTAAGTAATCAAAACATTGAGATAATTAAAAGAAACAGCATGAGCAGAGGGGTAATGTGCACCTACTGAAGCCCAGGTGCTGCCAAAGGTGTCGAAGCACAACATTAGCCCGACTATCAAAGCATGAGAATAACTGTGGCTCGTTTCTTCAGGGATTGTTTCTGCTGTGGTTACTATTGTTTATGGACCCCCCACAGTGCAAAGCATCCGAGTGCCAACAGAAGCTTTTTTAAAAGTGTAATAAACACAGGATGAGGTGGTGATTTGCATAGATGGATGAGCCACATATGTATCAGATCCACTCAGAGGAGAGGAGGCACACCTGTCATCTTCTTTAAAGGGTCACTTCATTCAAATTATAAAACATAATTTCCCACTTAGGTTTGGGTTTTAGTGTGTGAGGGAGCTATTTTCTACTAAAGGTGAAATTAATCTGCATTTTGCCTGATCAGTTCAGCTCTGCACAGACAGCGAATATGATGATATGGTAAATCATACCACAGATTCATTCCACAGATTCAAAAAACAACTTATCAAAAGACTCCGTTTGCATAACAGAAATATCCTATTATGAATGACACAGTATAGTCTGTCTTAGCTGCCACGTGGAACTCTTTTTCCAACATGCAGTACACTCTGCAATGAAACACAAACCACCGAAGAACACAAACCATAAACACTGGTCCTCGGGTATGTCTTTACAACGGCTTACCTCACTGAGCCAATTATATAAAGACATATCTATTGAACAAGTCAAACTAAGAAGCCTAGTGGAGCAGAATCCCCATTAGCCACGCCTCCACCATCGTCGCGTTCTGGTAAACTGCACCAAACAGGTCGGGCGTGAACACAGCACCACGGCTTTGTAATGTGTCCAATTCAACATACAATTAAAATGGATGTTAAGCAGGCGTGACTGTTTTCAGTTCGGAACAGCATTATTACTGTGATCATCAAAGTTTACTATATGTTACCTGATAAAGCAGGAAGTACAAGCACTGTGTTAAGATTTTATATACGACCATCTCACATTTTTGTACCAAAAGTAATTCTAATCATACGCAAGGGAATTGTGTTTTCTTCGGGGAGAAAAGTCTGTGTAATGCATATATAGCATTCTAACATAGCATCCAATTCCCTGTCCAAAAAACGATGAACTGCTATGATATATTTTTGCCGGGTTATTTGTTATGCTTTCTCTCTTTTCTTACCAGTTCAGGCCTGCAACTGTCTTTTGATTCCAAATTCACAAATTCACCAGTCTACAGTCCAGCCAGTCAATATCATCCTGCTGCTAGAGCACAAGCAAGCGGAAAAACACACTTTTAACATGTAAAAGGAAACAAAGTGGAAAACTGAAGTAGGTCTACTTTCTTCTCAACTAAAAGTACAGAATGGCTGGGTGAAACCACTTGTGCCCTCTCTGTATCCCTGTCAATACCTAATTTATTTTCTGCTGCCTCAGTAAAGAAAGATGCATATTTAAAACAATGTAATTGTTGTTATTCAGCAGTGTTTCTACACCACTGATTCAATACCACAGCATCTTCACTTTGCCCTTAAAAAAAAAAAAACACCATCAGGGATAAAACTAGCAACTTCTAGTTAGTAGTTGGCCTCTATCTCTAAACTGAGCTGCAGAGACACACACGTTATTCCCTGTCTAACAAGGCGTCATACCAAAACAGTATGGAGTATTTCCTGATCTGCTACTCCGATGGTTAAGAGAAGTTCAGGCAACAAAAACTATTATGAGAGGGTCACGGCCAAAAGAAACTAACTTTTTCACTTATTTACAGAAGTTGCATATGTTTTACGCCCAAGCATCCACCCTGAAGAGGTTTTGAGGTGATGTAATGTCACGCTTGTTATCCCTTTGCAACTGAATGTTAACACATTTCAATATACAACATTTTCTGGAGAGTGAAGTGTCATCATTTGACAAAACGCTTGCTAAAACGTGATACAAGGGTATCATTGAACTTTGCAGTCACCTCACTTTAAGTATTATTGTGCAAGTCATTCATTCCTGCAGAAGAACTTGTTTTTGTAAGTTTGTGAAGAAAGAGGTGAAATCTTCAAAACCGCCTCCTCGACATTGTCACTGAAGTAACTAGCGAGTTACGTCATATGTCCTAACACCATTCACTCTTTCAACCAAGTACGCTCATTTATTTATGTCAATCCTAAATCCCTTTAAATGTTCATCTAACATGACACATTTAATATAGCACAGTCTCTCGTGAATTGTGCCCTGCTCCTTCCAAGTCCACATTTCAATTCTGAATAGTCTTGACTGTTAACATACCCTCCTCCCAAATGCAGCTGGGAAATGAACTTTTGAGGATAAAAGCTTTGTGTACAGCCTTTGAACAGACCTTGAAATTTTGTTTGCATGAAGGTCACCTTCTCGATATGCAGTTCTCTTCGATTTGTGAAAGTTTCGAAAATACCACATGGCCCACGTGGATGACATAACACGCATGATGCTGAACAAATGAAATGATGTGCACTACATGTACTGTATATATATTTACCATCACAAGGGTATGCCATTTACAAAGCGTCCCTCTTATGAACTGACACATCACAGCTAAAACACACAACTCAGAATACCACATGACATGACCACTTGTCAGCCATTCAAGGGCAAACTCTTGATTATAAACTATGAAATTACTTCCTTGACACCTGAATTCACAGTTAGTATTGAGCTTGCTGCTTAGGGTGTAAACTCATAATCAGTCTGTAACATTTGGGAAGGAGTCAAAGGTTCAGCCCACTGTCCCTCAGTCCCCCTGAAGGCTACATCTTCTTAGGCCGTGTCCTTGGAAAAAGACAGCCTTTGAATTGGGACACACTTGTGGGACACACTCTCATAAATAAAGCACTCAGGGTGACTGAAAATTGATTGCATTCAATGTTAAATTCTGTCTACCTTCAACTGGTCCTGTCACTATTGCTGTTTATAACACAAAATGTAAATGCTTTGTTGAACTGGGAGGACAATATGCAAGTTCCATGGTATCAACCACTGATATCGTGCAGCCAATGTCCAATACCACGGGCCAGGTTCACATAGAGAATCTCTAAAAGCAAAACAGGTCATTAAGAAACCAGTTCCCTCCTTTTCACAGACGAGCCAAGAAGAGGAGAGGAGAGGAGGATGTGGGTAAACCAAGCGAGCAACACGTAAAACGGAGGAAAGAAGAAGACGACAACGATGAGCAGTGAGGAGTTTTTTTTTTCCTTGAGGGCTTAAGCAATGTAGATCAGAACCCCTGGGAGACCCCACCTCCACACCCCACCCCCACGCACCCCCAGAAACAGCATGACCACCTCCACCACCACGCGATGGCAAGAAACAGAGGAGGGGGGGGGAATAAAACACAAGGAATTTCATTAAAGGTCAAAGCCAGATTGTGTCTGATGCCTGCAATTGAGTTCTTACTACGTGATCCCGTGCCTTTCAGTCTCAAGTATTCAGTCTCAGTATGTGTTCATTAGATGAATTAAACATTTTATCTCTCAGGCGTAATCATCGTTAGCTGCTGTTAAGTTATTCACATGAGACATTACTTATAATTGTGCTTCAACATATTACACAGATGTCACATGTGGCACAGACACCGAACACGGCTTAACGTGCCTGACAGTGCAAGTTTGTTTTTTTTGCTGAAATATATCAGTCCACGTTTGCATTGCATTTGTCTATGGTCTGTTGTCTCTTTGAAACAGCACAGGAGAAGCTGAGGTGCATTCAAGTGGAGCCTTAAGGTGCTGCACTTAAAAACTGAGCAATGGTGGTGGTGGTGGTGGGGCAGTTGGGGTAAGGGGTCACATGCAGTCCAGCCGACCCTGAATCCCACTAGTATCACCCCTGACTATAAATAGCCGATATCTGAACACATAAAATCCCATTAACATTTTGAGCTGCTGTGCTGTCTGACAGTAGCCCTGAACAAAAAGTATGCACGATCACTCAGGCTTGATTAGGCTCATCTGCACAGCAATTCTTTTAATGCCCACATAGTAGCTCAAGCCATGACTAGCATCTCTGAAACTCATCTCCCCCTCACTCACCCCATCAAAGCCTGGTCCGGGCTGCACCTCTGGGTGTGAGGGGGTGATGGGGGTAAAGTCATTAAAGACTAACTGCCAGGGTCACATCGCAGGCTTCCAGACGTTCTTTCTACATCAGTTTTGGGGTGGGAGTCCTTGAAGCGCACGCAAGCACGCACGCACGCAAACGCGCGTGCGCGCAAACACACACACACACACACACACACACACACACACACACAAATACCGCATTCATCTAGTTTTATATGGTGATGGTGCCCCCGCAGCGGCCGACGGGCGCAACTTTCCCCCTTCTCCTCCTCCTGGATCGGAGAGAGGATAGAGAGACTCTATTCACCATGCGCGGGTGCACACACGCGCGCGCGCACACACAGTTCTTCTCAAACCCCCCCCCCCCCCCCCCCATCCGCTGACCCGCCAGCAATAAGCCTGATAGGAGGTTTGCGTTCATTTGATTAACAAGAAGGAATCCGCGACGAGTATTTTAATAAATCTAATCTCATCTTCAGAATTTAAGTCTTCTCATTCAGACTGTTAATGTGGATTAATAATGAATATGATCGATTAACAGAGGATCACGGTGAGCTGACAGTTTAACATAGAAGATTTACACGCGCGCGCGCGCGCGCGCACACACACACACACACACACACACACACACACACACACACAGGTGGTAAACGACGGACGGACGGATGTTTGTTGATTTGTTGATAATTCTCACATTTCCACAGCAGACCAGTGTCTCTCAGAACACCTTCACCACTCAAGCCATTTCAGCCAGAAGCTAACATTTCCGAAGCCGGCTATTTTTCTTTTTGCGCAGCTTGCTGGGTGAGAGTGCTGCTCTGTGCGTCCATGGAGTGAGACAGCCCAAAGTGGCGGACAGAGGCAGAGAGGATGATGCTTTCTGCTGTGTGCATGCGGGGACGTTTCCAACAGCCTCTCTCCATGCACAGTCCCTCTCACCAACCACTAACCCCTTCCATTAAACACAAATAACGTCATGGAGGAGGAAAGAAAAAAAAAGGCATTCATTATCTCAACATCCACTTGAACTTGTCCTCCACCATCACCATCTCATCTGGGTAATTCTGCCGAGTAAATCATGAACTAACAGCAGCAGCTCACTGCATCGCAGTTGGTTGATTTTTTTTTTTTTTTTTTTTTTACCGGTAAAGTGTTAAAGTCTGAATGTGTATTTACCGTGAAGGAAGGATCCCGTCCGATGTTTTTTTTTTTTTTGTGTGCCACCTCAGAAAATATTCCTCTGTGCGTTACGTCCCGTTAGGATAAGGTGCATTCCTTCCAAAAGCCACATAGCCCCCAAAAAATCTCGACGCTCAAGCGCTGGAAATAAACCTGGGAAATAAGACTGGCGCACTTTTCACTCCAAAGGGTAGAAAACTCTGGTTAAATGCGGTCCAACAATTACACACGCGCGGAAACAAATTAAGGAAACCCTTTTAGTCCAAAACAAGTCCGCTATTAATCCAAAATCTTTTTATTCACAACTATAATAAGAATTATATTCTCCTAGACAGAAGAGAGCCAGCACCTCCAGGTATTCTGACACGCACCGGTCTACATGTTAATGACGGTAATGTTGGAGAAAAAGAAACAAGAGTGGGATTTTTGCCCCCATCGTCCGCTCCTCACGATTCAGGCTGCACTTGGCTGATAAAACACCGTCCTCTCTCTCTGCTCTCTCCTCCTCTCCTCCTCCTCCCCCTCCCCCCTCTCCTCCTCTCCTCTCCTCCAGCCCCAAGTCTCTCTCGGCAGCTTTCATGGAGCAGAGACGCGCCTAGCGGCCTTGGAGGGAACTCCACAGCCACACGAGTTCATCCCCACCCCGCCCCCACCGCAGGCTGCTCTTAAAGATACAAGGGGATGCGAGACTTACCCGTGTGTGTGCCTTTCAGGGGAGAAATGATGGGCCATGCATGATAAATTATATTGGTCTTGTTACAAATAAATAATACAGGGAGAGAGATCTGAGTAATATAGAGGCTAACAGCTGTAGGAAAAAACTCTGACCAATTGGCAAAACCAAATTATGAAAAATATGAAATAAATGAATTAAAGTAATTAAAACATTGGATTATATTATTATCTTATTATAGACAGTATTGTTTGTAAAAACCCTCCAATCTGTAGGCTCCAGAATATGATACCCTCTGTACCATGAGAAGAATAAGAATAAAACTCCCAATAAAAACCTTAGAGGAAAAAAAAGAGATAGAAAGAGAATAACTTTACAAGCTAATGAAACTGCAAACATATAATGAAATACACAGGACTGAAACTAATGATTATAATCATTATCAATTAATCAGAAAGTCATCCAGTCTAGTCTACAATGCCAGAGGTCAGCAGCCCTAGGTCTGCCGCTTACACACGACCCGACTCCCAAAGTCCCCTGTTTTCTCGACCCATTTGTCCACTCCAACCTCCTCCTAATGAAGCTGATTTCATCACTTTGTTAAATTGCATCGTCCTATTAAACAAAACTAAACTAGTCCTTTACTCTCATCATAGTTACTGTGGCTGTTAGAGGAAGTAAAAGTAAAACATAGCTACATCAGACAACCTGTGGGTTTGTTTGTTTTTTTACAGGGTGACTGTCTCATCCAAAACCCAAAGAGACTTTCTTAATTATCCCATAAAACAAAGATCTTGTTCTTTGTATATATATATATATATATATATATACAAAGAACAAAGAATATATAATATACAAAGAATATATAATTTCATTGCTATGCAGACTATATCTGCCCATGAAGCAGAACACCACCATTGACCCGGCTCTAAACCTCTGTCTTGCTGATAAGAAGTGCTGTAGGTTGCAAAACTCTGAAGAACTAAATGAAGACAAGTCTGAGGATGTTTGGTCCATGCAAAGCTACTATTAAATTTTTGGAAGACTTTTGATGTTTGACCTTGAATGCTAAACTCTCACTGCACTAATCGTTTGACTCTGAATTACTTTTTGGCACTCAGATGGAAGCGGAGCAGATGCTTCTTACTCAACTATGGAAGATATAATAATATATCAATATGCTTTTATTTTATCTTGATTTCTGCAGCTCTGTTTATTCTGAATCAGCTCAAACAATATATCTTACTTGCTGTCGGTCTGCCATATTTTCGTTTCAGGAGTTACACTGATCCAGAGCATCACTCTGTGTATCAGTTTGTCTATACTTTCAGTAGTATACAGACGAGAGCCATACAGTGTATATGGGACAGTTGTGTCAGAGGTTATTGTGATATTTCACCTCTTCTTCTTCTTCTCTTCCATGAGACATTATACCAGAAACTTTTTATATTCACAACCTCTCTGTTACAAAATGTGTTGCTTGATCTATTGAGCTGGAGGGGCTTCACAAAACACACAGAGCATGTTCTAATCCTAATAGCCAGTATTTGACTTGCTCTAATGTCCAGTTGAGGGTGGAATAACAATAAAATCTTATTCAGTCTGGTTATGTCAGATTACTTGACCCAGCTGCTCATCAAGGAAGTGGCATATCAGGGTGAGCAATGTGCTATTATTCTCCTGTCACCTACTGTTACCCCTTCAGCTGGTGACTGATACGATCTCCATAATGCTACTGCTGCTGATCATTGCTGTTGCACAACTGCCACTGACCCAAAGACATGCAGGTTATGTTTCATACTGGTGTGAGTCACATTTTCTTTCCACATGTTCTCTCTGTTGGAGAGTTACACTACCAATCAATTATACAATATTTCTGTGATATAAAAGAAATACATCCATTTTTTCCATGACCCTGTCAGAGCCTGCTATGCTTCTTACCTGCTGCTCCACACCTCCGTCTTACTCTCCACTCTGCCACACCTCCTCATCAGCCTCACCGTCCCCACCTGTTGCTCCCAGCTGCACTCCACCTCCAATCAAGCCAGTATTTAAGCTGCCTTGGTCCACTCACTCATTGCCAGATTGTTCTCTGTACTCATGCAAGACTTCCTGGTATCGACTCTGCGCGTCTCTGCCCCGGTAAACGCCTCAGCCTTCTGTCCCCGACTATGAGTTCTGCCTGTGCACTTCCTGGTTCCCGTCTGCCTGTCCCTGTGGCTGTTTGGCATTCTCCAGCTCCGAAGTTGCAGCGTTCGTCTTGTGAGTACTTCCCTACTGGTTTCCTGATCCATCGTCTGATTCTGATTACCCGCCTGCCTGCTCCTTCCTGGTTCGTCTGCCCCGCTGACTGCTCACCTGGTTACGATCCTCCTGCTCCCTCGACGACGTATCGAGCCTTCTCCAGCCTCCCGAGCGCCAGTTCGTGGTTGAGGTGGACGGCTCCGATATAGGGGTGGGAGCCATTCTGTCCCAAAGATCTGCCACCATCCAGAAGCTCCACCCCTGCGCCTTCTTGTCTCGGCGCCTGTCACCGGCCTAGAGAAACTACAACATCGGGAACAGAGAATTTTTGGCGGTGAAGATGGCTCTGGAGGAGTGGCCGCACTGGCTGGAGGGCGCCAAGGAACCCTTCCTGGTTTGGACCGACCATAAGAACTTGGAATACGTCCAAACAGTCAAGAGGCTGAACTCCCACCAGGCCCATTGGTCCCTATTCTTCACCCGGTTCCACTTCATCCTCCCGCAACGTCAAGCCTGACACCCTGTCCCGGCAGGGTGTCTGGATTCTGCTGAGGGGCCTGCCACCATCCTACCTTCTCCCTGTGTCAATGCTACGCTGACCTGGGACATAGAGGAGAGAGTGAGGCTCACCACCGAGGGTCAACCTGGTCCCAGCGGCTGCCCCCCAAATCGCCTGTACGTCCCGCAAGCCCTGAGGTCAGAGGTGCTACAATGGGCCAGCACCTCCAACACTCTCCTGCGCCTATCTACCAGGTCGATTAGGAGGGTTACAGTCCAGAGGAGAGGTCCTGGGTCCCTGCTCGCCACATCCTCGACCCGGACCTCATCACCGACTTCCACCATCATCACCCTGACCAGCCCTCCAGCACCGCAGCACGCAAGACATTCAGTGACGTCTCTGTCAGAAATGTTATCCAACGTGTTGATGTGACTTTCCATTAGTTATCTTTCCTGTTGCTCTCAGAGGGAATGAGTGCAGGATTAATGTCTGTCCTCTAGATATTTGCTAAAGATTTCTGTTAACGTTATCCAGCTTTGTAGCTCTGAAGGTAAGCCCAAACTTAACCATAGAAACTTTTGATAATGCTGTAGTTGCTACAAGTTGATATTGTACTGCAAGAAAATACGTTGTCTGTGAACATTTTACTGCTATGTTTAAGTGACTTAATTGACAAATATGTAAATTATCCATATTCAAGAGGCAAAAACTGTGATTTGTGAGGTCACATTGACCTTGAATTTTGACATTTAACCACCAAAATCTATACACTTCATCCTCGAGGTCAAATGAAGGTTTGTGGCAAATTTTAAGAAGTTCCCTCAGGGCGTTACTGAGATATCATTGTTCATGAGAATGGGACAGACCTAACTGTCGCCAGCGCAGAAGCATTAATTAAGAGAAAAAGTAAAAGATGCATTATGGAATTAAGACTGAAAATACCCTGATGGACCAGACTAAAACTGACAAAGATCAAATGATTAAAATTTGAGAGCTCCTGTCCTCAAAAATAATTTTGTGCCTTCAGCAGAGTGGGAAAAGATCAATCCAAATTTTTCTCTTGACTCGATTTGGATCTAACTTTCCCCTGAATACCAAATACCCACTTTGTGACTTTTCATCTTTTACTTCCTTTAGCTTGATTGGGGGGGGGATCTCATTGTTGTCCTGGCATCTGCTTGCTGTTAATAAATATAGCGCTTCATTCATTAAAAAGAAAAACAGGAAACAAACATTGCCTCTCTGATCCAGCCAGCATTTATATATGCCCAACAATGCTAATGGGCCATCGAGTGAATCTGGTCAGTCAGCAGAGACAGTGCTCATGGTGTTTCCCCGTCCCATTTACCCTCACTCAAACCTGTCCACAGTGCTGTTGAAACAGCAGCTCACAATAGCTTCTTGTGGGAGAATATAATTAGATTCAATAATTAGATTTGTGAATTTCCCTGTGGATTAACCTACTGTCTGTCTGATGGCTAAATCCCCAATCTGCTTGAGCTCATCCCTGCTCCCACTGACCTCTGCCCAAGTCCTCACACCATTATTGTTCATACTAGTGTTAATAACATTAGGCCCAGGAAAAGAGTTAAGCTGAAATGAGATGTTGAAACTACTTAGCAGAATCTCAGAAAAGATTGTCTTTTGCCAAAGCCCAGTCCCATATGATAGAAAGAGATGGGTCATTTTAACTCTTAAACCTGTTTATTGCCCATTGCAGAAATTGGCTAGGACTAGAGAAGCACAAGCATATTTTCCGAAAAAAAAAACAACTAACATTCAAAAATGTGCTTTCTTGTCCTTCAATTAGATGTAATGAACTCTTTTTGATGTTTGTCTCTGTCCCTAATGCAGTCAACTAGGAATGACTGGTTACTGATAACAACCTATTCAAATGTAGTTAGTTAAAAAGTCAAACCAGTGAAACCTCAAACAAACACAAAATGTGGAAAACATGATGGAAATATGTCATATATTTCTATAGGTTTCATATATTAGGAGCAATGTTACAGTCTCCTTATCATGGACGCTTGAGTGATGTTTAAGTAATATGCTTGATGAAAATCAGTCTGTTTCTGTTGCACATTCTGTTTGTCATTTATTGCTTTTTTTTCCAACTCTTTTTTTTCCATTTCATGAGTTAGATCATCTGAAGGGCAGATCTTTAAGAAGAAGAAATAGAAGAGGATAAAGGCAACAAGTAAAAACAACAACTCAAGCAAGTCAAGCACTTTTTGCTTAGTAAAAGGAAAGAAATGTATCGCGTTATGTGTTTTGCACTTAGTCCTTGTTTTCCATCAGCGTGAACAGAAGCTGTACTGAAAAAACTCTCGTCCTGCCTCCTGCTCAGCAGATGAGTCAGACATGCTCCTATTCATATGTGCATCCCTCTTTAATGAATTAATGAAGAATGATGGTTTACCTTTTGTTTTTCAAGTCTCCAGAGGTCAGAAGCACAGAACAATCCTGACCTGACATAAAAACGTTACAAAACTTCATTTTGAAAAATTTTTTTCTTCCTGGTTTATTTTCCGTTAAGCTTATTGCTCATGACACATAAGCTTTGATGCGTCCCCCCCCCCCCCCGGCCCAAACCATAGAAAGTGTACTGAGATGATGTCATGCAAGACAATAAGAACATTCTACAGATATTGAATTTAAAGATTTAAAGACTCTTGGAAACATTTTTTAAAATTTGCTTAGGCTCCAACATTTTCGCTCCCATTGAGTGTGTATTAAAGTCTCTTTTTTGGCAAATTCTGCACAACTCTCATAAAATAAAGGGCAGAACAAAAGCTGTTTCTCAATTTTTAGACTTTACAAGCTGTACAACCTCCTAAAAAATACGTTTATATACAACTAAACTGCAACAGCAAATTTGACCAGATTACATTTTTCATTAAGATAATGAGGATATATTATGTTATGATAGGATATAATTTATGTATGCTGAAAATATCAGCAAAATGTTCACAGACAACTTATTTGTTTTCTGACAAAATAACAGATCTTGCAGTACAGCATCCACTTGTCCTGACTACAGCTTAATAAAACTGTTTTATGGTTATGTTGAGACTTGTCACTGCACTCGGTTATGGTTAGTTAAAGATTGTGGTGTGCTTTAATACAGACCAAAGGTATATTTCAGATGTGTTCCCTAATCTTAATAAAAGTGCTTTATTTGCCTAAACCTGTCCATAGACAGAACTCTGGATTACTACTGCCCAAAACAGACAACATGGAGAATGGAGGATTTTCGCTTTGTGTCATTAGCTGTGGCCGCACTTACAGTTGCGTCACAAAGCACGGCTCCTGCCGGCAAGCAACCTTGACAGCACGTAACTTTTTTTGGGCCAAGAAAGATCCACCCTCGGGAGCCTTTGTTGCCCAGGGAAAGAAGGCCACATTTCGCTGCTGCATTTGAAGGAGTCTTTGAAATGGGACATCCTGGTTGCGCCGCTGTGACGCACTCGGTCTTCAAATGCAGCCTTCGAAGGATGAGACGCCTGAATTGGGACACAGCTAATGACATAGCAGTCACCACTCAGTATAATTCCACTTGGAATGATTAAAAAAATGCAAATAAATAAATGAATAAATAAATAAAAATAACAATCATTAAGCATGACAGTTAGCAATTGTTACACACTGTGAGCTACACTAAATTGGTCTTGCTTACTGTTGTCCCTGTTGGATAAAGCAGTGCCCCCCTTATACTACACAAACACATGCTCTCTGTGTCACTCTTGACATGAGTCTACTTCCTGTAGTCCTTATGTAACTGTTTCCTAAGGCTTTTGGGTCTTATTGATTCCTCTGCCTCCAGATGAATCTGTAGGCTTGGATGAGCAAGAGCATGAAAGAATAATAATCTATACCTAAGCAAAGAAGCAGCGCAAACATTAGTGGTGATGCATGGACTTTCCCCAAAACACCCCCTCCACCCTTCCCCCCAACTCACATACACACCTATGCATGCACATTGATCACTCCTAAAATGCCATTACCTGCTTTAACCACATGCACACATAAGCATAATGGCACACGCTCATCCACGGACACACACCACTGTAGTCGCACATAAAAAGCTGCTTTGTACAACAGCAGTGCACACACTAGCTAAACCCACAAAGAACTGCAATGTCACACTTAAAACATGAACAATGTCACATTCGAATCTGTGATGTCACACACACAACACATTTCCAGCTTTCCACAAACAGGTACGGAATACACATCATCTGTGCAAAACTCCTCCAGCGAGGCACACACCTCCACGCAGCTGTGATGTCCCACACAGCTCCAGTATCCACACAGTGCACCTGAGGTACAGTATAATACCACCTAGGATGCCATCTGTGTCCTGCAATGTTGCACATGCATCTTTGAGAACCTGTATCTTTATTAAAGATATCCTCAACAGCTTAACGTTTATCTTAGCTAAATAGGCTATAGCTAATGTTCTGGATGAAAATATGATCAGCTTGCCAGTTAAACAAAGATAAAATGACAATTTCTATAATCACCTAATCTGAAACAGTGACTATATTATCAGACAAAATAATATGTGTTCTCAACCTGGAATTAAACTAGGATGAGGTCTAAACAACCTGAATAAATAAAAACATCAGCGTGGGTGAGCAGAGTATTTAAAACTAAAAAGAGGAACAAGTTGAGCCTGTTGTTAGGATGGCTAAGTGCTGGTTCCACGGTAGCAATCAATCACACCTGCTGACAAAGCACAAAACGAGGCAAACACAGCTCAATGTGCGGTTTGCTAACAGTTGCTGTGATGGGGAAAAAACATCCTGTGACTGTGAAGTTTCTCCAGAAGGCACAAGTTTTTCTTTTTGGAGTGAACACATCATGGCAGCTTGAAGCTTTTAGCCAGGGTCTTCATTTGCCACATGATGAATAAGTATCAAACACCCACTCTCTGCCAACCTACCAAAAACGTTTGCAGCTTGTTCCTTTGCAAATAATGGCACCTGTAGTTACTTTATAATATCATAACTATTGTAGCTCTAAATATAGTTATAGTATGGCACAAACCTGTCAACTCCATGCAAGCGCATTAGTTTGCGCTTGTTAGGGAACCCACCTCCAACTTTGTTTGCTTGACCGTGGTCGAACTATCACTTTCACATATGGAAGTAGAGATCTAGACATTATTGTGCAACTGTGATCATTCTGTAGGTTGCTATCTAAGGTCCTGACTATTACGTTAAGATCTAGATCGAGACCTTTATGTTCAAACACTATCACCACGCTGTACACCATCTGGACTATCTGTGTATCCGTCCACCTGTATTATTTCCACGCTATGAGATTCTTGCTTTTGCTCTGTGCTTTTTGTAATGTAATTCAGTGTTGTACATTGTATGGAGCATTATGTGAAACACCAGAACTATTTTATCTTTTGGACTGAGTCTTGCAAGTCAAAAGGCAAGTTCTTCCAAATCCATCAGTTCTTAGAATGGAAATGAGGAAATGATTGAAATGAGGAATTTAAAGTCGTTACTAGTTGCAAATGTGAATGTGAACACCTGATTATGTATCTGCAAAAGCTATGATATTTAGTTAGCGCAGTGCATGAAGGCTATAAAAAGCATAACTGGAATTCAACCTTATTTAGCAGCTATTGCCAGTGTAACTCTGTTCTGAACTTAATTTTAAGTTTATTTTTCATTTTTTATTTTATTTGGATTGTTCACTCACTGTTTGAAATTAAAATTACTGAACACGTTTAAATTCTGTTCGGAATTAATCATGTTTTTTTTATCGCTATTGTCATTCATATTTCTATGTTGAAACAACCTTTTATTAAAACAACCTTTTACTATTATGTGGTGTTTGGGTCAAATTGACCTGTTTCAGTTTTCAATTCAATTTTTACCAAAGAAAAATTAGACAATGGTAATTTTTTTTTTCAACCTGAAATTCCATGGCTAATCTTGTGTGACAAACATGTGAAAAAATAAATTAAAAAAACTAAAAAGATTTAATACACACACTGTAATGCCCCAACACACTTATGATACAATGTTCAGGTCAGTTTGACCCGCATACACAGTTACACAAAGACTCACTCACTCACTGTGAAGCCCGTTTTCCTGCTCTCTTTCCCCTCTGTAGTGTGGGAACCTGAACAATTTTATTCCAGAACATTCTTAGTATTTAACCTTTTCTCACCCTGCACCTCTCTCACACCTTCACATCGGGGGATGGACAAAGAGATAAATAACTCTACATCAAAGTGTACAGGTCACTTCAACTACAATCCTCCACCAGCAATATGAGCATAAGACTCTGTCCTCAGAGGCCCCTGGAGCTAATATTGGAAGATAGAGAGAGACACATAGATGGGTTA
Organism: Seriola dumerili; assembly: GCF_002260705.1. Lineage (NCBI taxonomy): Eukaryota > Metazoa > Chordata > Actinopteri > Carangiformes > Carangidae > Seriola > Seriola dumerili. The sequence goes on along the minus strand of NW_019174576.1, from coordinate 2,376,476 downwards.
GGGTCAGGGATAGAGATGCATTTTTCATCCGTACTGTATTTCATCAACAGTGACTAAATCAGTGAACATTTCATTTGTGTAATGTGTTTCTATTTGTTGTAAATCATCTGCATTTGTAAATAGTGTTTGAGACATTTTCGAGAGATGTATTTCTCAGCCAGTGACTAACTCAATCTAAGTTTGGTTCTTTTTCCATTGTTGTTAATCACCTGTATTTTCTTTAAGGCTCTGATTATAGGAAAAACTAAAAGTGAAAAACTATTAAAGTTCTAAATAGTAAATGACATGAAAACATTGTTTTCTGATTGACATGACATCATGATGGACTAAAAACTTAGAGTCAAAGCTCTGAAAGGCAAATCATAACAGCTGAGTATATCATGCTCTATTCAACATAACTGACAAGATTAAACTTCAGTGCTAATAGTTTGTATGCGCTTTGAGGATTATGAAGCACAATGCTCTAGACAAGTTCTAGACACTATTGGAGGCAAATAAATGAGTTTCACTAGAGTCAAAACACAATGTGCCTTTTGTTTCAGTTGCTTTCATTTATTGGTCACTCTAGGTGGTCAGTCAGAGATATCTGCTGTAACTGGCAGCAGGGAAGGAGGACAAACGTAGGGGGTGGGCAGATTCACAGACAGCAACAGAGAAACTGCAAGAGCTAGAGAGACCCGTGGAGTGGGAGAAATGAAGGGAAAGAACAATGTCAGCAGTCCAGATAATTTTTGAACAGAGGAAAACAGTAGCCGTAGCCATTACTACACGTTTCTCTCCCAAATCTCAGATGATCAGGGCAAATGTTAAAAGCTTGTCTATGACGGCAAAACTCCAGATTTGGCTTGGTGCCTGCAAACTCTATTTTCAGTTTCAGGCTTGCAATCTCATCTTCACAAGCTGTGAGGCAAAAATAGTTGCGCAGGTGTGTGTGGGCACGCTCACGTTTACTACATGGTCTAGTTTCATAAGCAGAGGTTAATGAAGAATCACAGTCAATAAAAAGGAGATGGCGGGACATTCAACTTCTGACCAATCAGCATCTTTGGAGCTGCTACAGCCAACATAATTGGCTATGTTGTTCAGTCAATCATGTGACAGTATGCTGTCAGACAGCTGTAGTTTGGAGATTTTAGTAATCTGAATAAACCTGAGAAAAGATTAGATCAAAGGTCAATAGAGTTGAGTTTAATTGGCAACTCAGCAATGTTAACATGGCGTTAGCTTGCTACTGGGCCCTAACTTAAGCTAATTTATGCCTGTCTGTCGTCATCTCTGACACAATTTTTTTGTCTTGAATGTCACCATTTTACCTGTATGTATGTTCTGTGTCACCCTAAAGTAAACTGATGTAACATGTAACATCTACCCATGCTGGGTGTCCAAAATATGCTTATCTCTGTCTACCTTTAATCTCATCTGGTCTTGGGTTTATACAGATTGATACGTTAGATGGTGAAGCACATTTTACCTGTGTGATGTCTGATCCGGATCTCCAAGCTAGCAGCAGCTGTTTAGCTTTCAACTGAACAATGTAGCCAATTTCATTGGCTGTAGCAGCTCTAAAGATGTTAGAACTTGAATGTCTATCTCACAGACCACGTGTATCTTTGGGGAAGCTCTGCTTACAAAACTTGACCACTTTGTAAATGTGTCAAACATCTGTGAACTTATTCACACCATAGGCGGCAATAACAAAAGGCAGGGGGAGAGTAAGCCTTTCCCAAAACGGTCACAGAGATATTATGCTGAAGCTTTTGGTGAATAACTTCTCTTGCTGAATTTTGTTGTGAAAGAGCACGAGCAAGCGAGAGAGACAGTCTGAATGTGAGAAACAGAAGCCTCTAGTTACAGATTATAACCACAAGTGCAAGCAGCGCTCTGATAATTTCCTGACCTTGAAATTCACTTTGCCTGTCTGTGTAGTTCGGTGCCAAGTGCAGCGTGAACAGTGCACAGGTGGGAGGTTTATTCAGATGAAGCAGTACAAAGCGAGATGTTGTTGCTGTGCTGAGACATAGACGTCTCAGACCCACGTCGATTTCTGAAACAGCAAAAAGCATCACTCTTCTGACACTTTAACAAGAACAAACTAAATTCTCTCAGCAAATGCACAGAAATGACAGAATAATGTTTAAAACATAAATCAACTATTTAGATTAAACACTCCAAGCCAATAAATGTGTTCGAATCAGCGTAGAAGATAGTGTTTAATGTGGTAAAAGCAGGAACACTGGTAAGGTAGCCTGCATTGATTTCTTATTATAATTAATGTGATTGAATCTGACAGTATCTGTTGTCCGCAGCTGCTTTATAATACTTTATACCGAAAAAGTTTCTCCTTCAGTTCATCAAATCCCTGCAGCCATCTGGAGGCAGCAGGAGACATATGTTGATAAATCTGCAGCCTGTGATTTGAGAAGTGCCGTGCCAGATTACAGTGACATTACACGCAACCATCCATATTGTTTCCCTTAATTAATTCATGTGCAATTGACACCAGGGGTCACAGTTGATTTATGTATTACAGTCATGTAAGCGACGTCACCAAACTATTTTGTCGTTATTTTTTTAATTTAATTAAATGTTAAAAAAAAAAAAACATCACATTGTGGTGTTGCGCTCACATCGTGCCGCTCTGCGACATCCAGACATCAATGTGATTTTCCTGCAGAAGGTGATTTATTTGTTGAGCTGTCATACAGACCCCACTATCCGCATTACACTTCGCCCTTTTCATGCTTCAGCTTGTGAAAGAAAGATTTCAAGCCTGAGACTGAACCTGCAATGTTTTTCTATTTTTATTTTTGTGTGTTGTTTGCTTTTTTTTAACTTACTGATTTAATCTTAAAGGCAAAGGAAATCAAATCTTAAAGGCAAAGGAAATCAAAGATAATTTGGTTAACTATTATTATTATTATACTATTCTACTATTACTGTATAAGGATCATTTTTATTTTGAATGGGTCTAATTTGTGAAATTTGCTATGTTTTGTTTCATTTCAATTTTTATAATTAATTATTATTTGTGAATTTAAAAAAACTTTCTGTAAACTATTATTTAGTTTTCCTTTTAAAGCATCGTCTGGGGTTAGTTATGCAACATACAACATAGTCAAAGTGAATAGACCCACAGTTAAATTGTCATTAATAGGGCATTATAAGTCTCACTTAAAATCGGTAAACCTTGAACCTTGAAAACGAAACCCAAGTATAAAGAGCCAAATATCACAAATCACAAATCTGCAAGGGACTTATCAATCTGTACAGCATCACAACACCCTCTGTCCTTTAGACCCCCGAAGCAGACAAAGACAAACTGGCTAAAAAACTCTTAAACGGGAAAAAAAATGGACAAAACACCATGAAGAGCAACAGAGGAGGGATCCTCCTTCCAGAACAGACAGACATGCCATAGATGTTGTGTGCACAGAATACAGCAACAAAGAAGAGTTACAGCATGGACAATCAGGCTGTCAACATTAGAGATTGTACTGCATTAATGAAGAGTATGATCTGGGAGGACATAGAGCAACTTCTGGGTGCTGCTAACATTTGAGACCTGAGCCACACAACATCTTTGTCACCATGAAGACGTGGTAAGAGGACAAACTACGCAACGGAAGGCAAAACCAAGCACATCATTCACATGTCTAGGAGAAGGAAATAAAAACATAGAGAGTGAGAGGTAAGGAGGAGGCTGGGAATCCAGGACAGCAGCCAGAAAGGAAAGGGAGCAAGAGAAAGGAGGAGAAAGAGAGAGAGAGAGAGAGAGATAGGCATACAGCTTGGATGTTCAAGTGCTTGAGGGAATTAACAAACAGAGAGTGAGAGGGATGCCAGTGGTTTTCAGAACCTTTATAGTAATCTCTTTCTCAGGTCAACACGGACTGTACTGCTCCAAGGTGTTTCTTAAGGTATCTTGAGTAACAGTTTATCCACAGTGGTTTCAAAGCTAGTGGGGATGATGCCAACTGTATGGGATTATAAGTCCCAAAAACTGGCCAGAGATTTTTGGACAGTTCAGCTGGTAGAGGGGCCGAGGAGACAGGCAGCAGGTTTCAAAGCCAACACCAGTTTAGATAATGTCTGCAGAGATTTAGTCTCAAAATTTGGTTACACAGAGACTATCTGGGATTCAGCGTAATGCTCGACTGCTTCTGCAGAAAAAGCTGGAGATGAGGAACAACTCTAAAAAGGAAAGTCTAAAAATTCATGAGCTGTAAAGGGCAAGCAGCTAAGAGGCAGCTGCCCCCCCCACCCACCCAAAGCCCCACCATTCTAGTCCAAAGACAGTTCATAGTGTCGTAGTATACAGCTACAGATATTAGCCATTTTGTTGTTTTCATCACAAGTTCCTCATGCAGGATGTGGTTGTTGTTTAAAATAATGTGAGTGGCATAAATAAGGTTTTCTGATAATTAATACAACAGACAAATGAAGATATATTAATAATAATCTTAAATATTTAACAAAAGTGAACAGCAGCTATATTAATAACTAAAAGCAGAACATAAATAAATGATTTGTGCCTCAGAATCATTTGCACAGCTGCTGGGAGGAAAATAGGTGATACACAGGATGTGAAGCGGCTACTATTGAACAACTTTAATTAAGTGTAAGACTAATTTCTCTCATCTAAATTTAAAGTTGATGGTTATGTTCATTAAGTTTATCTATTTAAGTTTTCACCCTGTGTGTGTGTGCGTGTGTGTGTGTGTGTGTGTGTCTGTGTGTGTGTGTGTGTGTGTGTGTGTGTGTGTGTGTGTGTGTGTGTGTGTGTGTGTGTGTGTGTGTGTGTGTGTGATCACGGAAAAATGTGGACCTGGAGACACCCACTGTAGCAGGAACTGGAACAGAGATGGTTTTGAGCTCAATGGCAGGTGTTAAAATGTCTGCGGACACATCAGTATGATAGTGTCACAACTGTGCATGATACAGTGACAAAAAAAAAGACGATATACCATCTATGATGTTGAGAGGTAATGTAATAATGTGATGTAAAAACATTACATCCAGCCATCTAAGTTGATTTCAAAGCTGTCAGACCTCAGACTCCCTCACTCCATCTGCAAATGGATCTTAGATTTTCTAACGGCTAGACCTCAGGTCATGAAGGTAGATATCAGCTGAGCTGAACATTAACACAGGATCACCGCAGGGCTGTCTCAGCCCCAGACTCTTTCACTTTACATATACCACTGCCTATCCACTCATGAAGTTATGTATTCTAGTTTGCTAATGGCATCACCATTCTGGGTCTTAGAAGAGGAAGAAAACAAATCCCACTACAGGCAGCTGGTAGACGGTCATCTGTGGAGACGAATGCAGCTCGTACTGGAAGACAGGAAGAGAGCCTCCCCTCTACAGCCCCTGGATAATAAAAGCACTAAAGTGGAGCAGGCTGAAAGCTTCAAACTCCTGGGCCTACACATCACTAACAGTTTGAGCTGGTCAGTCAACACCTCAGCCAGTCACTGTTAAGAAAGCACAGCAGCAGCTTCATTTCATCAGGTTGCTGAGGAAGGCCGGCCTTAGCCGTCAGTCCCTCACTCAAACCTACAGAGCGTCCTCACTGTGTGGTTTGGGAACATCACACTCTAAGGGAGAGGAAAGCCCTCCAGAGGATCATAAAGACCGCAGAGAGGATCATCGGCAATCATCTCCCCTCCAGATACTCCCTTATTCTCTGTTTGGATGGAGAAACCACCGGCTGGAGAGCATAAGAGCTCACACTAAGCACTTTCACAACAGCTTTTGTCCAGCGGCAATTAGACTGATGGCAAAGGAAATCCAGGCTGGAGTAAAACACCCTTCCCCCAGCCAACACTCCTAAACGCCCTGGGTACAGATTCTCCTATTGTACAATTAACATCAGGTGCAACGCCGGCTTTATTTATCTATTAGCTTTCTATCATTATTGATGTATTATGTGTATTATACTATTTGTGACTAAATAGCCTGACTGAGGGAACTATAACAGAATTCATATGCAAATGTATTTCTTGACATAGAAAATAAAGTTCTTGAATTTTGAATCATTAGCCTCTATGTAATTCTGGCCTATACATCTTTCTGAAGCATTTGGGGAAGAATTACACCATCAGAAACTTAATCTCCCTCACTTATTGTGCGACTCCTCTCCCTCCCTTCCTGCTTCAGCCTCATCTGATCTCATCTGATCTTACAGTATGTCGTCATGCTCTGCCATTGCCATAGTTTCCATATGCATCTCGGAGATGATGGCCACCAGGCAAATCACTGGCTTTCCCATTGGCATGAAAATGAAAAAGACTGCTGGAAAAAGAGGGAGCCCTTCCAAGATCTTTCCCTGAGTAATTTTACAGTCTCTCTGCAGCCCATGCAGTCTGGTGAAAACAAAACAAGAGAATTATAAATTATAAAGAGAAATATTTCCTGGCAGGAGAGAAAAAAACAACAACAAAAAACAACAACAAAGGCCCACCAAGAATAAACAGCTATAGACAAAATGTCAAATCAAACGGCAGTGATATAACGCTAACTATTAAGCCATATTGGCCGAACAGAAGCCTGAACAACAATTTTGTTACAAGACAAAAACCTGTTTTCTCCATGTTATCCACAAGAACACTAAAAACGGCGTTTCTGAATGTCTTCACCCTGGCCGGAGTTTTGCAAAAGGCGTTTGAGTGTGGACAATAGGCCAAAACAAAAAATTTAAATATCCTAGTACTTGTGGACAGAGCCTGTGAGACATGTCAACCAACAAAGTTCAATGACCGAAAAAGACTTTACATCAAAAAAGTGCATAAATTTAGGAATAAAACTACACAATGTAGCTGCTGCAACCCATGTCTGCAAACCATCCAATCGGAATGCGACATGAAATGACAAAGGATACACTGTCGAGTCTTAGTGCAACTCAATGGCTAAAAAACATGTACCTCAAACTGACAATTGAGATGTCATGTTGTCCTCTGTTCCCAGGCCAGAACCAGCTTTACAATCCCCTCCTCTTCTTATTTTGAGTTTTTTGTTGATGCACAGAAGTGCCAGCTTTATGCTCAGTGTGTTTAGTGTTTTTCAAAACATGAGAGCAGTGCAGAGGGATGACACAAGTTGATGACAGGCATATGGCTCACCAGGCTTTGATCACACCATCTGACATGCCTTGATGTGATGTGATTGCCAAATTATTACAAGGCTTTCGCATCAAAAATGCTTGTTCACCACTGCACAGAGGAAAGTCATTATTTCTGATGGAGAAAGCGACTGCACTCTCTCAGGCAGCTGCGTGCTATTGCGGCAAGCACTAAATTCAGCTATGCTGAATGTTTGCCAAGTTTAGCGGCAAGTGTTCGACTAGATTGAATTTTGTACATACTGACCACCACAACATGTGCCCAACAGGATTCTGTCATTGATGGTATGCAAAAGATATGGTGGCAATTATTTTACTCTCCAGTCCTATGACTTTAAAAAAGTGAGTAAAGAATCAGAAACACAACAGAAAAAACACTAAAAACAAAACAGTGTAAGGTTAGCGTTGGAAAGTAACATTCTACTATATTAAATAGCATTCTAGTTAGCTGCATTGAAGTATTATGTGGTGCTCCTCATCTGACACTTTACATCCACCCTTGCACATTAGGTCTGAAACCACTGTTAAACCCATCTCACAAAGTGTAGCATGCAATGAAGTTTTAAGATAGTCGTTATCCCACAGACAATAGGCACTATTAGTCTTGACTCAGTCTCTCTTTTGAGCCTATATTTCTTCTGTCTCTCAAACTGGCATTGATCTCACTCTTGTCTTGGTCCTAATTCAGCACAGTCACTCAATCTTGTTCCTCACTGCATCTGCTCACTCCTTAATGAGACTCGATCATTGGTCTTGCTTCTTCAGGCGATAGCCTATACTTCCTTTTAAGACGTGTTTGTGTGCGCATGATGGGCGCCTCGTGTAACCTGCGTCCATTTGGAGCATCGCATGTGCAACATGCAATATGCAATACGCTCATGAATGCTTTGGGGCAGTGCAGGGACACTGAGCCCTCAGTGTGTGTGTCAGTCAGCTAAACCATCAGAGAAAATCAGAGGAAACATTTTGGCGAATATTGGTGTTTCCCCATTGTCAGTTTCTTGCAGTTGCAAAACAAGAAAAACATCGTCGCCATGTCTATTGTTTACATCATGCCGATCCAGTAGGTCTATACGGAGGGCTCTAGTGTTCTCTCAAGACATCAAAAATAGATTCTCCATTGCTGTAACTATTTTTACTGAGATAGAAGGAACAGTAGATTCCCGAGTTGAATGATGTTGGACAGAGACATTAATACTCATGTACTCCGTCACTCATCAGGAAGCTGCTATTTGATGTTTCACACACAGGAGAAGCTGTAAGTGGTACTCACATGTCTGCCTGATAAGAACCAATATCCTGTGTACCAGGCCCGAGATTTTACCAATGTGATAATAGCAGATTCCACCAAACGATTCTGCACTGCAATTGATCAATCAGTAACTTGAAGAGCTGGGAACACCAACTGGAGAAATTTATCAGCCTGCAGCACCAGTCAACCTGCACATGTTTGTGTCTGTGTGAGACTAAATTAGTGACGTCTGTGTTTAAGTGAGTGGGCATTTATAAGACAGAGTGGGTGATTCAGTCTTAGTCTGCATGTGGCTGCGTGTGTGTGTGTGTGTGTGTGTGTCTCCCTCCAGGCAAAGTATGTGAGAGGCCAGATGTTAGTGGAGACAGAGAAAGTCTGGGGTCCGGTTGCCAGTGCCAAGTAAACAAATACACACGCACATACTCTATACACACATCTATTCATAGAGATACACATACAAGTGTATGCATGCAAACACTCTGGCATATAACCTCTCTTGTACTTATGCTTTCTCCTACTAGGACATACACCATCTACATTTTGCTTGTGAAGGCTGGTTTAAAATTGCAAACCAAAATATGAGACTGTTTATTTGCACTGATGTTATTTATGTACAGTTCAAAAAGAAAAAGAGAGCCTGCAGAGCATACAATGTATAAAAACACAAAATTGAACCCTTTCTGAGTTTGTACCTGACTGTAATCATCTTTTCTAGTAGTAGTAGTTGTGTGAAGAAAGAAAAGACATAACTTGAGAGACAGATTCAAATCCTACCAACTTTCTCACCTCCATACATCTAGTCAATCACTGCATTAAGTGTTAATTATTACAGAAAGTTGCAGGCATTGTTGGACACAACCCCTCAAATATCAACATGGTAAAAGCGTTTTGGGGGCAGATGGTGATTTCAGATGCTGTGTAACAAGCACTACATATGAAGTGATAACTAGAAGGAAATTGTTTTCCTTTGGTGAACACAATGTACTTTCATGGTCTTTAAGGCTAATCATTGTCAAGTCTTGTCATCCTAGTCTTCAATTTTAAGACTTAATGCTTTTTTTGGGCTTATTTCCCCTTCTACCAACTAACCAAAAACCAATTAAAAACCAAGAAACAAAGCACTTTATGAACCCAAAATAAGTGAAGCACAGTTTGGTGGCACCGCTTTAGGTATTATAGGAGGCTTAAACAAGCCATAAATCCAGTGGCGAACCTTCAGTATTAGAGCTGGGCCTTCAACTCAACCCCTGGTGTGAATACTCACATGTGTCTGGGCCAATAATTTCATTGTTTTTGCTATTTTTCAACGTGAATCTTAAACAGAGGGAGCAAAAAAATCCAACTGAGGGGGCTAAGCCACCTTAAAATGCCCGTTCGCTGGCAACCAGTTTAAAGCTCATGCAAAGCAGCCTAGCAACATTCATAAAGATAAAACGCTTAAACTTTTGTCAATATTGACATACTACACATAGTAAGGTCAGATAGATTCTCCACAATTCAACTGTTAAGTTCATTTTACACAAACCATGAGTACAAAAGTATAAGTTATTCAGATTTACCAACAAGAAGGCAAAACGGTTGCAACTCCCTGCCTTTGAAGCAGTAGTGAAGTCCGACTGTCTGTGCCTTCCTTGATTATTTATATTCCTTTAGCCCGTAACGGTCCACCACTCCAAAGAATCAAAAGAATTTTTCGTGTGAATAGAGTGACTATTGTCATATAAAGTCCATTTCAGACTGTTGGGCAACTTCTTCTTCACTTCTTTCAACATAAAAACTTTTTTCAAGTTCTGGCTGGGGGGCTTTGAGTAGGCTTGTTTTCGTTAGTTTGCTGCCTACAAATTAGAAGTGTTCAGTGTTCTGTTGATTTTTCACCCCGAGAGGGGGGAAGACAGCAAGCGCACTATTCGAAAAGCCGTTGACGTTTTCCACCATGCGATAGCTCTGGCCTTGAGCCTTTGAAGGGAAAAAAGGCCTAGGTTAATCATTTTTGGTCCCACCCACTATAAATCAAACTTTGATTGGTTAATTTACCTTCCACTTTCTAAACAAACACACACAGCTTTAGGGGCTTTAGGCATTCTCTCCCAGTTCTGAAGTCCTAACCAACGAGTGAGCCAGCTAAAAAAATGAAAAGAAAATCTGATTGGATAACTCTATTTTCATGGTTTTAGGACAGTAACCCTTTCTTTCCTGAAACAAAAGTAACAGAATAGAAAATGAGGCTAAAATTAAAATTATGAGGAAAAATTAGAGTGATATTAAATGAAAGAGATTAAATATTATATTCAAAATGTTGCTATATTTAGCCTTCTCTGAAGGCCTAGCAGGCCCTGATGGATCCCCGCCACTGAAATCTCTCTTATGCCAGTGGCTGTGCTATTTAGGTCAACACATTTCAAGCACTGGGTCAAAACAAAAAGGGTGTGGGGGATTGTGGACTTGATTAGTTTTCCAATATCATGAAAAAATATAGTTCCATTATACTTTCAAATGTGCAAAACATCAGGCACACATTTCTACTGAAAAATTGCACCTCCATGTCTTAACTATCTAATTATTCCTTTACAATGCTGTCTTCACCTTATTTGCATATTGACAAGAAGTGATGCGTCCAATGGGATGTACCTGTTTATTTCAATGGAAAGAAGAGGCTCATACAACAGGGTCGACAATAAAAAGAGCATAGGTTTTCTTATTTTGGGTCATATGGATGTAAATTCTGTTTCAGGTTGAAGGATAGTTTCTTTTGAAAATGTAGGTCTACAAGACAGTTTGAAAACCCCTAGTCTGTGTGAAGGCCAGGATGTTAACACTCTGTACCAAGATTTCCTAGACTAAAAGTCAGAAGACTGAGACAACTTTTGAGTTCCTCTGAGGTGATGGTGCGATCCATACAGAACACAAATTTCAGTATCAAATAATATTCAAACTATTTCCATGCCAAGTGCAGTCACTTTCAAGAGTCTTTAATTGAGATCATGGTTACCTGTTTGCTCTCCACAGGCTGTTTTAATATATCGCAGTCTGAGATAATGGTTTCTGTTGTGTGTTTCACTTGATTGGTATTTAGTAAAGATCTTCAAGGTCAGTGACACTTTTGAGCTATTTTTTTAAAACACTGTTTCACCTTTGAAACGGACTGTATCACAGTGGCCCTTAGCATACTGGGAAACACGTACATAAATGAATAACCCTTTCACACTTAAAAACACTCGTCTGAAAGGACCTGCAATTGAGAAATGAGGTCCTGGTCAGGCAGCTGGGGCAATCATAAATCGCTGTAATCCTTGACACCAAAATTATACTGTGCAACTTGATCCTTGCTCTAAATACTGCATTTTTATGACAATGACGCAGCCAAGTTTAAAGGGTCAGCAAAATACAAAATGGGTGCAGGCAGGCAAAGAGAAACCTGTGTGCCTTTTGTACAAATATGACTTTGCTAGAGAATATTGAAAAGTAGAAAATATAAGCTCTAGTGATTGAAGCAGAGTATTTAAGTTCCTTTCAGGGCGTTTCAATGCATTGCTTCAGGACATATCATGTTTATATTAATCATAGACATAAATAACATAACATTTATTTAAATAAATATTCCACAAATTATTTCTTCAGGCTACACTTTTTTTCTATGTTTGATTTTAGACAGAAAACTCAGAAGAAGTGAACCTGTTGTCAGAGAGGCCCTGCAGGTACACCAGTACTTTTATGTAGGTGTATAATAACCATTAATCTGGTTTGTCCTCATTCCCCCATCTCTCCTGTCCAAAGCAAGCTCCACTGGCAAAAATGGGTCAGCTTTAATCCAGAGCCAAATTAATGGAAATGAAAAACACTTCCATTTGTGATTGATGCTGCTGTGTGTGAGAGTATGTGAGTGTTTCTTTGAGAGAGAAAGTGAGTGAGCTGTCAGCACTAATTAGTTCTGCAGGTGCCCTGTAATGAGTATATAAGAGTGCATGTATGTGTGTATATGTATGTGTGTGTGTTTGCCCATACTCTCAACTTTGGAATAAGCCTCCTCATCAAGAACACACATTTCATTCTGCCAATATAACTAGAGTAAAATGTTTTACAATAGCGTCTGCAAAATGAAATAAAAGGAAAAAAAAAAACACACATACACTTCAAAGGAAAGTGCTAAAGGAATACAGCAGAAACTTTATGAATTTATGAACCTCGATGGCTCTGGTGCTCTCCCTCAAGGCAGCTGGCATATGGAATAACCACAGAGCAGCTGTCTATCTGAGGAACAACACACACATTCGACCTGTCAGCAGTGTCAGCTTTCTATTGACAGAAAATAAAAAAAGTTGAGGATCAGACAAAAGGTACAACAGAATTTTACATTCTGTAGATCGTAAATGGGATATATATCATACAGTGCGCCTTGAAAAAATCAGCTTCACCTGATTTGACTTCTTGACTGTGTCAGAATAGCTGAGGTATAATGAGGAAAGCTGTTATGATATGTACCAAAATTTATTACCAAGGAGATGAGGTCTCCTGAATATCTATTGTTGAACATAAAATGTTCAAAGATTCACTACATGTGTAGTTTTTTTGTTAATGTTGAAAGAAGCTTGCTTCCTACAGTTGCCTGCTCAAAAATATGAAAAAAAAAGTCCCATCCAAGATCACTATTACTTGTATCCAACTCTGATGTAGGTACATTTTGCACCTGTGCTATAAATATATATATATGTGCTACATATTCTTCATATGTGGGTGCTGCTAGAGTGTGAACACAACAAGTATTCATTTTGTTTTCCACAGATATTGATTTTGGAAATATTGTCTCTGTTTAGCAACTGTACTGTAATAATATCCATCACCTGCATTTTTTTTTCTAGCTTTCTTCTGTGGTTACAGCTTTCTGTGCTATCATATCTATGGCCTTCCATGACCAAACATCCTTTTCAACAGCTAAAATATATATTTTTTTATCATTTAACTTCAAACCAAACATTGGTTGGAGAGGGACATCCACAAATTAGAGGTTGCATATACAGCAAGCAAAAGAATCATCTGTGCCACAGACCTCAGCTGAGAACCAGCTGACAAAAGTGTAAATTGGATTCTACAAAGATCCTTTAAGCACTGGCCTCTCATCAGCCTTCTGCTCTGTCATCTCTCACTCCTTCACTCAGACTAATAATAAAATAAAAAAAAAGATGTGTCAAATAGATGACATTAGTAGGTTACTGTCACAATAATCACAACACAGCAGAGACAGCCAGGTATGTTTTTGTTGGGAATGCTCCAAGCTCCTGGGTGAGACAAAAAAAACCCCAAAATGAAGTGTCTGTGTTAGTTTTAATTTTCTGTTTTGTCATTATGTCCAGTTGTTGTGACTGTTTCAGAGAGGCGCTGCTTCAACCTCATGGTCATTTTGGATGCTGCAGTTTGAGGTGCTGTTGAAGTGTATATTGCATTATATGGACAGGCATCACCACAGCACCACAGACTGCATCCACCAATATTATCATACGGTTGAATCAACACCTCACTAAGACAATTTCATTAAAAACTGAACATTATAACCTTCATTAGGGAAGATTTATTGCAGGTTGATTAGACTCTGTTAGCCTGTGTGTTATGATGACATGTGACATGCATTCTGGTAAAAGCAAATTCAATAAAACAATGTATTAGTCCAGCCGAAACGTAAGTATATGTGTTTATACACACAAACGTGTACACATATAACATACAAATATTGTAAATATGCAGTTTACACCAAATTAATCTTCATATTATTATCAATCTGATGATTCTTAAGGATGAATCCCTGTTCAGCATAACCTTTAATTGAATGTGGTGCAATTCGTAGCTCCAAGCCCTCCCATGGCTGGCTTATGCACCGACTCTAAATCCTCTTAAAGCACTGCTTACGTCTCCCTGTCTCCCAACAGCCTCATCATCAATGACCTGTGTTGTGAGCAGAGGTAAAAATGCAATAAAACATGAATGAAAAATATACAAACCCAATGGCGGAGCCTCTAGGTATATTTCCTTCATCTGGTCAAACATACATTATGAATGTATTGAAAGAGGTGGATGAAGGGTTTTCTTGTCATCATGGGTTTTCTGTTGCCGCTACATTGAGGATATTGATGAAAATGAAGGGCGAAGCCTCAAAAAAAGAAAAGTAGGAGAAGAAAGAAAATAAAGGAAAAGAAGAGAAGTGAAGCAAAAGAAGGTGAAAACGATGCACGGGTGAAGAGAACAGAAAGAAACTAGTGCACACTAGAAACGGTGAAGAGGAAAATGGGGGACAATGGGGAAGAAAAGAAGTAAAAGAAAGTGTAGCAGGGCTATATTGTGCCCACTTTGTGTCCACTGCACTCCACGCTTCCTATTGAAAAGCTTCCGTGTGCTGCTCTTTATTGAGGTCTAGGAAGTTAAACACATGTATACAGACGGGTGACAAGTGAAAGAAAACAACAACATTAAGTGTCTTGGTAAAGTGTTGGGCCACCGTGTGTCTCCAGAACAGTTTCAGTACACCTTATATTCTCTCATTTGGTGATGAAAAGCGCTGCCTTATCATGTCCGTCCAAAATCCCCCATGGGTTAAACTAGGTTGAGATCTGGTGACTGTGAAAGCCAAAGCTAGGGTGACCAGGTGTCATTTTTATCCCTTGTCCTGTGTCCCACATATTGAGATGTTGCCCCGCATTTTGATTGGCTCTAGTTCTTAAGATGTTTTTCAATTTCGCACGAGGGAGAATACGACATGAAGCGACAGAGTACATGCGAGTTTCACAAGAAAAATGTGTGGCTCAAAAAGAGATGTGCCGACCTATGGATGCATTCCTGCTGAAACCCAAAGAGGATTTCCAGACAAAAAAAAGTGTAACGGCAACTGGAATAACTTTACCACACTGTGCATCTCAGCACCGCTCACATGTCCCACACTGTCCAACACAGACATACTCTTTGCCCCCACATTTGCTTTGTTAGGATCTGGACACCCTAGCAATCGCATATGACTCACATGATTTTCACACTCATCCAACTATTGATTTGTCATCTGTCTGTTTTTGTAAAAATTAACCACTTGGTCATTATTCTTTAAGTCCTTCGTATCGTAAAACCTAAACATGCTGTTGCAAGACCATGGTTTGGTTTTAATGATCTAAGCGCAAGGTCAAAAACGCATTGCGCATTTAGGGCAAATCCACTAATCCACTCCATTTTGCTTGTTTTTCGTGGGAAAAAATGGTTGAGGCACCAGGTGCAGGGTTCAAAAGGGTGGCACTTTGTCTCTTAATTAATCATGGGTGTGTTCTGGGCATTACACGCAATAAACCAGTCAGAGTGTCATATCACATTCCATTCAAAAGCCAGGTGTACTTGCCCCTTTGCAGATTGCTATTATAATAGCAGATTTGCCAGGAAATAGGAAAGAACACTTCTCTGCAGAGGAAACAGATCTCTGTCAGAGCGGGGGAGACGAACAGAAACAGCTGTTTGTGGCTTGCAGCGCTCTTTCTCTCTCTCTTTTTCCCTTTCTCTCTCTCTCGACTTCTCATTCTCTCTCTCTCATTGACTGTCCCTTTTCCCCCCATTTCTTGCGGACCCTGGGGAAAATGGAATTAGGGCCGAAGGTTTTATTTACCACCACAAAAAGCAAGCAGGCAAAGAAACCCACACATTCTGTCTGTCTATGATCTCCTCCACTCCATTTCAGTATCAGTGGGGCACCCACACACAACAAACAGCACAATCAGAGTTGCTCTGGTCAGCGGGTGTGTGTGTGTATGTGTGTGTATGCAATCACTTTCCGCTCAGATGGGTGCAAGTGCATTGTTATGGGGGCACTAGACGGGAAAATGACAGCTGAAATGAGCAAATACATTAACACTGGTGAAAAAGAATTACATTAATTTACCTGTACTTGTATTTGTTTTTAGCCAGTCATTTTATTTTCACTTAAGTATTCTACTTGTATTTGTGTGTGTGTGTGTGTGTGTGTGTGTGTGTGTGTGTGTGTGTGTGTGTGTGTGTGTGTGTGTGTGTGTGTGTGTGTGTGTTTGCTGGTTGTGGTCTTCCAGACTCCTGCTCCCACCAAGCCACCTGCATCACCTCATGTACTCAACAAGCTCCTGCAGGCTCCTCACTCCACTCATTGCCACTCCATGTGGTACCACACCGCAGCCAAACGCCAAGATTTGACCGAAAGTTTCCTCATGTTGCTTTTGACTCCAGCCTTACTATTGTTTGCCTGCGCTCCGGGCTAACGTTCACCTGCTTGCCAGAACTCTGCCTCATCCAGCTCCTCACCATGCCTACAAACCCCAGCCTGAGATCCGGTACCCAGCCTGCTTTGTGTTCATCCTTCAGTCCGGCCCAGTCATCTGCTCTGCTGCCTGTCACACTCTCCAGTGATCCCAGCTCCTGCCTCAAGCCATTACTCCTAAATTCAACAATAAACTGCATTTTTTACACCAACTAACTGTCTTTTTGAGAACAGAAAGTTTTATTCAAAAAATAAGAAAAGTTTATTTTTCAACCGTTAACCCCTTCAGCAGCAGCTGTTTTGGGCTATTCCTACCTGATTTTATATACCTCTATTTAACGCTTACACTGTCACGTGAACATCACAGAATCATTACAGCTTGTACCATTAAATACATACGCATAAATTACTTACTTGGACATTGAATACACGATTTGTTTTACAATTAACCTATTAAAATATGAAATATGTAACTCTTTATAATTGTACGGAAAACGACTGATATGTAAAAGTACTAAGCGTCCTTTTGTGAGGCAAACCATCCCAAAATCTCTCCAAAGTTTCATTCAAAATCTAATTTTTTAACACCTATTAATCTCTTGAAGCTGACATTGGGTGAGAGGCGGGGTGCACCCTGGAAAGCTGACTTCAAAACTATTTACAATAATTTACATCATCTGCCTTGTATGGAATTCAGTCCTCTGGCCATCTGCAAGACCTGGGATTATACATAGAGGAAAACCACATTAACAGACCCACAAAGAAGAGAACACATTACTTCCTTTCTGCTAATGTCTTGCCCTGGTCATCTGAGGAGCTTACATCAGTTACAGGCTCAGTGTGTGTGTGTGTGTGTGTGTGTGTGTGTGTGTGTGTATCAATACCACTAATTATACCTCATTTCAACCAAAAATACACAACAGAGGGGCTGTACATTAGACTAAAAAACATGATTCAAAACATAATTACTTCTATATTGTGAAGAATATCATTTCCTTCCACAATGCATCCTTGTCAAGACTCAGTGCTCCTGATATCGCAGCCTCAGTCGCACTTTCCCTCAGATTTACTCTGAAGACACTGTCAGCCAAGACAGACTTTACACTGCCATGGTCATTGGTGAAGAAAAAAGCAAGAAAACATAATAAAAACACCGCCTGAAATAATAACTACAGTGTTGCCATGCGTAACCGCTCTCTCCCTGCACTCACTACAGTTTGGCCAACGCACAGCGTTATTGAACAAGCAGACCTATCAGCCGTACCATATATCATTGTCCAGCTTAGAATCTGCTTTATTAGATGAAAAAAAAGGTGTCAGTAAAGTCAAGTAAAGTTGCAGCAGGTCATCTGTGTGCATTCTGCTGTTTTTGGGACGTGCATGCTGGAACACAGAGTTTATTACTTGAAAATGGATGGATAAGGAGAAAGAAGAGAAAAATGACCACAGTAACATTTTCTGGATTTGTTTGGATTTCAAAGGAGGTTCTGGTAACCTATATGACATCAATGTGTGATACAAGGAAATCTCTTTTTTTTCTTTGCTCTGTCTTTGAGCCTGCATTCGGGTCCTCTCCTTCCTCTCTGTGCTGTCGTAGCAAAGCTGACATCCTTTAAATGGGCTTTGATTTACACATGGTGCACTGCATTGTAATAATAATATCAGGTTGGAATACTTTCATTAACTGAAAAATAACAAGAGCTAGTGTAAACTTCTAATTTCACATTTGAAGAGAAGAAGTTGCTAATAAGTTTTAGATGTGCAATTGTATGATAAATAGCTTAGTTTTGGGTCATGAGCAACTTGTTTTCACACACCAGAAGGCACCGCAGAGAGAGGTTAAATATCCTGCCTCTACACATGTATCTTTGTCACAACTCTTGAAGAGCCATTTTAGGTGTTGTCTAGCAAATGTTTGCTTAAGTGTGGCATAAAAAAGCATTACTGGTAGATCTATCATCACTGGATGCATTTTGACTTTCATACATTGGCAGGGCTCTAGACAGGAGAAACCAAGGAAAGGAGAGAAGAAGAAAAGAGCGTGAGATGACAGATGAAGAAAGGAGGTTGAGAAGAAGAAGAGGACAGCGGGGCAGCAGCCATCACACAGCTGAGTTGGTAAGAGCCCAAGGGAGCTGGAAGGGGGTACAAAGCTATTGTTCAAGCTGCAGAGAGCAATCATCTGATATCATCAAACTGTAATGAATCTATATCGTCAGGAGAGGACAGCTGTGTTGGAGTCAAGGGTGCGGGAGTGACAGAAAAAGGAAGTGAAAAATATGGGAAGACACAAAGACGAAAAGGAAGAATAAAAAAGAAAAATCATGAGGGGGTGAATGAAAAGCTGGATGTGGAAATTATATTCCACTAAATTATATTATACTCTCCATCAGGGACAAAGAATGATTACTTTGTTCACCCCTTTAAAACAGCCAAGAGATCAGTAAAAGGTTAAAGGCTGGAAATGCTGCACTTCCTGGTGTGTGGAACAGTAGCGTGCCGTGACTTTTACAGGCAGAGCCGACTGTAGTTGGGAAGCACAGGGGAGATGAAGGGGCGGCTGTGGCTCAGAACGTAGAGCGGGTCGTCCACAGTGGTTCAATCCCCTGCTCCCCCAGGTCGCATGTCGAAGTATTCTTGGGCAAGATACTGAACCACACATTGCCCCTGATGGCTGTTCCATCCTTGATGAATGTGTGAGTGAATGGGTGTTTGGCTATAGCTAGTCTTCTTAAAAAGAATTTGATGAAGGCCTTCACCTCTGTGTCTGTCTATGGTCATGTGAATGCAGGTTTTGATGCTTTGGCACACTGACTGATACAATTTAAAAGATTACTTCACCGATCTAGCAGCATTGGATCTTTCAAACGTTACCAGGCACAACAAATTCAACACGTTCAACGCCAAAGAAGTAGAAGAACAAATTTAACACGGAGCACAACTGACTATATGCAGGTAAGCAAGCTAACTAGTTATCAATAGATAGTTCACTTATTTAGTGCTTAACTGAATCAAAACTCTGTTTTTAATACCACTTACCGTTATGTTAATGTTAATGCTAGCTTGCTAGTTAGAAAGTGATTAGCTACATAGGTCTGGTTCATACTAATTAGCTAGCCAGTTTTATTAACATTAGCTATCTTAGCTAACACTCTTCTAACATTGCCTTACCACCTTTCAAGAACAACGCCACGAGTAAAGCAAATAAAGGAACTCAACGAAAAATGTTTGCAAGAGTCGACATCAAAGTGCATGTGACATGATGACTTTCTCAAACAGTGAGTTATAAAGTTGCATTTGCATGGTTCAACTAACTTACGGTTGCCAAGGGGCATGATATATTCAAGCTTGCAGATAGCTTCCATAGCCTAGCTAGCCAAATTCTCAGAGTGCGCAACATTTTGTGTGTGTGAGAGAGAGAGAGAGAGAGAGAGAGAGAGAGAGAGAGAGAGAGAGAGAGTCCAAGCTTGCATTAGTAAACAAGATTAAATCAATATAGTATTTTTTTTTTTTTTTTTACACGTTTTTAGACTTACACAGAATATCACTAATCCAGACAATTACTGAAAGCTTTGTAGTCAGAGTAAGACAACAGGGGTCAAAAGAAGAGGCATGAGAGTAGGGACACCAAGAGGGACAGAGAGACATACAGAGAAAGAGACAAGAGGCACAGGGAGAGAGACGACGAGAGCCACAGGGAGAGACAGGAGAGGCACAGGGAGAGACAGGGCACAGTTGAGTGTGGAGACACAAGAAGAAGCCCAGGGAGAGACACATCGAGAGGTACAGACAGGAACCCAGGCAAGACGACTGAAAACCAGGACAGCAACAGCCAATACTGTGGTCTCCTGGGTATTTGACTGGCTCTGCTGTGGAAAAGAAAGTGGTCCCGTTACCAAAGTCTGGTGTAGCATATGTAGGGACTACTATAAGAGGACTCAGGGAAAGGGTTCCTTGCACACAGGTGAAGAAAGACTTTGCACCACTGAAGCATATATTTCAGGTACTACAAATGTAAAAAGAAAGACACTGCCAATACACACAAGTCCAAAACCCATGCTACAGCATGTTAGGCTTTGGCAGCTCAAAATAGCTACCATGTCTGAGACAGTACAAGCTCTACAAAAGCCACATGAGAAGACCAAAGACAAGATGTGCAGTCTATTTGACATAGCATGTACTGTGGCCTACTGTGAGCAGCCTTTTGGCATATTTCAAACCTTAGTGTAAGTGGAAAGGAAGCATGGCGTTGAGCTGGGGTGACATATCATAATTCAAAAGGCTGTCGCATCTTCACAGACCATGTTGCAGGGACTTTAGAGACCATCTTCACACCCTTGTGAAACATGAGCTATTTAACTGCTCCTTGCTCCATGACTCAGACTACTTGGTAAGTACTTCATTCATATTTTTGTTTTTCACATTTAAGTGTTTGTCTTATGTTTTAGTATGTTTATGATATCATATCAGTCCAAAAAGGCTTCAATATTTGTGCAGTCAATTACTATTTCTTTTAAAAAGCTGCAACTCCATGTGAAACTATCTAAATAATTTCTAGGTTTAGGTTTTAGATGCTTCATTTTTCAGTCTTGCAGAGCCAGACCCCTGTGATGCTGAGGGGATACTGAAGGCCATTCTAAAAAAAACAGTGAGAAGAACCGTTTTGACCTCGGTAACTGTTTGACTGATGGCGCTTCTGTCAATCTTGGCACAACGAACGGTGTCCTCGCTCGACTCCAGCAGAGGTTAGTTTCATGGATGGTCAAGGTGCATTGCGTCGGCCCCACAGGCTTGAGCTATGCCTGAAGGATGCATTTAAAGATACATACTTCACACAGGTACATTTAATTAACAAGAAGATTTTGTTACTCATACATATTCTACTCACATATTCTGACCTTCCATCGCCAAAGAAGTGAAAAAGTACACAATATAACTTCGATCCCGTTAACATGCCAGCTGAGAATAATGTCAGTGCCATCAAGCATTATGGAGAAAGTGAGTCGTGTAAGCTGTGTGACCACTTCCAGCCACTTCTCACCCATAATGGCTGCAATGTGGCAGAGGTTGAGAGGGAGTGGTTGAAAGCCAAATACGACATTGTGCGGCACCACAAGAGGGAGGCCTTCTTTGTGCTATGGAAGAGGATGCTGTACCCCAACTTACTCCATCTCCTTTCAATCAAACCTCAGGGCTGTGCCCCTGTTGCATATGAGCGCAAGGAGGTGGTGGCGAGATGGTGGACAGCTGGCCTCTTAAAAAAAAAAACAACAACAAACATTCAACCATATGGGCCCAGAGTGAACTTCAACCCTGACCGACAGGCAGCAAGCCTGACTCCACTTATCTCCCCATCTCCATCCTCAAGTCATGAGGAGTCAGATTAGACAAACACTTGCACAGACACACTCTCTCTCTGTCTCTCTCACACACACACACACACACACACACACACACACACACACACACACACACACACACACACACACACACAAATCCAAGATAGCACACACCCGCACGCAACACGCACACACACGTTCTCTCTCTCACACACTCACTCCAGATTGCATTTTAGTCCCCCTCCATTCAAAAATGTGCAAATGATGTTTAATGTGAGTTTAACACTTGAAGATTCATCAAGTTTCTCTTCATTATAGATTCTGGTAAATTGATACATGATAATGGAATGTATCTTAAAAACATATCTTATTTATTTATATTAAAAAAGTAAATCATTATTTTTGTGTTTATATTTGTGTTTTTTCTTAAAAGAAAGTCAAGTTATGTATTAATGGACATTAAATTACTTAATGGCCTTTGTGCCCTAAAACATTTTGTGACACCGAAGGCCAAATGGCCTTGGCCGTAAACGCTCCACACCACCAGAATTTTCTTTCTTTCATTTTCACAGTTGTGGTCTTCAGGTCTGACCAGCGTGGGAGGCAGTTCAGCAGATTTTGTGCAGCTCTGGAGCCACAAAAGGCTTTATAAGGTATAGAAATATTTTTCACGTATGCACTAGTACTCCCCTATACTAATTGATATTGACAATAGGTCTTGCACACAGGGGGTGATATATTTCATGTTAATGGTTTGCTTAGAATAAGATGGAAGTATATGTTCGCTGTCTTCCGGAATTACCCAGTGAGTGTTTTCTGACCTTAACGCCTGTCAAAGAAGACTGTTATACAAGAAAAGATTTGTACACCACGTTCCTGGTCTGCCACCTCTATGAGGGGTGGAAGTAACAAAAATGAATTAATAAAAATGGAGATGATGAAAATGCCTGTGAATTGATTGCCAATTTGATTAAAACAGTCATGATATGATGAATAAATGGCAACACTATTTCAAATAAAATGTTAATCATATTCATCAATTCCATCATGAATTTCTAAGCATTTTCATCACCTCAATTTTTATCAATTACTTTTTGTTACTTCCACTCTTGAGTCCACTTTCCTGAAATGATAAATGGCAGATTCAGTGTTGTGAATGATGAATGTAAAACAGGGGAAATCATTAAACATGCCTCTGTTTTCATAGTCACGACCCCTCATGTTTCGCTACACTCTAAGTCTTGAACCAACAGTTATGGACCTTGTCGTTCACGATGTTATACAGTATATGCAGTCTTTTGACTTAAGCAAAATGTCTTTGGTTGCCGATCAACAAGAAATGATTGCTGGCCTTACATGAACCACAGTGAACCATACTCATTCTCTGCTACCGCTTGAGTTAATATGTGGTCGGGGGCCAGTCTGCTCCAGTCCTCTTAACATATCGCCAGCCATGCACTGAGCTCAGCCTTCACTTTCATTTCATTTAGGTTAACCATTAGACACAGACAGAGACTAAATGCAAGTGCTTTAAGTCATCATTCATTGTGCATCACAATCTCAACAAGAAGCTTCTCTGCAACCATCTGCAGCACACCACCCTCAGGCTATTATAATGCTATAATAACGTAGCCAGCATTTGCACAGCTTCTATGGGTCCTTTTCAGAAAAACAAAAACACAAGTTATTTCAAGCTTTTCCAGCCAGTGCTTTTGACTCTCTTGTGAGAACAGTCACAGGTACTTGCAGTCGTAGCCACCTTGATACAGACACAAGGAAAAGAGCGAGTGCCACAGGTTTTTTTTGTTTGTTTTTTTGGCAAGCGCTGTGCTGAAACAGAAATTGAGTGCTTATTCTGTTTGCCTGACGCACAACAGTAGAAAATAGAAGAAAAAACAAGAATGGGACTTTCTCAGTCCCCTCGTGTAATATTTTATTTCCTTAAAATACAACTGTCCCAAGGAACTATAGCTTAATCACCCCTTAAGTTGTTTCTCAAACCAACTGAAGGCATTCAGACAAAGCAAATTTTTTACCTTGTGTTATTTGAGAAAATACCATTGGACCAGTTGTGCAGTCTGTGGTGATTCGTGTGTGTTTGTGTTCAGCTCACCCGGTGAGTGATCTCAGAACTCACCAGAAACTCCGGGGCTTTGCATGAGTTTGCATTGCACTGGGTGAATTGATGCCTTTCCACTAACTTTGTACGCAGTCGCACCACCGTCAAACTTTGCCTTGCATTCTGTCTGAACACAAATAATTCTAGTAATAAGATTGTTTCACATTATATGTTCAAATCAATGTATTTAAAAAAAAAAAAATCTATCTCATCATGTTTCATGTCTGTCTTGCTTTTACAAAGGTGAGTACCATATTAATATTTAAGATAATCCTGTAACTCATTGTACTGCAAGTGTGATGTATGCAAATTGAGCTTAATCACAATTAGAAAAACCTATACCGTGGTAGGTTATCAGCCAAACGACAGTTGGGGCTGGCCATACAGAATGAGTCCTTAAATTAGGAAAAAATACACTAAACAAAGTGATTGGATCATTTATTTCATTTCTGTCTGATAATAGATTTGTTGTTTCAAAATGGACATTATCTACAGTTTGCTGCCGTCTGTAGTGATTTGTTGACAAGCTGTAAATGAATATGGTCACATTACTCGGCTCTGAAACTGAGTCAAATTACGATTCACTTGCCTATCAGTCATCAAAGTGCGGCAAGAGACTGATGGAATCATTATTTCTCATGGTCCAAGTTTGTCTTCCTCAATTAACCACGCTATTATTCCTGCTTTAGAGTGCCCAGATATTCACCGAACGGAAGCACAGAGGTTTGCTAGGTATCCCTCTAAATTACAGCTCCTTCATTTCCATAATTATTCTCTAATTAGGGTCTAAAGCAACAGAGACTGGGCACAGTTTTTGTCTTGTCTTCTCTTGCTCTTTCAAGTGATAATGGATTATTTATCTCAGGTTCTGACCAAATCCAGCAGTCCTAGATTGGGGGCTGGGGTAGAGACCAGATGGGACCTGAGAATTCACGCAGCGCTTCAATTCCATTATATTGCTCAGTTCAAAACATGGCAATTTTTCCTCCATAATTGTTGCCATTCATGAGCACAAAAGGAGTCAGGTGAAATTATTTCAAATCAACAATGGCTATATGAATAGGAAAAAAAAAAAAACATCAC
The DNA here is from genome assembly GCF_002260705.1 of Seriola dumerili. Taxonomy (NCBI): domain Eukaryota; kingdom Metazoa; phylum Chordata; class Actinopteri; order Carangiformes; family Carangidae; genus Seriola; species Seriola dumerili. The sequence goes on along the minus strand of NW_019174576.1, from coordinate 2,351,312 downwards.
TTCACCATCTCCTTCCAATCAGACACTAATGCACCACTCTGACAAATTTCCATTTGACATATTCAGTCATTGTGTGTTTCAATATCGGTAGCTAAGACAGATGATACAGTCTAAACAAAGGAATGCTGAATTTCAGTTGATAGTCAATAGCCCAGGGTGAATAGTATGGGCAGCACAGTGTTAGCACTGTCGCTTCACAGCAAGAAGGGTCGGGGTTCAAACCTGCTGATCATTCGAAGTAGTAACTCTAAAATGCCTGTAGTGTGAATTTGAGCGTGAATAGCTGTTTGTCTCTATATGTTAAGCCCTGTGATAGACTGGCGACGAGTCTAAGGTGTACCCCGCCCTCGCCCAATGTCAGCTGGAATTGGCTCCAGCCCCCACAGTGACCCTAAAAGGATAAGCATTACGGCTAATGAATGAATTAATGGTTAGTCCTCGTCATAAACTGATCTTGATGTTTAACATCTGAGTTAACTTTTAAAACAATTATTCATGCGTGTGATGTCACACAGCCTCCTCTCAGTGAAGCCATAGCTGTTGAGTTTGCATATAGGAACCCTCGACATCGAGTGGTAATCCGTTACTCTTTCCTCTCGAACTGTGACTTTTATTTACTTTTATTTTAAATTTTAAAACACATTTGATTTCTACAAGTGAAATTGTATAGTGCTGCTTTACATTGTGATAAGCACAAGACCAGCTATCCACAAAACAGTTCACTTAAAAAAAACAAGGGAATAAGTTAACAAACTGTGCATTGCTGGCACATTTTTTGCCATGCAGCTGATATCACGGCCTTAGTGACCAGTACCTTCACAAGCCAACGCTGTCCTCGAGCGATCAGTTACATTTTAGTGCCACAACTGGTTCACACATGTTTGGATTTTTTCGCCTGTGATGTGGGGGGCGTGAGGACGCAAAGCAAGCTGGCAGAAAGTTAAATCAACTTTAAACCCACACCATGAGGTCAACAAGTAGGAGTGCCTCAGGGCCCAAACAGTCCGGGATTATTACACGAGACAGGAATATGAAGAAGAAGAGGAGATAACAGAGGGATGAGAGGGTGGCAGGACAGCAAAGGGGGAAGGGAGGATGGAAAATGACAGAGAGACAAACTCATGGGTGAAATAGATGACGAGAAAGAAAAAGAACGAGGAGAAAGTGAAAAGACAAACGGAGGATACCCACCTCTGTCAAAATGACTCCTCCAATTAAGCGCCTTTTGATAAGTGTTGTAGAGAAAAGGAGGCGAAATAGGAGGAGGGAGGGAATCTGGGGGGAGGGGGAGGAATGAGATGGAGAATAGAGTGGATGAGAGGCGAGAATCAGAAATAATTTATATCTGTCATTTTCTAGCAAGGTCAACTGCATAGGGCTAGTGTATATTCCATACACCACTTTTTTTACTACTTCTCCTCCTCCAGCTCCCCCCATTCCCTCCCCCTCCTCAACCTCCATCTTCAAACAAAATTTATTCTGACATTGACATCACATTTGTTGCCCTTGTAAGGCCGGGGGTAAACTGTCACCGCTGTACAACATGCATCTTGGGTGCTAATTTAAATTCCTTTGCTTCACACCTTCTGACACCTCAGCGGCTCTCACAGTCTTTTTCCTTTCACATGACAAAACACAATATATCACTTCGTTCATAGCAACGAAAAACAACCTCAGTCGCCTTAACCTTCGATTATACCAGTATATTGGGTTTTGTTTTGGGTTTTTTTTTTCTCTGTGTGTGTGTGTGTGTGTGTGACGCAGTCGGTCGACCAGACACTCACTCACTTGTGTGGCGTACTGGTAACATTTTCCTCAACCATTCGTTAAAGCTGCAATCAGACGGGCCACAACCTGCCTCAAAGCTAGAATATAAATCTTCCCTTTATCATTATCACCACCTTCCTCCTCTTCCTCCTCCTCAGTGGGTCAAGTTTCTTTCTGCCGCGACTCTTGTGGCTCATCTCGTCACTGGTCCTGAGACTCAGGTATCTAGTATCTTTAAAAAGGTACTGCAGTAGCACATGGGGATCATTTGTAACTTGCAGAAAGAAGAAATGTGAATCCTCAGTGTTAATGTTTGAATGTGTCTTTCCGTGTGCCATGACAGCACTGTGACTGTGGCCAGACACTTACTCACTAAGTACTCACGTCAGTTGCATTTTACCTCACTCTGCAGAGTTGGGTCTTTTCTTTTTTTTTGTTCACCATGCTCCTCAGTGATCAGCGGTTCTGATCGCAGTCACTCACTGTCTACTAAAGCAGCACAAATTGTAGTAGTTGATCAATTCAATTAAGCACTACCAGTGAAATTTTAAAAACGAAGCGGGGCAGGTATCTGCGTCATCGTTTCCAAAAGTCAACACACTCAGCACAACCCTGGAGTTTTCAAACCAAAATTGGTCCAGCAACATTTCCAAAAGTGTGTCTCTGCTTTTTCAAACTAAAACATATTAGTGTGGACGTAGCCTGAGGCTCAGTGTTTGCGCTCATGTCATCCACCTTCACTTTGAGTGAACGCAGATTATTGTAGTTGAATAGGGCGGAGGTACATGACTTGAGTGCACAGTTGATAAATGCAAATTAAGCGACATGGACAAGATTAAGTCATTGATAGGTTTTAAATATCCGTTAATTGCCCCGCCCTATAAAGCCGGCATCAACGTCCAAATGGTGATGAATGAGGATTGCAGCAAAATGCAACAAATCATGAAACTACTGATTGTATAAAATATCAGCGTCACACTTAACTGTCCACACACATGCCTCCATCCAGATCCAGGTAACAGGATTCCCCTTACATCTTCCTGTACTTAGGCACTAAGGGTGATGACTCATCAATATCTGCCAGGGTTCAGTGCTCAGGGCTTAGTATCTATGTGGTAAATACCAGTAAGATAAAAAGGGTGTCTCTTGTGCTTAATAATAGTTTTTAGCTGCAGGTAGAGGGTGGAGGGTGCTACTCCTAAACTGATAAATCTGTAGGACAGATCATGGGAGCTTGGTGTGCTAATCTTCTCCTCTATAAACTATATGTCATTACCAGGATCAGCACCTTCACCTTCACCAGACATCTCCTGCTGAAATAAGAATGACGTGTAACAATGTATTGTAGCTGTGTAAATGATAGTAGAGCTGAAGAGAACAGGTGTTTCCCTGTGTCGTCCTGCGTTCCTTTATCTCTTTGTTTTTCCTCTCTCTTCTACCCACCCCTCCGCACGGCTCTACTCTGATGTAATCATGTCTGACATGCCAGAATACAGACTCTTTCTGGCTGAAAGTAAAGCACTTGTATCATTTACAAGTTGTTTCTCCACCCATAATGCACTGTGATCTGCTTAGGCCTCAACATAATGGATGAGAGACAAGCCATTATTCACAGCACTATGGGTATCCTCAAAAAGCATTCGAGAAGCACTTGAAAGCACCTCAATGTGAGAGTGAGGGAGGAAGAGATCCTGTGATGGAGAATTTAATAATGCAGGATGTTTCTGGGGTGGTGGAGGAGGGGAACAGGCGAAGGCAGGGCTTTAACTGTGATTTATGTAGTTTGTAATTGTTAGGTAACGGGACAAAAACCTAACACGGGCCTGAACCCTCAGATGGGATGAAAGAAGGGTGACACTTCCAAAGCAGTTGTCAAGATTTGTACTGATCCACGGAGTGAATGTGATAAAATGAGGGTCAGCATGCATCAAGGAGTGGCATTTTGCATAGAAAACAATAGGCGAATGCCACATTCGAATGGCATCGTGCGCTTTCTACTACAGTGCCTTTAGAAGGGAATTGCTTGGCAGTCAATATGACACCTGCTATTGATGGGTCACCCTCAGTTTGCATCATGAACATGAGGTCAAGTAGTGTTTTCAACCCAAGGCAACTGTGTTTAATTTCCCCTGAAAAAATAGAGACTATATTATTACATGAGTACTCAGTTAGAACATTCATGATCTCAGCTACACACCTGTAAATATACATAGCAGTATCTTACATGGTAGTGGCACTGTGACATGACAAAATCTGTCCAGAGACAGTCATATAAACACCTGCCAAAGTCCTCAAACCCCGCTACAGTACATGTCTTCAGGACAGCATTTTACCATGATGGCGCACGCACACACACACACACACACACACACACACACAGACTGACAAGGTGAAAATGTTACCAACCACAGCCTGTCAGGGCTTGTAAACATATTTTAACTACAAGGATCCGGTCAAACTTGACACTAAATTGCCATTTCTTTTAATTTAATCAATCAGGCTGGCATCATGTTAATGTTAGCCGTTTTCTGTTCAGGACAAGTTGTTATTTTACCATAACCAAGTGACACATCTGTCCCATGAACGCTGCAGCAGCATTTGTTTGGAGCAGCGTGTTTTTTGGGGTTTTTTTTTGTCTATTTAGAAAGTTGTTATTGTTTTTGCAAATGGGCATACAAAGAATCTGTTCAGCTGCATCAGTCATATCAACTCTTGTCTCTTATGTTTATGGCTTTGGCTGATTGAGAAAACATCCCCATATGTAATCCTGCCTTCACAACATGCAGCTAACCTACAGTATTATTATATAACCTAAATTATTATTAATAAACCATTAAAAGTTGCATTATAGCTGTTAAGGCCCAACGATAGCTGATGCAGCTGTGCCATGGTCATAGGTGACCACGACGCTTTAGGTGACGGTTCAGAGGAAAAGACATTTCTCTGTCTTATTTCTCCAAAAACATGTTCCCCTGATTTCTCTCTCCTCACATCTTTCCCTTGTATCCCTCCTTGCATTTTTAGAAAGAGAGACTAAGATAGGAAAAGATGCAAGTGAATGAAACATGGTTGCAATAAGGGAAATAGGATTACCCATGAGGTCTTATATCAAAGTCAGACACTTTATATGTCCAATCATCCACCCTGACTTCAAGCCTAAGACAAACACCTGCTAAAGGTTGCCTGTCGGGAAAACGTAAACACACTGTAGATTGCTCTAAGCTTTTGAGTAAATGAGCAATGCTTCATGTTCCTGTTGATGACATAATGATAATGATATCATTTGAGGGATCTGGGTTTGAGGACTACAACTTGTACTGAAAGCTTGTGTGAAATGGAGAGTGAAAGTGCATTCATTATGGGAAATGTAAGATCCCGTGTGTTCGGACCAACAGAGAGCCAAAGTAAAAGTGGAACTTCCAGGTTCTATTTGGAGAATTAAGATTGAAGATAACAACTGGAAAGTTGAAAACGATGACTGAATTCAGTGTTGGTAAATACAGCTTCAGAAAAACAGATGACAGAAAGACTGACTGAGAGATTGCACTGAGTTACAGAGGCTAGTCAACCAGCCTGGACACAACCATGTAGCCTGGACAACAATGACTTTGGCTCTCTATACTAATAACTAAGAATAAACATATCTCAGCTTCTGCTGCATCAATTTTGACTATTAAATCTGTCTCTCACAAGTCCCCCATTTTCTATGGAAGTGCAAAAGAAAAAACCCAGACAAAGAACCCCTTTATCTGGCTTCATCAAAAAATAAGATGAAAATAGATAATGGCAAAATTACAGTTTATCATATGACATGTTATGAGCACTGTCAGACAGAAGGCCGGCCAAGCAAGCTCAGAGTAGAATAAAAACGAAATATTTTCATATTTTATTTCTTAAAACAACTGTGTTTCTTTTGTTTGTTTTTGGTTTGCTTTTGTGTGCCTACTTACTTAACAATATTGCACCATACAAAATCTATATCATTTTGTATATATAGGTATATTTACAAAAAGTCATAATAAAGGGTTGATGAAGTATACACATTGTTTCATTGTCCATCTATACATCTGTACTCAGCACATCTGCCTTTATTTGATTCCCTGGTTTTATTCTGCTTATTTTTAGCTTCACACCCTTAATCAGCTGCATTCACTCAAATAGCTCTCGCAGCTTTGTTAAATTCACTTCTAAGTATCATTAAAAATGTATTGAAAGTATTATCTTGGAAAGCTAGGTACCTTTTTTTTAACACAAATTATAGGTGTTTCAATGGCAACATGGCTCAACTTCGCACTTCCAGATGGCGCCAGCTAACGCGTTAAAATGGTGAATCTTAAATCAGGCTGCAGTGACGTCTCAGACGCAGATATGTCTACCAGCAGGGCCGCTCCAATTTGCTCAGCATGTTTATTATTCCGGTATTATTTGTGAGGGCTGTGGCTGCCTCTGGCCTCCCATCTACTCTCCATCTCGCTGTACCCTCCAGTTTGTGTCAGCTTTGATAAAGTGAGCCAGTTAAAAGTGAACATCAGTTCCACTCTCTTTGACACTGTAAACAAACAGGACACAGATGCAGCAAAAGACACTATCATAAGATTTAGAAGGAGAAAATTAAAAACAACATTACTAATTGGGTTCGCAAGCAGGAAGGCCAGTATTATATGTGACCAGTATTTTACTGTTGTTATGGGTGACACAGACTTACATGTTCAATGGTTCAATAATAAAAGAAGAAAATGTACAAGGCAGAATCTGATTCTGTACCATTATGTTAAGCAATTTCTTCCCTGCCACTAAGCTCTATATCCCTAATGGTCGATTCCACATCTCATGATTTCCATAAAATACCAACATTCAGTGCAGAAGCAGAAAGTAGTGTGTCCTTCATGTTGCAAAGCACACAGTGAGGGTAGATGGGCATAGAGCACATCAGACTTTCATGCAAGAGACCACACCCAACCTATCTGCCATTAATGTTTGCTTTTTCATCAGCTGTTACCACAGTCTGTCCTTACCTTAAAGGAGGTATTTGTAAGTTTTGCTTTTGGCACATAGCCAGTGTTGGCATTAACAGAAACTCTGTGAGTTCAGCATCAAATTTCATCCTTGAAAATTTTAATTTTCCCGGCTCTACACAAACGTCATCATACAGATGCATTTTGGAAAATGCATTACTGCATTAACTGTTTTTTGTTTTTTTTCCAATTTATTACTTTTTTGCATTTTATAGCAGCAGAGACTTACTCGTTGCTCAGGAGTAAAGGTTGCTTTGTGAATAGGACTTAGGTAACTTTTACTCAGAAACTTTTAGTGTGACTTAGGAGTACTTTTAATGGTAAGATAAAATGCTCTGTGAATACAGGCCAGGATTTATTGCTTTCAGCTATACATTATGTACATAATGGCTACCCTGCATCACCTGTTGGATAGTTGGTTGTGTAAAATTAATGTTAGATGCAATTGTGCATACAGATGGCGAGTGCACTATATCAGGATATGAAGTAGAGTCAGCTACAAACTGAACAACAGTCATTTTAAGTTCTGCAGAGAAAATAAATCCGTGATGGCGCCAGCGCTCCTTTGTCTGTTTTGATCTCAACATTAACAATACAGGAACCTCTTGTGACGCCACATGTAGCTACAATTACCCTGCGCGAAATTGGTGTTCTCAAGGAAGATATTCTGGGATCGGACAGAATGAAATATTATTTAATCCTCCAGATAAACACAAGCAAGTGTCAATAATGTCACTCATGTCACAGAATTTGTAAAAACACCCGCAACACTATAAGTATGTTGCCTTTATATTTTTTCTTTTGTGGTGGATGCATGTTTTACAGGCTATATGCAGTAATGTATGCACAGAAAGAGCTTCTCTCTATGCTAGAAAAGACAAATGTGGGTTAGTGCCCAAACCAGTGCTAGAATGCGTGTGTGTTTGTGTGTGAGCATGTATGTAATTGCTACAGCTGTTCTGTCAGGGGAGAGAACCTTACAAGACTGCTGGTTGTGACAGAGGCGCTGGTACAGCAAGAAACATATGCTGCATTTTTATCATGGCAGCACATTGACAAAAAAAACACACACGCAGGCCCGTCAGACAAAGTGGAATGACTGCATTTGCACACATTCTCTTAAATGAGGGTTCACAAGCTCTTACTCACACACACACACACACAACACGCACTAAGCTGCACACTGCTTCATTTATCAGTGGTGCATTATTTATCAGCAGCAGTGCTGCTACTCCTCAAGGTATTTACAGCAAGGAATACATTAGCAGTGAAGAATGCAGGATTGGAAAAATGAATATTCCTCCAGATTAATATGCACATCACAGCTTCTACAGGAAAAATCAGCCAAGCTGTACCAGCCTCCACTAAATACAACTCAGATGGGCCTCTATAAATCGTTTCATCAAACAGACATTCATCAGAAATCTGTCAATCAAGGATAATTCTCTTCAGTCTGATGTAATCTAATCACTGCAGCGTTCTGTGAAAATATTATTAATCTGAGAGTATCATCTTCCACTAGTACAGAGTCAGGAGATGAATTACAACAGTAATTGAAGAAAGTGGAGTAATATACCTGAGAAACAGCAGGGACTTGACTGTCTCTGGGTAGAAGCAGCCCAACAATGCATGACAAAAGTTCTCTGTTCACTACAGGCGAGCTGATTGAGTTATTCTTTCTTTGGTAAGAAAGAACGCAAATGTCCACTGTGGGGGTGCAATGCACAATATAATAAGATATGTTAAACATGACTGTTCCTTGGGCAGTGAGCAAACTTGTAACATTTACAAAAGGTAATAAATGTTAGATAAATATGATGTTTATGAGTCACAAATGCAACACTGGTTCGGCAGTTAGGAATTAAAGACTCTCAAAGGCCACCTAACCAAATTCAGGACGTAAGGATAATTTTAGTAAACATATGCAAGGAGGGGACCTTATTAAAACACATTTATGAGAGAAGCAAACTGAAACAGAAACAAGGCAACGAGGAAGCAATTACAATTTGGAGGGAACCAAAGATGAACAGAACAACTGTAATGCCGCATGCCGAGTTTCTAATTGACAGATTTACGAGAAACACCTAAAAATTGAGGGTTGTGTGAGTTCTAACTTTAAAGGTGCTATGTGTAAGTGTTTGCTAATGCTACACAGCCAGGGTTTGCATTAACAGCTGTTTTCTCACCAGCCTAGAGGAAACATTGCAAATTCAGAATCAAACTTAATTCCTTTACCTGCCATCTCCATCAGTAGAAAATAACCGCAATGTTAACTCTTTCTTTGCCACCAAACATGGGTTTCTTGCCCTGTGGGTATCGCTAATTGTTCATCCTCACACGTTCGACTGAGGTCGGACTGAACTCAATATCATTTCTTGAGGTACAAAGTGCTATTATGAGACGGGACGGGCTGTGGCTAGTAGGTTAGCATGCTAACATCAGTATACATCTCTGTAACACAATACAGATGTCTTTCACATAACTGTTGACAACTGTAGTTCATTTTTACATTTTTTAAACTAAAATACATACAGCACCTTTAAGTCTTTTTGTTTATGTTTTTGGTCACAAGGCATTTCAATGCTAAAAGTGGCTCCTAAGTCAATGACTTTTTAAACCAAATTTTGATAGCAGCCGCTTCACAATAAGGATTCAATCAACTCGCCAGCAAGAAAAAAATCCACTGACACCAGAAATGGATGGTTTGCACGACTCTATGCTACTTGTACAGCAGATGTCAGCGCTGATGAATTTGGAATATCTCAGCTGTCTATCAGAATTAGTCATCAAACCAAATATGCTCCTCAGACCCTACTCTCTTCAACAATTCATTACGTGTACATTTAATAATCGCTAGCTGCAATGAATACATAAAAAATGGTGATTCCATGGCCATTGCTAGATTATTCAGTAAAGTTGGGGCTATATGTAAGAATCGCCACATCAATGTATGATTTGTTTTGTGAGCCTCATTTACTTATACATTTGTCTACAATATGGTAAGATCCTCATTTCTGTTACAATTATGTACAAACACGATCTATTTTAACCAAGAACATGCAAATCACTGTATTGTTCTCATCCATATTGAAAACATCGTTCAAACATTCACAGTGTAGGTTGGAAAAAATATGTAAACCCCAAGGCTAATGACATCAACAAAAGCTGTGTGTATTGGTTAGTGCTTCTTTGACTCACAAAAACACTACTCACAAGAAGCATCTGCCTCGCAAAAAAAAAAAAAAAGGGATCTCAAAAGTGAATAAAGCTGGAAAGGGTTACAAAGTCATCTCTAAAAGTTTTTATATTCATCTCTTCAGTCAGACAAACTCTCTGTAAATGAATACAATTTAGTTTCATGTCTACTCTCCCTATATGTGGGTGCCCAGCTAAGTTGGCTCCGAAGACATAATGCAGAATACTCAATGAGGTAAAAAAAAAAGACCCTCTGGGTAACAGCTATAGGTTAAAGGAATCATTTCACCAGAGCTGGTTAACAGCTGTGTTCATGAGTCTACCGTATACAAATCATGGTGCATGGTTGCATGGAGCATGGTGTCCTACAATGGACAAACAGAGGCATGTTGTATGGGGCTCGCTAATACAAATTAAATCCAGCATTGAAGCCAGTTGTGCAATCCAGTTGGCAGGGTATATTTTATGTTCATTTTGATTATCAGAATAGCAAACAGCAAACGCAGGTACTTACCATAATTATGGAAAATAAACTTCTATTCATACATAATTTTGCAACTTTGGACACATCAGTCAAGGACTGTGTCACACCATGAGGGCCCATTGCTGCTGCTGCTTTACCACTGTGACTCTGTATTCCTTGCTGCTAAGGTAGGAGGCATAGATATTGAAATAGAACAAGTGGCTAATACTCCTCAGTCAGACTAGTAGGTAGTGCTTATTACAAGCACGTTCATTACCTCCCATTATCCCATTCAGAAAGTCTAATAATGCTTCCCATGCGGATTTAGTAAAAAAGTGCAAATGTGGAAACTTTCCCCTATAAAAGGACATAAGGACCTAATGAATGCACTGATTAAAGCAAGTGGCTGCTTTGCCCATGATGCTGTCTGAGAGAAGCTTCATGCTGATACTATATGGCCATACTGGGACATAGGAAAACATGCTGGGGATTTACTAAGTAAGAGAAGACATGACAAAGCAGTAACAGCCAACATGCCCACATAGTTTTTGTGTTTTCTCAACCTTTAAGTAATTATTTTAACCCAATCATTGATCATGGGGCAGCTGTGGCTCAGGAAGTAGAGCAGGTCATCTAATTGTTGTGGAAGTGTCCTTGGGCAAGATACTGAACGTCAAACTGCCTGTGATGTATCATTGGTGTGTGAGTGATAGAAAAAGTGCTGTGTGACTGTGGTTTGCAGTGCAAGGCCATAATAATAGAAAAGCGTGATACAGTCCCAGTCCATCTTTCCCCACACCTAACCACATCGTTTTTGTGCCTCAACAAAGCTTAACCACAGTATAGCCACCCTGTCCTGTCACTCTATTTCGCTACAAACTCTGCATTACGTTGGTGTATGATGAAGAATGTGACGAGGACAACTCCTGCCTTGCCTTAATTCGCTCAAGGTTGTGTTGAACACAATAACATGAGGAGAACAACTTTTCATGACCGTGTTTCTACACCTCTCCTCGGCGGAGTCTAATGCTGACTCTCTCTGACTCATCACATTTACCACTTTCTATTTTTCACTACATCAATAAAACAGAACAGATTGCATTTTGATTGTACAGTTACAATTACAGCAGCACCACCGGCGGCAATTTATGAGCTAATATCAAAATATGAACATTAACATACACAGAAATATACACTTTGTCTAAAATAATAATAATTATCAATATAAAACATATTTACATAAGAAAATAACAATGACGGAGCTCAAATACCTCTGTATAACACAGTAATATCAGTACAGCAACTTCTCATGACCAGGCTTCTACATGCATACCTTTAAAGGAGAAAGAGAGTGAAAAGAAGCTCCATTAACCTAGTTTGAGCTTGGTTAACTAGCATGCTACAAAACAAAGTACTGTACATGATACACAATACATACACACACTGATATAACCCCTATAACAACAAGGAATAGCATTTGGGACCTGCACAAAGTGAAATTTACAGTTTTCACTTTTCAGTGCTTTTACTGTGATTTCACATGCTACCAACTCGTATAGTCTTACCTAAAATGTCAAAGGTCACCCAACAAGAATACAAATAATGAAATAAAAGCTCACAAAAAATTATACACAGGAAGAATTATATACAAGAAAAAAAAAATCCTAATAGCACTGTCACATCATAAAACAACTGTGATTTCTAACGTTTTGGAAGTCACATACAAATGATGTCATCCTGCTACTATGGACATCAGATAAGACAATGGTTCTGTCTCATTCTAACAGACAAACCACAAAAAAAAAGCAAAAAAATGTCTTTAAAATAAACTTGTCCCTCATCTTGCTGTTGTTCTATAACCTAGTCATGTGCAAACTACCATAGAATTGAAACAAACCATTGCACATTATTGAACTCTAAGCATCACATTTTTCATGAGGTGATATGTATAAAATTAAGGTAACTAGTGACTACAGCTGTCAGATGAAATGCAGTAGTGTAAATATTACAATATTTTCCTAAGAGGAAATACTGCATCTAGTATATGCAGTATGCCCAAGTAGGTGAGAAAGTAAATGTTTGGAACTTCTCTCTCAGGCTCTCGCTCTTCACTTTATACACAACTACTTACTTCCAAGTACCCGTGAGTGCAGCACCTTAAATGTCTTTGAGGAAGAAAGTGTCTTTCTGTCAGAAATTCTCAGCTTTTTATCCCCATTTGAACTGTTGCGTCCTGGCCCTCTCTGAGATAGCTGGTCTTCAAGCGTGGCTGTTCTGAACAACCACAGAACACTTTTACCTTCAGATGTGGTCAGGCTCAAGCTTCCGGCATATACTTGAGATTCAAGCATAGTCCCACCTTAAATGTGCTGGTTCTGAGGACTCTAAGATTCTAAGTTCTAGATAATCATTTCAAGCGTAACAAAGACCTGTGTTCTCTCTCTCAGCAAACCTCATTGTCAAACACAGTGATTTTAACAAGGTGAACAAATCTGTACCTTATTGTTTAAGTCCAATGGCAAAATTAAGCGGCAATGCGTAGTAAGGCAGATTGTCAGGGTGTGGAGCCCAGATCCACTTTCAATGCAGATGACTAAAGTTTGTGTCTTGTCACACAGCAGCAATTACCACTCCCCTTCACGCTGTTTGCCTATAACCTTAACCAAGTATTTTCATTGCCTAACTAATGGCTAGATAATGTTGAAACATTGAGCAGCAACATCTTGGCAACATTGGGGCAGTGAGCAATTGATCCAAATACAACAAAAATACAACACAAATACAACTACCTGACACCATCACCAATACACTGTGGCGACATTAATGCGCTTACTGGGTAGATTTGTAAAATAAAGTGCAAAATTCCTAAACAAGACTGAAATTGTGAGTGATAAACCCAATATATCCACCAAAAATCTTTCATTAATGTTGTGCCAATATTTATGCCAATGTCTTTATACAAAAATAGACACAGATTTGAGAGATATTTTACCTGTGGCAGAAAAACGTGCCTTGGTATCTCCATGATTTTTGTGGTCAGGAATTGTATGAAGTAAAGCATAAACATGTTTTCATTATGTACACTGGAATAGAGGGCATTTGAGATAGAAAGTTTGTCTCCTGGACAGGTCCTGGATGTTGAAAAAGGTATTTTGCTAAACCCTCTTGTATAAGGAGGAATACGTTGGATCCTAAATTGCCCTCTCAAGCGCCAATGGGAGTATTGAAATGTGTTTCCACAGAAAAGGCTGAATGCATTCATAAATGTAATTTTACAGCATGTATGTGCTTGTGTGTGTCTTACAAAGCGAATGTATATATGGAAATTGCAGTGATATACATGTTGAAACATGTCCACACAGTGAAATCATCTGTATATGCCCTTACATCACACATTTGCAATAGCTAATTCAGTCTTGCTGTTCAAGTTATATCATTAAAGCATATTAGTTTTTTTCATCACATTTAATTCTTAGTAAATAATTTGCTATGTTGCACATCATTTTCAATTAAGTTGTTTGAATTTTTTTTAGTAGTAGAGTATCTAATTATTTTTTAAAATATGGAATATACAAAGTAACCACTCCATTGACTATAGCATTTGTCTGAGTTAATTCGCTTTTCTATGAGGCTCTGATAGTAAGGAATAAAGCTTCCATTAATGGCCTATAAGTCTCCAGAAAACATGTATTTCTTCACTCCAATCCATATTTCAGAGGCTGGGACACACATAAGTAGAGACAATAAAGGAAGACCCTGCTTCTTCATTATGGACATATTACGAGGTAAAATAATACCTTTAACTATGTGCATTTACCTATGAAGGGAACATGGAAGGATATTGGCACCTTGTACAGTGAATCACCTACATTAAGTCATACATATGCATTTTCAGTTTCCTTGTAGCTCCCCCACGTACCATTTTGGTCCTATGAAAGTGACTGAATAATGCTTCCACACTTTGTTTTATTCAATATTGGCACAAAATTAATAAAAGTAGTCGTACTTAAAAAATAATCATCAATATCATAATACTCTTAATATCACTCTTGTTTAGGAATCGTTAATTTTTTTCCCCCAAATCAGTAGGTTTGCAGTACAAACTTTAATGGTTCAGTCATGAACATGTTTGTCTTCCATCTTTTTCAGTTTGGTGTGGCTATAGGATACTTTTCAAGATATTAAGGGCCAAACATGGCTTCAAGGTTAAGGCGTTTCTGAAAGTTAATTTCTTTTCTTTTCTTTTTTTTTTTTTTTTATTTAAAAAATGCAAAAACATTGGGATTGAACAAACATATTTTTTGGGTCTAAACAAACTTTTAACTAAATCTGAGACGGACCCTAGTCCATGGTGAAATAAGCTTCTTTTGCTCCCCTAACATTAGTTTCTTTGCAGTAAATTCAAAGTGTTTACATTTCACTCCTCTTTTAGCTGACATTTAATCAAGTCAAACTTTGAGCAAGTTATTCATATTTAATCAGTTGTCCCTGCCCCTGCCTGGTGCCAGGCCCAATAGATGCAGCTTTAGGCTCAGCAGCCAAGTCTCCCCATCCCCATACCCTTACCAATGAACCAGCCTTACTCTCAACTGAAGAAGGATGTGAGAAGCAATTCAAATAACATTTAAATTGTAGAAGAGGGCCTTCAGCACACTTCTTATAGAGGGCATAAGTCTTGCATCAAATAGTGGTGCACAGTGGTACATTTTTAGGGTTAGCATTGCTTGTGGTCATGGGGTGGTGAGACCCATTATGATATCTTTTCATGGGGCCCAAAATCCTGGGTGGTGGCCCTGCATTGCCATTCGCTGATGTTGTAGATAGTGTTTTCTCACGTCACTTTTCACTGACATTGGACATAAAAAGTTGGTAATGTAATCTACAATTTTGGTTCAGACCTTCATATTCATGTTACGCCATGCTCCAACAATGCAAATATATATATATATATATATATATAATACAACCTGGTAACATGATAGAAAAATAAAAAAGGGCATGCTCCTTTCTTTTCTATCTATTTGCTGTATAAGGAAATACATGAAGATGAATACCAGCTGTGTGACGTGGTAATTTAATACATTTTTGTAACTGAGAACCACATGAAGGACGCTTGAGATCACTTTGCAAGTGAAATGACCACTTCAGACACAGTAGATGCCTGATCAAGTTTAACACAGTGCATCTATTTTATTTGTTTGCTAAATATGACATGAATGCAAAAACACTGTCAGCCTGGCGGCCGTCTGTGATTAGGTTTAGCCAACAAAAACACTTTGGTCAGGGTAAGATTGTGCTTTGGGTTAAGTGTAAATAAACACTCTGTGTCTGAAGTCACTGAACCTTTACTGTATTAAATCAGTTCGAGCAGATACAGATACCACATCTCCCGAGTGCTGCGAGTGCCTAAAAAGTACAATAACACCATACGAGTGGACACTGTACTGCAAGATCTGTGAACATTTTACAGATACATTCAGTATCAGCATATTTGCAACTTGCCAAATATGTAAATTAACATTTTCTCATTACGCTAATAGAAAATGTAATCCGGTCCCAATTATGTTTTCTTCAAAACGTGTTTGCTGTTGCAAATTAGGTGTATATAAATGTAATTTCTAGGAGACAGGGTTGACTGAACACATTACATCGCCACATGTTTTGGAGGAGCTCAAACACCTGGAAGCTAAGCCAGTCAAGAATCAAGACTGAAATCCTCTCCAAACCTCCTCCACAAGAAATCACTGCCAAAAGTTTAACTAATACTGCAAGTATTCATGTCTTCAACAAATAGTACTCATACGTAAACATCAACATAGGCTGTTTGTCTGTCCAAAAATCAGTCCTATTACTGTTCCAAACAATTAACTGTGAGCTTCTTTCTGAATGAGATAAATGATGAGGTTAAATTAAAGAAAATAAAGCAACTTGATTAAAGCTGCACTAATCAATATGGGGTCAGTGATCACAAATCAGTGTCAGTTTGTTTCATCAATACATCAATGCAGCTTTAAACCTGCAGTGCGGAATTTTTGTCTCCTGATCACTTTTTTTTTTTAGACTGTATTCTTTCCTCTGAACACAGAGTTTCTCATTTAACTGGAGCATCAGAAACTTTTCTTGGACACTCCCAAAGATTTTCCACCTTAGGCTCCGCCATACTCCTTTGCTGCTGGACATTTTGTACGTCCAAACAATCCGCACCGACCTCCTCCCTAATGCTTCATTCACATATATGGACTCAACAGCTGGTAGAGCTGCTCTTCATTGTCAATGAGAGCTGGGAGATACAGAGATTTAAAACATTTGTAGCAATACAGGGGATTGTTTCCATTCCAGAGACAGGGCCACAATGTCAATCAGTCCACTCAAGTGTCATTCAGTACAATTATATGCACGCTCATATTCCACTATTATTCTGAATATGACAATATTGAGGATTTGATATGGATCATGAAAGAGAGAAATGCACCTATTTTGAAAGGACTTGGATATCAACAGGTTTTTGGATATGTGCAAATATAGCAATGCCGACCTTTTAATAAGAGTTAATCAGAGTATGCACGGCTGCATGTAAACAGGAATTTTCATTTTCTTTAGCCATGTAAAGAGCTTAGTAGGAATGTTATGTTTTTCGGTATAAGGCCAAAAAAGCGAAATATTTTGTGCACGTAAAGGTAGTGAGTGTTAGCAAACAAACTGTTCTGTGCTCTGAAACAAACTGTGCAAGAGGAAATTAACAACTTCCTCGAGTGTAGTACAATGTCTCCTGCCAAAAAAAGTGTTTCTAGTCAGAGCAGAGGATGTAAATTAATGCTCCATGCAACACAGAGAGCTGTGAGAGGCCAGAGACTGTGTACCACTTTGCAAATGTACGTGTGAAGGAGGTTTTCTGAAGCTTGAACATCAAGTTACTACTGAAAAAGGACAGTCACTGTTCAGACGACCATAAAAGGTAATTTATCAGGAAAGCCTTAAGGTTCTAAACACTATCACTGTGGTATTTGTCGCTCACAGCCCACAATAACTCAAGGGAACAACGTATTTCTCTAGTGATCAAAAAATGTATCATCATTATTGCATAACTCTCATGTTAGTCAAAGCAATCATCTCACAGAACCAGATGTGATTCTGTCACATTTTGACAAGAATACATGTCTACAAACATCTGTGGTTGAAATGATGGTTTTGGATGGTGGAAAAAGGCGACACTGACATAATAAGACCCTTAAGCTTTTTGCTTCATTATTCCTTTCCATCCTGAAAGCAGAGGAGCCAAATAGTTGGATTGAAAAATTTGCAAACTGGTAGTCACTTAACTCCGGCGCCAGCACATTTCATTTTCTCTCTACCATAATATGACAAGTCAAGTCAAGTCAAGTCGGTTTTATTTATATAGCACATTTCATATGGCAGGCGTAAACTCTAAACTCTAAAAAACTCTAAAAAATATTACATAAATAAAACATAGAGCAAAAACATACAAAATAGGAAGGTAATATTATTATTATCATTATTCTAAAAGGGAAATAATAACAATAATAATATTAACTCACACCACACACTTAAACCGAACTTAAAGCTTGCGAAAAGAGATATGTTTTTAATTTACTTTTAAAAGAAGACACTGTTGTAGCAGACCGTTGTTCATATGGTAAAGAATTCCAGAGAGTAGGACCATAATGACTGAAAGCACCATGAGCTGATTTAGAGTTAATTCTTGGTATAGTGAGGAGACCTTTATATGATGATCTAAGGGATCTCTTTGATGTGTATTTAGTGGCAAGACTAAATGCGGCACACTACAAACTCTAAACTACAAAGTGTCAAGGTGTGCCCCTAATGGCTCCACCGCCTCCAGACACAAGACAAACCTCATTCTGAATTCCTATTATGACATCCTTACAGCTTATTCGTTAATTTTCTCCTCATCAAGTCTAGAATGCAACGTGTGGATGAGGAGCTTAGCCAGGAGAAACAATGCTGCCTGTTCGTCAGCTCTAAATGTGTCTTATCCTTAAAACAGAGACAATTGGCTGTTTGTGATGAGACACATTGTCCTACACATAGACAAAAGCATACTCCTGCCAATTCTCCTTTTGTGCAATCTCCAGCTAAGCTTCTATACACAGATTGAATAGAAATTGTGGCCCAAATCTTGGCAGAGATGCAGCACGTACTGTATTCTGCAGCCGAGTCTTTAAAATAAATCCATGATGAATGAGAGTATCCTGACCCGGTTAGTGATCATTAAAGGTATAATATGAGAGCAGTGCAGCTGCTTCAGTAAGCTTAGCCTGTTGAAAGACGAGCCCCAGACTTCTGATATGTCTTAGCCCAGAGAAGGACTTAACTTATTTTGCATGGTGTCTTGCGAAAACACATTATCAAATAAACATGAGCATGATCTGCCTACTCAAGCTGCAGTCATCTGACATCCTGAACTTATTTTGAACTTTTTCATTTACTAAAAAACAGACTCAGACGAACACTACTGCCAAAGGCCTGTCATTCCCATCTGCCACTTTGTTAAGTAACTATCTTTTTTGCAAGGCTTTTCGTTTCACAACATTTCTTTGACAGCAAATGAACCTGGCTACTGTGTCTCAACCCAGATTTGACAAGTACTGCTCAATAGCCTGATTCTGTGATCGATGAAGATGTTTTGCTCCAAACATGTTGCTTTGCATTTAGCTTTCTTGGTCAAACCTACTAATGGCGAGGGAACAGTGTCAAACAGCACAGCATTTTAGAATGAACACATGACATGTGATATAGCGACTTTTGTTGTTGCCTCATATCATATAGCCCTTGCCTTTTCATTCTGATTGTGACGTGACTACAGAGCAACAGATCAAGATGAATCTAGTCTCTTAAAACAGATGTGGAGAGATCAACAACAACAGTTAAATGAAAAAGCTCAAATCTGATCCCAGCATATTGAATCAGGTTTTTAAGTCCATTCTGGTAGAAAAGTCTGTTGTTGACAGTTGATTAAAACTGGGGTTAACAAAATAGGAAGTACAGGATGTGAGAGCAGGACAAGATGAGACAGTGGACTTGGGGGCCTGAATTCCATCTTACTTAGATAAGTAAAAACACCTGTTAACTCATTGTCTAAACACACATTAATACTGCTATCTGCCTTTATATTTTAAAGGAGCTATTTCTAAGTTTTGCTATTGCAGACAACAGTGTTAGCATTACTAGTTGTTTACCTATCATTCTAGAAGGAAAGTTGCGAGTTCAGCATCAAACCTCATTTCTTTACTCATCTAGAGCTGTCTCCAGAGGTGAAAAACCAACACCAATGCTAACTCTTGACTTTATCTTGTCTTTTCTTCTACTTTTAAGTTAGCATTCTAACCAGCTAGCCCAGGCCCGTCTCGTCACTTTCCGTAAGTGACACGCTGTAGCCTCCAATCTGCCCTAAAGAAACGGCAATGTTCAGAGGATGTATTATTACCTCGTCTTGTAAACGCAATGATGGCCAAAGCTCTTGTCGAGCGACAATCACCACCGCCCACTTCTGGCAAGAACTTAAATAGCCCCTTTAAGTAATGATGGCTTCATTAGCAATGCTTCAGACAAATAGAGTACAGGTGCTTATGTGTGTCTCTGTTTTTCACATGACCCTTGCTAGCATATTGTACTCCAGTAGAATATGTATTTTAGCAAGAAAATTTTAATGGTTCCCCCAGGCCCTTCAAGCTTAAACCATGTGGGACATTGATGTCAGTTCACATTACTGGATTTATTGTCTTGTTTTTCATGACAGCAACAGAAAAATGACTCTTTATGAGTCTTTTCATCCAGCACATGAAGAATCTGTCCCAACCCTGCCTTGTGGTATGTACTCTTAATCAAGTTGCATCTCCAAACTTAAAAAAACATCAGAGTCACAGTTGGAAGAACTGTTCAAAAAGTAATTTGAAGGTAAGCTTACTTAACTGTATCTCACAGATTTCTATTCATTTAGTTCATTAAATTAAACTATCAGAAAGAGAGGACCTCCATCCACTTATTTCAGACAATGGAGTTTCTTATATGGTGAACGCAGAAGTTTTTCCTGTCTCTGCAAATAGTCTCGGTCCACTCACTTGCATTGCACAGAATATATTGCATGTGATGGCAATCTATCAACATCTTTATCAGTTAGACAGGATCAAGTGAGTGTGTAACTAGTTTAATCCACAGGTTGTTAAGTTCCTGTAATGGACTGTTGTGTCCTAAAACATCACCAGAAAAACACTCAGGGGAAGCTTTCTTTTTGAGTTTGTATAATAGATTACATATCTAGCACTTTACATTATGCCCACCAAAGCCACATTATTCAGTGACTGATATATGTTAGTATTTTTTTCCACTTTTGGTTTTCCCATTTGTTTTCATCATTTCATTGTCTTAATATATTAATTAAGGAGTGATAATTGTTCTATTTTATTTGATGATGATGACTGAGAGGAAGTAGGAGCTGTGTCTTTTTCATTTTGGACTTTCTACTAGAAATTAGGAGGTATTTTGCTTGAGAATGATGTACGACTTTATGAATCTTTTTAAGCCTTTTTAAAGATTAGTCTTAAAGTCCTCCAGGGGATATCCAATAACTTGAAAGAGTTCTTCCTTGAGTGGTTATTTCCAATGAACTTGTCATAGATACATTTGAAATATTTCTTAGTCCTATTGAAGAGATACGTGTGTCATCATAAAAGGGATGGGTACTTGTATATGGATTGTAAATTTGTAATTAATTTATGTACATTTGAAAAGATTTGTTTTCAAGAATGTTTTTTATTCAAGGAGAATTAAAATGTAGCACAGGCCCGCATCAGCTGCAAGCAATAGGTCACTGGAGACCTGCAGACCAGAGCAGTGAACCAAAACCACAATAAAAGGTTTTCAAAAATTTGGTTATTTTTCTATAAACAAATCAGTTGTATGGAGTCTGACAAAAAAATATCTGGAACTACTGTCAGAAATACTGCTGTCAAGAACCAGTTGGGAATGCAATCTGAAGGGCTGGTGGATGATTTTGAAAGTGCACACCTGTCTGGGGGGGATTCAGCTGGCTGGCTAAGTAGGGAACCAATCAGAGATTTTATGGTTTTAAGAGAATTCTCAGATTATGACCCTGTTTAGCAATCAGCTGTGAAAACTGTGAGTTTCTTGATTGCACACTGATAAGTGGACATCAGATGTTTCAGAGAGGCAAGGGAAGCACTACATTTAGTATCTTCTTTTTCTTCTCTGCCTTCCAGCATTATCTTTTTTAATGTTTCATTTGTTGTCTTTAACCATAGTAAAGAAGATTTTGATTTAGTGCGTGGGAGCAAATCAGTGTGGGAGATTTGGGGTCAGGAGAGGGAGCAGTACTCTGAAGAGGACTGCTTTCCCATCGGATATGGCAAAATCAACCAAATTCACATCTTCGGAAACCACAGTACAGCACAAAGTTGAATGTTGCTCGGATGCTTGACCTATTAGGATAAATTAAATTTTGAAAAGTTTGATAAAATCACAAGTAAAAGTGGGGGAAGAGGGTCAACAATCAGTAAAATTGACAATAATAACAAAATAAAACAAAAAAAAAAACAAGACTCTTAAAGGTGGAAAAACAGCAGACAGGACTGGAGAACAGCTAATATTATATCTGTATATCACTGCAAGGATCCTACCTCGACGTACAAATCTTGGATGGAGGAACAAAAGAAATCTAGGGGACTTGACTCAATGGAACGGGCATACTCCTCAGTGGTAATCCAAGACTACGTCATGATTAAAAATAAAAAAATAAAAAAATCAATATTCTTAGGTCATGATAAAATCCTGACAGATAAAAGACTTCAACAGAAAGAATGGAAGTGGTAAATTTAACTGCGATGAGATTGTTTCTGGGATTACACGCTAGCTTTCAGTGATCCTAACAGGAACACTGCAGTTAGTGAGGGAGATAAAACCAGCAACAGCAGGGCCCCATACTGTCAGGTATAGAGCTATGAGTTATACAGCCAGGATGCTGGGCAGGGCCTTGCTGGGAAAACCGTAAAGGAACAATAAAATTAATAAAACTTAGAAATCAGTTTTCCTGTTAACTCCCTGTTAGGGTGCACTCAATGATTTTAAGAAACATCCCACTAGGACCAGAATGAATCAAAATTACTAGTCTAGGCTCAGTCGTAGTTATAAAAATTTCGTATCCATTGGTGCAGAATAAAAAGACAGCTAAAACATTTAGAGCATTCAGTTATTTGGGATTGGGACCTCCTACTCAGGCGGCCTGACCCATCTGAACCTGAGTGGTGCTTTCTTATTGGACTTCTGTCCTAGTTATGGAATGAAGATTACAGTTGCTGAAGCAAGAGAGCTGAGTCAGAAGGCAAAGCTTTTGATTTACCAGTTGATGTACAGTATGTTCCAACCTTCACCTATGGTCGTGAACTTCGGGTAGTGACAGGAAGAATGACATCATGCATACTAGCAGCCAAAATGAGTTTCCTCCATGGGGTGGCTGAGATGGGGTAAGGCATTCAGACATGAGGAGGCAGCTTGGAGTAGAGCCCCTGCTCCTTCATATCAATAGGTACCAGTTAAGGTAGTTTATGACACAAAAAGCACTAATTGGATAATAAGGATTAAGTTCTCAAGACTATAACTATGGGTACAGGTACAGACCCCTCCTCAAAATGACTGTCTCTACATTGATCAGGCAGCGTATAAGGTCTAAACAGACAGCAAGAAGAGCAGGAGCTTTCTCTTCCTCTCACTCACTTTCAGTCTCTTTTCTATCTGACATGCAAATATATACATTAAAGTCTTGACCGCCTCTGTAGCTCACAGACTTGTATCTAAAACACAGAACTTATGCATGAGTGAAAGTGAGTCAATTACTGTCATCAGGAGCTAACAGATGAGTTACAGGCACTGTGCCAATTGGGCCATTTAGCTGTTACCTTGAGATGACATGAAAAACATCCATCAACCGCCTCATGATTGACATCAACACACACATATACAGACGCCCACATGCACAGACACACACACACACACACACACACACACACACAGATAGTAGAGGTAGCAGCCAGCTGTACAATACATCCCTTGAGGGCATAGATATACACGCTGCTCTTTCTGTTTACTCCCACAGTGTTGTCTCCCCCTCCCACCAACACACACACACACACACACACACACACTGTATTCTACTGTGTGTGTGTTGAGAATGGTCTCCAAGAGTATGCTGAATACTGTGGCTTAAGGACATGATAAGTCAGAGATATAACCCAACCAGCTCAAGGGAAGATAGAAAGCATACAACGCTGCTGTGTGTACTGTGTGTGTGTGTACTGTGTGTGTGTGTGTGTGTGTGTGTGTGTGTGTGTGTGTCTGATTTGATATTCAACTTTTCTGATTCCAACTCCTCTCAGGACCCTGCTGTCAACCGTACTGAAACAATGGAGAGCCGCAGGGTGGAAGCTGCCACAGACAAATCTCAGACAGAGCTGTCCCACCTTCACTGCTGTACATCACATGGACTCTCAAACCGACTCAGACAGCATCAACCTCTCCAATATAGATGCCTGAATCTTTCTAATGCAGCTCTATGTTAAGGCAGCAGCAAAAACAACTTTTAGCTATAGAGAAAAACTGCATTTTAACTTGTGGTCACAAAATGGATAGCACTTTTTCAATATTTGCTTTGTTTAGTGCTGAAATGATTAATCAGTTCATCTATTACTTGGCTGTCAGATATTAATCAGCAAATAATAATAATATTATATATAATAATTCTCAATAATAATTATATAATAATTCTTATAATGGATTCATTGCCAAAAGTTATTTCTCAAGCAAAATTTTCACGTCTTTTCTCTGTTTTAAATCAATGGAAGTAAATTTTCTTTAAACTGGTGCTCAGACAAAAAAAAGGGATTTAAAAATGTCTTCTTGGGCTCTTGGAAATTTTGATAGCCACATTTTTTAGGTTAAATATAGAATTAAGTGCATTGAGATCACTCTAATACATTAAGTAATAAGTGTATATCAGTGTCAGTCTGCTTCTCTCAGATTCAAAGAAACACTGTTTTCATGCAATTATTTCCAGTTGCTTACATTTAGCCATTTTTGAATCATTAATACACTATCAACTCCGCCCATCCTGCAGTGATGTTTCACATTAAAAGCCCCACTGCAGCTGAAAGGGCATAATCCATCCTGTTACAAATAGGCTATGTTTTTGATTTTAAACATCTGCAGGAAATGCTGTGTTTACTGAAATGCGGTTTTACGTAACATCTCTAGGAGAAAACAGCAGGGAAAGTGCACTCAATTGGAATTCATTATAAGCCACAACAGTGTGGCTGGTATTGTTTTCCCCTTGTGAGTATGTCTGCATGTGTCATCATGGCAAAATGTGGTCGTGCTTTACCTCAGCCTGAAAAATCAGAAAAGTGGAAGCCCTCACAGGATGCATCAGTCCAGTGGACGGCAACATCAAGTTCACCTGGGAGGATGTCAGAGGAAATAGTCTGGCCTTCTTAGACTGTGCGGTACGTATTTATGATGACAGAAGCCTCAACATCGAAGTATACAGAGAACCCACAAACCCAGATCAATATTTGCTCTTTGATTCTCACCACCCACTGCAACACAAGCCGGGGGTTATCAGAGCCCCACACCATCATGCTCAGAACGTGCCCACAAGGACAGCGGAAGGAGAAGGAGCAAAAACACATCAGGGAAGCACTTAAAACATGGGGTTACTCAAACTGGGCCTTCTACAAAACCGCAAAAAGATACAGAAGAGACAGAAAAGAAAAAAACAATAAACGGAACGACACTGTCATTCCTCACATTGCGTGAGGATCAGAAAAACTTCAATATACAACTCATCAAGGCAGAAGCTCGTCTACCTTAAAGACAAAACACCCAGACATAAGCAGAGTAATGTAGTGCATGCAGTTCGATGCAGTGTGGAATGCAGACGTGTACATTGGGAAAAAACACAACCGCTTGACAAGGACAGCCAACTCCTCAGGTCACATTTGAGGACAGTAATATAGATATTTAGGCCAGAGAAGACAGATAGTTTGAAAGAGGAGTGAAAGAAGCCATCTACATCAAACTGGACTGACCATCACTAAACAGAAAATCAAATTTTAAAATATATTTTTAAAAAATAAAATAAAATAAAAAATCAGTGAAAATAAATCCAACATTGTGTTGTTTGTCCAAGAATTATCTGACACTGTTATATTTAGAAAAAATAATTGTCTGACATTAAATTACTGACTACAATTCTCCTTTATTTTCACTTTTTCTATTTTATTTCTGTGTCTTCACAAAATGGTGAGGATGCTGACTTTTTGTAAGTTCCAGCCTCATTCTTTTCTGCATCATTACACAACACAAGCCAAACTGATGGTATGTATCAAATAATTTTTTTTACAACACCAGACAAGTTATCCATACAAGTCAGCTCACAGTTTTAATGTTAATCATATTTCTAGGTAGAGCTAATAAAATCTGCCAGTGCCGGCTGTGGTTTCTGCTGATGACAAATGTTTTTAAGGTGTAAATGCTTATACTCTTGTTCATATTGACATGCTATACCTGGTTAGTTCGGTTAGAGTCTCTACAATTCAAATATTCAGTTTATTCTTCAGTTAATATGAACACAAAGGTATAATTCATTCATGTTTACCATCATCACTAAACTAGCAAAACCAGCTAAATTAATCTCCTACCTTTAAAGTTCGTGAAGTCCGATTTGTCTGCCCATTCCTGGATTGTTTATATTCCTTAAGTCCGTAAGGGTCCACAGATCACAAAAATCAAAAGGGTTTTTCATAAAAGTATTCCAAATTATGAATATCGTCACGAGAAGTCCATTGCAGACGGCGAGAAACTTTATTCGCATCACGTCTTCCACATTTCAAATATTTTCCCTCCCTCTGATTGCCTTACAGGTGTATGCTAGTTTTCCTTAAGGTACACAAAACCGTGGAAAAACGCACGATGACGCATTCTTTCAGAGCGCTGCTATTGGTTACTGCCTCTGTCAATCATTCGAGCTTGAAGACAGGCGTCTGCCTTGTCGAATGAGACCAAACCAGGAGTGTTGGCCACTTCTGAGCCAATTCTAATTGGCTGTGAAACCTGTGACCTGCCCGATCTCACAGCTGAGAGAAAAACAAAAAAACACTGTTTTGAATGATGTAAAAGTTTTTTAACATCAAAATGCTTCAGTATATTTTCTATCGTTTCAGGTCAAATAGTTAAAGCACCGTTTTCCACAGTTCTCAAATTAAAGAGGTTCAAGGACGTCAGTGAAAAAACTATCTAAGAAGTCAATTTCTCCCATAAGGTTTGGCCTAGAGGCCTGAAACTTCACACATTTTTGACAAGATGTAGAAGGGATATGATGATTTTCATAGATCTTATATAAAGTAAATCCTACTTATTGTTATCAAATTTGATTTTTGTTTAGGTGAGGACAAAAAAATAGAAGAAAATACCATGTATGAACTGATGTAGTTCAGGTTCGGTTTTAGTCTAATACTAAACAAGTACTAAGTATTTTTTTTTGATATTTTGTAATGTTAATTACTATTTTGCAATGCCTTTGTAATGAATTGTATTGTTTGTTGGAAACATGTTCGATGAAGTTAGTTCAAGCACACATCCTGTTAGGTAACGCATCACTTCCTGTCAGTTAGGCCAGGAAAATGCAAGTAATGCAAGACAGCCACGTTTTAATTTATACGAGTATCCATTCACATCTACACACAAGGACTGATGAATCAATTTCTGGAAATCAATGAAACTGATGTCTTAATTCATTATTTACATGTTGAAATTAAAATATTATGGATTATTTGATTAAGATGTATTTGATGAATTGAGATGTTAAAATGTGGTATTTACAGGTGTATATAAGGTAATCCATACCTTTGCCATGCTAATTCAAGTAGCTGCAATTCTTAGTTTGTAAAAAATAAGACTTAAGGCTTTTGCTTTTCTGTATTTTATTATCCTGCAGTTTTCACTCCATGTTAGTGTGAAGGCGTTACCAGCTACAGCAACTATTTTCCTTATGCTGAGTGGAGTTTAGTTTTGTGTTTAATCTGTGGTTCTTACACCCTCACGAGAACACTAAATATGTTATTGTTATTAAGTTACTTTTGCTAAACTGCTTGCACAGATGACCTATGGGATCGGTTCTGTATAGGAAGACAGGACCAGACTCTAAAAAGCTCATAATCTATTTAAAATGTCACACTAAAATAGTAAAAAGAATGATTTATAATAACAAATTATTACTGTATGTGCAATATAAGTCACTCATAGTGACAAACCCACAGGCTATAATCACCCAACTCTACAGTTCGCCTCAGTTTTATAGACCTTCATTGCTTCCATCTACTCTGAGTTTAGAATGCAACTGTAAAGCTTGCAGTTATACCGTTTTGGTTCAGTCTCTCTTCTCTCATTGTGTAATTTTTGGCTTTGCCAGGCTTGGAAAAGCTCACCAGCAACTACCTGGTGAACATAAAGGAGCATTTAGTAGCTAAAGAGCTATATGTATGTATGCATGTATGTGTTTAGAGCAGGTAAATATATCATGTTTAAAAATAAAAGTATTTTAAATATTTGATTTAATACAAACTGAACAGAATGATTCCAGTGTAGTGTAGTGTGTAACCTGCACATGCATTGTATCAAAGCTTGCAGAGTTTAACAAACTGATCATATTGCACATAAAACTTTTCCAACAACAGGGTGAGATTAATTTTATACTGCAGCAGTCCAAAACATTGAAATCTCTTTTCAGTTCATTAAAATTATCATGAGTAGAATTGCAGCATTGCCAGTGAACATGAATACAGAATATCCTACAGTTCATTCTTCCGTCTTTTAACAGACACTAAATGTATTATCCCATAGCCTTGTCTTGCTGCTATTGATTTGCACCATATAATATGCAACACGTTCTGTCCTTGAGGTACTCAGCAGAAAACGCCAATCAACTTCATCAATTGGAATGCAGAGCTGAGGCCCATTATAGCTTGACACTATGCCAATGTGTGCCAAGGATAATGAGTGACTGATGAGGCTGGTATGTGTGGATGTGTCGAACCAATAGAGCACACTTAAAAAGGTGTATCTCTTCAGTCGCTTTCATACACTAAAAAAAAACTTTAATTCTGCATTAGAAAAAAAAAAAAAAACAGCAGCAATAAGAGCAAAAATAATAATAGCTCTGATCTAATTAAAGGTTGTGCAGAGGACTCACACAATAAGATAAACTGTCAAGAAAGGGTAGGATTTTTATTTTTCTCTTGGAACGAATCTGACATCTATAACAGAATGTCCAGAACACAAGAACCACAGTGGATTCGACTCATGTCCATGTCTTATGTCACTTACCAAGAATGAAAGTTGTCAGAAAGATCAGAGCAGGTAGCAATCACACATCCATGAGACAGTTGACGAAATCAAGCAGAACCAGCAGAATTAGGAAATTGTCAAAGTTATTTTGTTTTAGACATTTTTGCAAGGCTGGATGACAGTGGCGCAAAAAATGTGCAGTGTAGAGAAAAAATATCTAAAAGTCACTTCTATGATAATCTTCAAAATTTTTACCATTACCATATTACCAATTTTTTTGAAATGACTCATTTCCTAGAGCTGGGCACTGGAGTATTTAGCAAATGTCATTCAAATAGGAGGAAAGAATGCATTTGTTGAAGACTGTATTCAGCAGAAGATTAATATACATTTGGTGCTCAAGTGAATATTTCCAGCATATTTCCAATATTTCCGTGGATTGAGTCAATAAAACAGTATGTGTGTGTTTATCATAGTGAAGGAACATGTCATTGTTATGATCTGGCCCTGTATTACTTCCTGCTTGAACTCTGTGTTACTCTCTGTGTTATTATTCCCTGTTTTATTTTGAAATTACTTAACCATATGTGACTATGGAACAGTCTGTTTTCTTCCTTCTGCGAAAACTCTTGTTTGTTCCTGCCTGCGTGATTTCCCTCCTTCCTTCCTTCCTTCCTTCCTTCCTTCCTGCCTGCGTGACTGCCTTCCTACCTCCCTTGCCTGCCTGCTTGCCTGTCTGCATGCTTGCCTGTCTGCATGCATGCCTGCCTGCCTGCCTGCCTTGCAAGTCATCTGCCTGGTTATCCACCACCTACCTGAAAGCCATTTTTTTTCAAAAGTATCTTCACTACATCAGCCTACCTCTGTGTGTCTGCATGTGGCCCTCTCCCCTGTGCTCCTGGCTTCGGCCATGACAGTCACCCTTAGTGATATATTTTTAAGAGCTATGTGGAAGCTATCATGCTTTGAACAATAAGTGTTTTTAAGTCTATTCATAGGATTTGTTCACAACAAGCTATATAGTATAGAATACCACCACACTACAATTCAAATCTGTTGCATATGATACATGTATATATATATATATAATGTGTGTGTATACCTATATTTGTATAAACCTAGACCTGGACAACGTGCTACGATAATTTCCCTTATAACCCAAGGCTTATTTTCCATCTGTACCACCCACTCACTTTTCCAGGCTCTTTTAAGACATGGATGAACCAACTTTAAACTCTTAAATTTTCTGAACAAGTAATATTGTTTCTTTTGTGTAGCTCAGCATTCCTGAGTAAACACAGCTCATTCACTGATTATTTTTAAGTGTACTTTCACATACACTGATATTACATTGTTGTGGCCCTGATGGGCTGCCCCCGCAAGTGATGGTTCGCACATTGACTAACTTAAGTAAGTAAACCAAAAACCTTGTCAAAGCTCCTTTTGCTTGTTGTAAATATATGAAAACAGTGTTTGATTATTAGATGGTGCTGTTTTTTACATTTATATAATGGATTTGCATTGTTGTATGGGTTGATGTATGCATTGCATCTGGACTACCCCAGGAAACTCATTCACACTTTTACCTTCATCCAGAAAATACTGATGGGTCTTGATGATGAACTACTGAAGCCCTGCCCATTATATCTCAAAGGTCATGTTACTGAAAGATTGGGCCAAGTTACAAGTTGTGTGTACCTGCATGCTCTTGTCTATTTGTAAAATCACTAGCATGTGTGGTTGTAGTTCACAGTATCATAACTTGACAATATGTTGAACACATTGTTCCTTAAAGCATTTGAAACTGTTCACATTTGGCGGACAATCTTTCCCACCAAATCTACCTCAGTTGCTCATATTTGCACTGATAATTTGCACAACAACTTGGTGATCTGCATCCTGAAATAATGTGAGATGTGGCTTTTTTTTTTCTTCACTTTTTTTGTTTTCAATTTGCAGTTTGACTATAAGATCATTTTAATTGCTGTTTTAAGAACTCAGGCCACAAGTGTTATATTAAGCACTTTAAGATTTCCTGGTGTCTGTTTTGATTTTGTTGAGATACACAACCACTCACATTCACCCACAACCGTACACAGAATCAGGACATGAGCAAGATGTCCAACGTTTAAAGTTCCATTTGCAGCTAGAGTAGAGGTGTCCATTTGTGCTGTGCCTGCAGAGGTTTTTCCTCCCAACCAAACACTTCACCAGGTAATTTCACTGATTAACACACTTTCAGCCACAGTGGAAGAACTAATCAGTGACTTGAGTCACTTGGTCCCCTATGGCACATGGTTAGACACCCCCAAGTTAGAGCAAGGCTTAATTGCTAGTGCATGTGAATCAAACAATTTTAAGACTGGATATTTAAAAAACATAAACAAAAAAAACGTAAGCTTCCCAACACTGTGTACACTGATTGACATGTTCACATTTGTGATTTCACCACCTTTTTCATAATTTTCCCATTATGGCACCAGCAAGTAATTTTCTGAAACGATAACTGATGAGAAATCCAATTCCTCCAATATTAAACACAATAATTATGATTGTACAATCAAAATGTTCACAATAACCCCAAAAATTAAACAAAGTTACTGTGCTAACTCAAGGTTATAACCTTGTTGGTTTGATTCTACGTCCCAATCTTTAGTCCCAGTCTGGCTGGATTAGTTTCTCTAGGGGAGGTGGTTTCATTTCTAACCACTTCTCTGAAATCCTAACTCCCATCAGGCTTGGCAGTCTGTTTTCACCTTTCAACCATGATGCAAATCCAGCCCCAAAAACCAAGCATGTTTTCATCAACATGCAGTCAGGGCATTGTTTCAATTATATAGTGTATCAAGCGTATCAAAGTCTTTGTTTGCACTGCACACATCTGGATGTATGGTTTAATTACACACCAGAATGCAGGTGAAGCATGAATCCTATGTGAGATGACACATACCTGTGAATTAAAAAAAAACAAAAAAAAAACAGATAAATCAATAGGTATAGTCAGTCAAGAGCCAAGTTATGCTGAGAATTATGTGTCTCTGAGAAACTAATCCTCCCTTCCACACTTCACCAGCTACTCAGGGGTGACAGAATACTTAAAATTCATCATCTACTAATTTCAGGAAATTTAATGTTTAAACTTAGATTAGGGCTTGCAGAACCTTTAGAATAAAACAGGTTTTATTAAATATAAGTAAAAACACATGAACACTTGAATGAATATCATGTGAAAATAAGTGTTAATATCAGCATTAGATTTACCTCAAGCTCTATTTGCCAGCTTCTTTTCTCTGGCAGTATATTACTTTTTGATTGAGAACATTATTGTCCTCGAGACCAGAGAAGCCTGTAATAAGATTAGTGGCAGTTTAGTGGGATGGTAGCAGCTATCTTTAGTTTTAACTCAGGTTTTCCAGTATCACAAAGATGGTTCACTTTTAACCACCATAGATCGCCATGGCAACCTATGTGCCATGGCTTACCTGCTCCTGGTTCAGAGGATCAGTTAAAAACATATAATTAGTCTGCCTGCAGAAAATCAAAACACTGGAAAAGAAGTTATCATCTTGACAGGATCCTGACATGGACAAACATTTTGTGTTTACAATAACGTGATGAGGAATAAAAAGAAGACAGTGACAATTTTTACAGATCTGAAGAATCACTTTGCTTTGCACAATAATAATGTCTTCTTAGCCATAGTCTTGTAAAAGACATAAGGGTTGTCATTTATCATACTAGCAGTGTAATAATAATTATACATTAATTACAAACGGTCTCATAAAAGGCCATTACAGATACAAAACAATTCAGTTGAATGTCTCTTACTCAGTCATTATTTCAGTGTAGAATCACTTCTACACTCTTACTCTGTAACTCCAGAATAATGAAGCATGTGAATATTAAACATATTTGATGCTTAATGAGATGACTAATGTAAATATAAAATTTGGCTACTGTAGCATACTGCATGTATCAGGAAAAAAATGCGTGCCTCATTCGATCCTGCTGTGACACCAGAATAATGAAGTTTCAATTTAAAAAAAAAAACATTTTAATCATCTTCAGCCCCCGCCAAATATCGGAGGAAGCATTCATGTTTACAGATAATCTAATAGTCTCCTGCTCTGGCATCTGAATAGAGCGCTGATCTGTTTGTCCTTGGCTCTGACTTATCTCTGCAGCTTTTGTTGCATCTCACTTCAATATTCTTCACCTGGGGCTAAACCACTTTTAGTCATATTAATGGTTGACCCTGAAACTTCCTTGGGAGTCAAAGTAAACAGGCTTTGACCACTCTCCCACCTGATCCACTGCAACAGGACAGCAATGTGAGACAAGAGGCAAAAAAAAAAAAAAAATAGGGAAACAAAAGCTTCAATTGTCACTGCCTCCCTATTGCCAAAACTATCGTCTCAAACTGGAGACTGGAGAATACAGAAGGACGCCAGACAGAGATGCCAAATCAAGAATAGGTTTATTTCAAACAGCCAACAGCCTACAAGGATAACAGGTATAGCGGATAGATGGATGGATTTACAGCAGGCCTCCTGTTCTGCAGTACAAGACAAAAGAGGCTACATCCATGCTAGTGGATGTCATAAGCAGAGTGGAGCTTTGAGCTGAATGCTAATGTCCACATACTAACATCTTCACAGTGTTAATGTTAACATGTTGATGCTAAAGTGTTATGTTGGGGTTAGCATGTTAACATTTGCTAATTAGCATACTGAACACAAGGTACAACTGAGGCTCATGGGAATGTCATTAGTTTTGCCTTTATTTTACCATAAATCAAAGTATTGAACAGATTATGTTTGAATTGATGATGGCGCTAGGTGAAAAGTTTGTCCTGCGTTGGGATATCTGCACCAGATTTCATGACAATCTATCCAAGAGTTATTGAGACATTTCACTCAAAACCATAAATGTCAACCTTGTGGAATAGGTCGAGAGGAAAAGCCAAGTCACCAAAGTCATTAGGCGTCATCAGCTGGTGACCACAAATGTTTGTACAAAATCTTAATCCATCCGATAGTTGTTGAGATATTTCAGTGAGGACTAAAGTGGTGAACCCATGGACTGACAGACCAATATCGCCATCGCCAGAGCCATGTTGCTAGCATGTGAAGAACGGATCTGAGTTCTATAGAAGTTGAAGTGAAGCTTGAAAAGCAAATAACTGGTGTGATTCTGGATAAAGCAAATGTGTCCACAGAGAACAATTGATATTAATCTTGTTAGCTCTGCTGTAAATGTAACACAGGTCAGTGATTTCCTTGCTAGGTAAGATTGGGGGACAGTGTGAATTAGAAAGATATGTAACAGAGAGATGTATCCTGGACAGCGATATGCTACTCGAATGAAACTGCCATGTTAAACATGGTCAAAGGGTAAATACTCGCTTCTCTGCATTGTATTTCAAAGTTTATGTACAAAAATTCCACCCCACAAAGACATGGAAATCCATGAAACCACATAAGTCTTTTAAGCGAAAGAAACAACCCTCTGACAGGCAGAGAGATGCTTTGGATTTACAGACTTGACACCTCCAAAGGACTGACATTTATCTTGAATTTACTCACATGACAAGAGTTTTGAGTTAGTATGCTTACCTTGTATGTACTTTATCACCTTGATGTTTTGACGGCAAGAATGATGGGTAATGCTTTTGCTGAATGCTAAAAAAATAATCACTTTTTTGGTTAAATGATGATGTGTTCAAAGTTTACTATATATTACAATAGTATTTAGCTCAGAATATAGTTAAAAAAACCCCTGAAGACCACTCAAAGAAATTTTGAAATGGCATGGCCCTTACTGTAGCACCACTTTGAATATTATTACTCTTTTTTTTATTTAATGCTCTCTGTCTGTATGTGTGTATATCTTTTTGGGGCAGACTGTTATACAGTATTAGCTCTTTAACATGTGATTTGTTGTTCATTCTATCACTTTCCCTCACGACTGAAATATCTGAAAAACTATAGCATAGATTGTCACAAACATATGTACAGACATTCATAGTTCCAAGACAATGAATCTTAATTACTTTTTTGAGCCTGATTTTTTCATTCTTTTCCTCTCAATCACCACTATGAGTGTGACATTTGTGGGTTTCAGTGAAATGTCCCAACTATTTGAATGGACTGCCATGAAATTTGGTACAGACACCCATGCCCCCCTCAGGGGAATGGAGGAAATGAATTGCAGTGACTCGTAATCTCCGACCTTTCATCTACTGCCATCAGGTCAAAATTTGTCCAATATGCTGTCAGCATGCTGCAGCATGTAGCAAGGTGAAGAAGATGTAGAGTGTTTTTGGGCTGATTAGATAGCAGGGTATGATCCGTAGGGCAGCCCCTGACCAAAGATTTTCCTAGAATTGTCACTAGTTCAAGTCATTAGTCATTTGGCTCATCATTGCATGTTTATGATATTCATTTAAATTATTACATATATACTTTTGGCGGCCATCAAAGAAATAGTTTTAGTCCAGGGCTGAGAAATAATAATTATAATTGTTAACACTCTGCTACACTGCAGAGAAATACAACACAGCCTTCAACCTTGAGAATATAAATTTTACAAGCGTATCCACAAAGTCATCTGCCTGTTAAGGACAATGGCAAAATGATTCTGATTTTTGAAAGGGTTCTGAATGTGTCAGAACAACCAGCAAGGACAATGTTAGAATGAGCAGCCATGCTAATTGGCTAATATTAGGCTACATTCGTGTTTTCTTGGGGTCGTCCTTTAGCCTCTAAAATGATCCCACGCTTTGGAATTCATGCCCAACATACTGGTATGTAATTACTGTAACAGACTGTCCTGTGTCCCTTAAGAGTTGCCGTACAACTAGCAACTGGGAGTTTTACTTGTCACACACACGTTACCAAAAAAAAAAAAGTTGTTGCTGAATCTCTATGTCCTGTTTATTTTATTAATAAATATGCCAAGATAGACCGAGATGCTTTGTTACATGAGTATCTAATAACTGCAGCGACCAACATAAACCATGTCTGTCCATGACTGAGTGTAGACACCTGTAGAGTTCAAATTTTTATTTCTTTATTTTTCTTGCGACCATTCAAAACCTGGTTGACTAAGCCTCTTCTCATCAACTAACATTTGGTCGACTAATGATTTGCTTGTGGGATACAAACTGTGATAATGTTTGTTTGTTTGTTGTTGAGGTAACGCTGTCACTTTAAGAGCAGCTCAAGGGTAGAACATGCGTGCGGAGTTCCCATGTGATGTCAGACACAAAGAAGCAGCAGTGCTGGGGACTGCTGAGGTTTGTATTTTTGCTGTAGGACAAATATCCTACATAAATGTTGAGAGGAGGAAAGTATAATTAAGCTGCCGGACTAAGGTTGATAAATGATGATTTTGTATTCTTGCTGTTTTTTGAAGATTGGTTGTTAGGTGTGTGATATCCCCACCACGCTGAGGGCAACACTGATAGATACGTAGGATCCTCTCATAGTTGTGTATGCAGATTATTTTAATAAGCTGTGTCCATTTGATATGTTTCTGCCTAATTTAAACAGGAGAGAGAACCATGATGAGTTCCAGGTGTTTGTCTAAGCACGCAGGCTGTACACTGCCGTGAGAGTCGGTTCATGATCTGATATCTTCTCCTGAAAAATGAATTTTGAGCTCATGTAAGAATGTTTGTACAAGTATATTTTGTTCATGAATATATGTTTCCGTGTGAACTAATAGGCTTTACTATAAGGAAGCTATATAAGTGTGGTTTAACAAATGTATTTGTGGTATAATTCTATTACCTTTCTTTAGAAACAAGCCATTACTGTTGTATGTAGGTGGATAATGTAATTAGTTAATTAAACTGAATTAATCTGCAGGCGGAATTGGGCCTGTGTCTGTTCACTGAATTTGTTTATGTACTGTGACCTACCTGCACCAGTGGTTATTAGCACCACAGAGAACATTTTGGAGCTAGAATTCAATTTAACCTTCTGAAAGGTTCTGATATGTTTCAGGAAAGGTTGTTCAAAGGAGCCATTTCTGCTTCCTTATTTGCTTTACTGATATTGTTGATAAAGCTCATAAAAATGGAGGATAAATATTATGTTTTCTTACCACTGTAATTATCTTG
Organism: Seriola dumerili; assembly: GCF_002260705.1. Taxonomy (NCBI): domain Eukaryota; kingdom Metazoa; phylum Chordata; class Actinopteri; order Carangiformes; family Carangidae; genus Seriola; species Seriola dumerili. Next base: position 2,314,357 of record NW_019174576.1, on the reverse strand, counting down.
AGTTCTCAAAATTGCAGAATCAATCCTGTTCTCTACTGAGTGCAGTCAGGGAATAAAAGACCCAGAAAATTAATTTTGTTCTGTGTGCGGTCCCAACATCCATGACCATCAGCATTACCTCAAAGCACATCTGTGCCTTAAAGTAGAATAAGTAAAGCTCCAGGGGCTGTGTTTGAGGTCAAAGTGAATAATACTACAATGAATCATGTAGAGGTGGATGATAACTAACTGAATTGAATTCACTCAACAAAAGGCCAATTTTTAAAGACATTTAAAAGGAAAGTTGTCAATACTGTATAATGGTCCAGTCCTAAAAGATGCAGCATATACATAGATACACAGTCTGGAAGCACAAAAACAAATGGTTATGGCCTGATTGTCTGTTATTAGAGGAAGCATATTATCATGTTAAGTCATGGCCAAACGGGGCAGGAGAATAATTAGAGGTTTTAATGTGCCTGAAAAGGGTTGCCCCTTTCCTCAGAGGAGTGACGAACATGAAAGTTGATTGGATGCTTTCTTTCTCAACAGGTGGCGCCCCATGATTGGTGCATTTGAAGGGTTTACTGCTTCTAGTCGCACAAGCCGATGATTTATTCCATTTAAACCTCAGCTGACAGCAACCTTCCCCTCTCCCCACCTCTGCCACTTCCAACAACAACAGCCAGCGTGCACTGTGTGTATATCGCCATTTGTGATTGTAAGTAGAGTAGTTTCTGACCTTGCACAGAAGATTTGTATGGAGGTGTTAGCCAAAGTTCAAGTGCTGCCAGTTTATTATAAATATATGTGGTAAATAGTCCACTATATGTATATAGAGCACAGATAAAAACAGTTGTGGAGAAGGAGTGAGTCACATTCCTGTTTTTTCCTTAACAGTTTTTTTACATTTTTTTCTGTTAAAACCCAATTTTGTTGCTGAAATGTGATTTAACTTAACTTTTTTTTTTCAATCAAACTGTGTCAATGGCCATTCCTGCAAGTGGGAGGACACCATGTTATGTCTAGGTTTAGTGGACTGGGGGCTTTGTCCATTCTTTCTTTTGTCCATGTCGTCTTATCATGTAAGTTTCTCTCTTTGTCTGGGTGGCAGTTTTTTTTTCTTTTTTTTTTCTTTTTCTGATCTAATTATAATTGCAAATGTTTTGACGTGCATGTGCCATGGAATGCAAAGAAAAAGGAGTTGAAAGAGCTCCTTTGTGCTAAGCTCAGTTAAAGGGGTTTGATTGGTGAGCCAACTCTCACAGGTGGAGTTGAGCTGGCTGATCCAGATGGTATTCCTGCCCCACTCCAAGACAACCCGGTCCCACCTGGTGTGACTGCAGACGAACTGAGATTAACTTTGCACATAATGGAGGTGAAAAACAGGGCACTGGAGATGGAAACCATACATCTAGAGGTAAAAGCCGTGGAGCTATAGAGCGGGGAGCCACTGTAGCTGCCAGTCCTGCAACCACATCGTCACAATTCCCCAGTTCCCAAGACAACTTTATTGTTAGTAGGTACATTGCCCTAGTCCCACCTTTCAGACTATTTGAACCAGAATGTATAGCTGAGACATTACATTGCCGAGCAGTGTGTGCCCTATTTTAGTCCAGTGCAGGTTAGTGGGCAAAGTTCAAGAAGTGTGCACATCTGGATCAACTGAGGACAGTTCAAATTATGACACTGTGAAATCAATTAGTGGCAGAAGCATATAGGAAACTGAAAAAATATCACCCTGGAGGGAGAATCTGCGCAAGCTCAGACTATTAGAAGAATTTACCTTTCGGCTTCCTGAGAAAATTGCCATTTACCTAAATGAACAGAAAGTCATACCGAAAGAATTCACGGTTTTCAAAGTCTCCATCGTGACCCCCAGTGCTGCCACTGAAACCCTCACACCTAATAGCTGCCTGTCCTACTCTTAAAAGAAAAGAACAATCAAACAATTCAAGAACTACATCTCCTTTAACAGGAGTTCCCAAACTGTTCAATGCCAGGGCCCCCGAAATGGCATTAGCTTCTGGCCGAAGACCCCTTTTGCAAAACCTTTGACAATACTGTATCAAATGCAAAAAAAAAACAACAAAAAAATATAAAAACAAAAAAACTATTTACTAATTCAGACTAAATTGGATTTTGTAGGAGTAGCTAGCTACATGCTCATAAGCAAGCTCTTTCAGGAACAGGGCAGCTTCATGGCAAGTGCAGACCGGTGCTACGTCAACACTGACAGTTTATGATTTGATGAATGATTATTTGACTGTTAACTGCAGAGTGGACAAGCTGATCATATCATTCTATTTAAACCCAGCTGACAGCATCCCATTGTGTTTCCTTTTCCTGTAGTCCAACCTTACACCTTATATCTTCTTTCCATGGGCACACATTAGCCTGTCTATTTTCCTCTTCCTTCCTCTCCATTCTTGTCTTTCTCTGTCCCATCTCCCTCCTCCCTGGCAGCCAAATCACAAGAAATCTGTCATGTCAAGATGACCCAGAGTTATAGTACCATCCCTTTGGGTAAAGTGTTGAGAATGGACACCCCAGAGCTGGACATTACCTCCATACTAACTATGTGGTATCTGCATGACACTGCCGCCAGGGTTGCCAAGAACTTGACAAGTCTCACTTCTAACTGCGTACCACTGCACTACTAATAAATGCTGTATAGTGATTATTAATGACATTTAAGTTTGAACTTCTAAACTAAACCACATTAGCCAGTCAGACCCTAAAGGATGTATCCAATGGCATTTCTTGATACCATATACTTAAAGACAAATGACAAATTCAAGGGGAAAAAAATGAGTGAGTTGACATAATTAATGTCCATACTTTCATGAGGGCTCATCGAATGGTTTCATTAGCGCTTTGATAGCTTTTACAGTCACTAAATTTCAACCTAACTGATTGGAGCAACGTGTTAGCCATCACCAAAAAAAGCCAAATGCGGAAAAAACTTTTGGAAGAATAACTAGGAGAATCCATGCTAAGGAGAACTGAAGCTGTTCTGGTGGGTTGTGTTGTGTCTGTGTTATCTGTCTAAAGATCAATATACTCTGCTAAAGTCTGCAGTACAGACCATGTGACAAAGTGCAAGCCTACTGCCCGTTCCTTTACCTCATCTGCTTTCCAATTGCTGTTCAGCAACCTGTGTGTTTGTGTGCTTACTCATCTAACTATAATGTATCCTGGGGAACTAACTGCAACGGAAGAAGAACTTGACATTCATTATTTAAGGCTAATTCAAGGTCTAAAGTAGTTAAGGCTAAGCCAAGGTCTCAACTGAGTGTCCTGTCGGTTAAAGTGAGGACGGATCCACACAGTAAAAATAAATAAAGTAAAGTAAATGAACCATTTGGCTTTCTACAATGTGTATTGTTAATGTAGAATATACTGTACACAGTTTCTTTTCAATACATTACTCTAGGTTTAGTACCTTTGATAAAAAGCAGCCTACAGTAGAAGTTTGGGTAGAAAAGGCGCTCACAATGCTTTTTAAAAAATACAATTCTTAAATAAAAAGCCTGTGTTACAAACAGGGTGTGGTGTTTGTAAGATCGGGTCAGGTCAGTGAAGACTTAAACTTGGTTGTGCACGCTCTCATGCGCACCTTGAAGACAGGCAGTACTGGTATGAGTGGATTTTTTTTGGCAGTCCACCAGCCCACCAGACAGTGGCCTACAAGGATTTGTTCCTTTAGTCCAGATAGCCAATCTGACATGTAGAGAGAGAGAGAGAGAGAAAGAGAGAGAGAGGGAAGGTGATCGGCATCTGTGATGATGATGTCACATTACCTCTTAATTTTAAACTGATTAATTTTTATGTACTACGTCGCTCGGAGAGTTTCTTCATGACAATAAAGATACTTGAACTGATTTCAGATCTCAGAGCTCTGATCTGGACTTTTTTTTTTTTTAGACATTTTTCTTGTGAGGAAAAACAGCAAAGGAAACAGAAACCCAGCAGACAGGCTGGCACAACACCAGCAGCCAAATCGACTCGGAGCAGCAGGGGCCCTATTAAGGGGGCACTAAGGGGGTGGAATCAACGACAATACAAACAGGCCACTGTGTCCCCGCTGGTGCTGTTTGCTGCATCAGATCCCCTTGCCTTGGCAGTGGGGGACACAGATGTGGTCTGAGTCTTTATGTTTTGCCACAATCAAGACACACAATCGTCTACAATATGGGACCTTTAACCGTTAGCAAAGACATTATTGACTCTTTATGAACCCTTATGGTTACCTTATAAGACGCACAAACAAACGTCTAAGTTCTCAACAAAAATGCATGTTCCGTCAGGCAGACTGATCCAAAGGTGACTCCCTTCAGAACCCTGAGCCTGGGGCAATCTGTCTACAGAAATTGTCTTTATTTTTATTCTAACTTTTATTTTTCATAGTGTACGGGCCCCCTGGCTTTTAAACCAGGGACCCTGCAGTTGCATCATTACAGTACATAGTCACCTGCTCTCTTCGGCCACCCTGAGTCCCTGAAATCTACATTTATATTAGTGCAATGCTTAAGGAATGTTGCATTCCAGTATATACAGTATAGGCCCCTGTGAAGTATAAAAATCAACTCTCTGCTTCAGCACTCAGATTTAGCTGTACAACAGGCAGCAGGAACGCAAGAAAAGTCAGACTTGACCAATGTGAAAATGTGCATACAAATACTGTGTAAACAAAGTAAATCATCCATGTCTCTCTGTCTGCACTTTTTGTACGCACCTCACTCCCCTCATCTCTCTTTAAACCATTCTTGGCCAGAAAAATGTAAATCCTTTGCTGCTATCAACCCGTAACATACTCCTTCTCTCTGTCAACAGCACTCTTCAGCGCCGTGAAGCCTGCAGCAGCCAGAGTGTAGAAAATGTGTTATCACAGCTTTACGACACAACACCGAGCCATTAATCTCATTACTGCAAACAACACCAAAAAGAACTGAGAGGGAAAGAATGACTAACAACTGCACAACATGTTCAATATCAAGCACATTAAAAAAAAAACCCAAAAAAACACTTGTGCTTAGACGGTAATAGTGAGAGTTCCTCCTTTAAACGGTCTCTCCCCATGATCCACAGCGAGTCACATTTCAGCAGAGACTAAGATGGATGTAGTGCTGCTGACGAAATAGACACCAAGCCAGTAAATGGGATTACAACAAGATTCTCTTGTTGTAGAGAACAATCGCTTCCTTAAGTTACTCTTTTCCCCCTACGGGTTTCCACATATCACTACACAATTTACAAGGTCAGGTGGGTTTAAAATGCAAAAAAACCTTCCCTAGTAAATTTTATGATTTGAACAATATAATTCAAATCTAGGTGCAGTTGAATGCATTTTGAACATAAAAGGATTGTCAAATGCTGCCTTCCTTTTGTTAGCAATTGTATCTTTTGTTTGGGTCCTTAGAGACACGGCTGTTAAAAGATTTATTATCAAGACTGAAAACAGTTTCCATCTAAACAAGTGATTTAGTCTGTTATTGAATCCTAAATGTCCTATTTTCTTAAAATCTAAACAAGTAGAAATAGACAATCTGTTTGTCAAAGTATGATCAAATTCTAATTACAGTATGCAGGATTCTTTGACAAGAAAACTCACAAGAAAACTGAAGAAAACTCATGAAGCTCAGTGACAGTGGTGCATTTCATGTCAGGCTGTAGTTCTTGTAGTTTGGCTATAAATTCCTACAAATACGATAGAGAAAGTTTTCAAGTGGGATACAGGTGGCTAATTACAGTATGCATGCAACATTAGTAACCCAAAGGTGACAGTATGATTAAAACGAGCGAGGTCATACAACGTGTAATCCAAACACCAGATGTGGTTCTGTAACAGACATCTCTTGTGGGTATCTTTCAGTAGGGTAATGTTGTAACTAACTGTTTTATTAATGTTTAATAAATACACTTCTACTCCTTTATAGATTAAGTCTGTTACTGACTGTGCCTTTAATGATCGATTTTGGCCCAAGCAAGTGGTCACTTTTTCATAAAAGTGGTTCTTTTGAATGATTTAAAATCCATAAAGCATTAGTAAATAAAAAATTGAAAGTCCCATAATTTACACATTGTTGTAGTGTTTTACTTATTTTGATATCCTTAAGAAGATATTTGTTGTTTTAAGTATCAAAAACCACCCAAGTGTAGCTTTACATCTCCTCGCTCTCTCCTCTCCCTAAAACTCACCAGTAAATGCAAATGGAAATGGTCAGTCAGCACTGAAATGAGCCTAACAGATGGTCAAATTTAGACTAAAATGCTCATGCTGGATTTGATGTGGAGCTATAACCCTGAGCCTTGGGCCTGGATCCGGTACAAACTCCTGGATCATCTGGTGGCATCAGGGAAACCGTCCATGATGTTGCAGTGCCCTGGTCCCGCTGCCCTTGCCTGCAGCTCAGTCTCCTTGGTTGCTAGACTGCTAGACTGGTTAGCATGTTTGCAGTTCACCCACACAGCCATGATAGCAGCTGGTTTTCAATCCAAGTGTAACTCATAAAACAACACGACTGATAAAATGGAAAACAGCAAGATAAAAGTAACCCAATCATCAGTGGAAGAATAAAAAAAAAGATTAAAAGCTGAAAGGATTGTTGGAGCGGCCGAACAAAACACTAGTTAGAATCCTTAATACAGATTGAATAAAAATATTGTAGATTTCGAGTAGAGGCCACATCTGGACCATGGGTCCAGCTGCACCATCCTGGGGGCAGAGCTGAGGGTGTTGACTGTTTCATTGTGACATCACAAAGTCCTGACAGTTTGTTTTAAGGCACATTTTCTGAATATGGATTGTGTGCATTTCTTCAAGGGTGCTTTGATACTTAGAGAGACTGACGCGTGCATGAGAGAGAGACAAGTTACGCTTGGCAGCCACCAGGTGCGTAGCGATATGCCACTACTAGGAACGCCTTCAGAATACCTAGACGCCCCCCCCCCCCACCCCTTCTTTCTCATTTCAAACTGAATTAGATGTCTGACTCCGCCCATCACAGGGCACACACAAAACCCCCAGATATGTCTGCATCCACATCCATGCCACCTTCCTCCTCACTAAAAACTGCTCCAGTTGCAATGTCTGAACATGTCAGATTATCTGCACAATTTAGACTTTCTTCAAAAAACTCTCCACTGATATATCCAGGCTCCCTCTCTGTTGTCATTTGAAAGTCAGTAAAGTTTGTGCAGTCATCCCTAATTTGTTGAAGTCGTTTATCTACATCTACACGGGCCCTCTGTCTTAAGGTGGAGCTGGAAACAGGCACATGTCTTTCTATTCATTATATCTAAAAGAAATATTTCAGAAAAACTCAGAAAAAGGAAAGTACATAAGCAGGTGAACAGGCAATTAGCTGATAATATTTTGTCATGGTTTGTAATAGTATAAAGATTTATTATTACAAGTACAAAACCTGCTCAAGATCTTTGAATAGCCCAAAATAACAATCTTAGAGACTGTCCATCACGTCAGCTTCCCTAAATCAGTGAGCAATGATCAATTTCGTGATTGAGATCAAACCAATATTAGTTCCTTGCATAACTTTTACATTTTTTCTAAGATATCTCAACACCTCTAATTTCACTCTCTTTGATGGGAGAAATGAGTTAGGAAGCTTATGCTTCTGATGGAGTAGTACTAACTGAAAAAGTGGAAGAGAGCGCATGCAAATGAATAAAAAAGAAGGGTTCCTGTTTGACAAAGAATATTACTATAGGCTGAAAATGAGACAATAACAAAAAAAAATGCACAAAACAGTTGAACAAAAATAAAAGACCTGCAAAACTTGCAAAGCCATAATCATTATGCACATTCAAATTGTTTTATTTTGTAGAGCTTTGCATGGCCGCAGGCACATTCAAAAAATTTCTCCAGGAATTTTCTAGTGATGATATATTCTGTGGCATAGTCAAAATAATTCCATCTAAACTGTAAATCTGAAAAAAAATAGCAAAAATATTAATCGCAATGCTGCAACTATTCCTTGATTTTTCAAACTCACATTTGACCATTCAACAGTTACATGAAGCATACATCATCATCCTATGTCAAATTCAGGAGAGCTGCAGCAGGAGAGCGCCTTGATCCCAGGAAAAAGTCAAACCCTGAGAACTGATATCCAGTTGCTGGTGTATCTTCTCAACCTGTTACTGCAGGATCTGTCATCACATCAAAGGGCACTATTTGTTCACCGACAGGATTACTAAATTATACAATAAAGAACATTCCAGTCTCCTGCCTTTGTCTTGACACTGTGACCCACTGATATGTAGGCAACCAGTCTTTGATTTATATGTTGAGTTGGTTGTCTGTTACACTTGAAATGATCCCATTCAACCTTTATCAGATTTTATAGTATTTTTAAATCCCCATGTGAGAAATGGCTCTTTCTGATACCACCTGTTTTTGATGGTTAAGGTGAAGATTCCATTCAATGCATACACTCAAAAAATTGAAACATTTACTTTAATTACATTTATTTTTATCCACAAAAATGTATTGGGTTGGTTAAAAGCCAAACTGTTAAGGTTATCAAACTTAATGAACTTGCATTACACAGTTACACACTATAATAATAAAACACAATGATTGTGAATTGAACCAACTAAAACGTAATTTCTGATTGACAAGAGGTATTTAAGCTTACCCAGTCAGTTAGGTTATATAAGTTCAATTAGGCCTAAATAAAACATTTGGTTTTCATTCAATTAATTTTTTACTAATTAGTTTGACATAATTCTGAGATTTAAGCAATTTAACAAACAATGAAAGCCCTATATGTACAAGTCATTCAGGCTCAGACTTCTAAGACTCCAGAGTTAGTTGGGGCTGGGTACACGCCAAGTCGGGCTTAACCCTCGAGCTGGAGAGCTTTTGTCTCACACGCAAGGCCTCCTGTTACCCACCCCTACTGTCGTGGGCGCCTAGCCTTTGTGTATTACACTCACACACACCTCTCACCTGTGCGGCCTCTCTCCCTCTCTCCTTCTCCTCTCTTAAGCGCGCAGCTACACACACACACACACACACACACACACACACAAACACACACGCACACACACACCTCTCTCACCCGAGCATTCATTCCACTCTTACGCTCATTTAACCTTGCACCAGAATACTTGTACATATAACCTCACCACCTCACATCACTATTTGTGCCTCGACTATTTCCTGCTATTCATTATTGATTGTTTTTGATTAGTATTAATTTGATAGTTGGTGTTAATTGCTTCAATAAATTGTTTCTTTGGAATAAACTGTTGTCCTGCCTGTTTTTGCTGCAATATTCACTGAAGCAAAGTGCATTCATTAAACTGGTTGTTTCATGAGTGTCACAGACTTAGCAGTGTAATTGTAAAACACTATTTTCTGGGATTTTGTGTCCACTGTGATCAAGCAGTTTTTGGATCAGGGGAGGAGAGATGACAGATGATGACAAAGATGTTTCTTCCCCACTCTTGTTCATGCTACCTTGGATAAGGTCTGGAGCATCTGTCAAGAGGATGAATTTCACTGTGCTCTTATCTTGAATATTGCTAATTTGTTTAAGATTAACATTCATTATCAAATGATTATCTGATTCTACTGTCAGTTTTTCAGCATTATTGGCACCAAGAATATTCTGCAGTTTTACTGATGCTGCATCATTCAAATGCATTAAAATTAGAAACTCGACAACTGGTTTTGATTATATGTAAACAAACTTGACATCAAACGGGGGCTATATTCATAAAAATTACTTATCTTGCCACTAGTAGCTCTCTTCAATAGTGTTAGTAGTTCCTAACAAAGAGTTTCTTTTTGAGACTATCACAAAGGCGCTAAGAGTAACTTTTAGTAAAGGACTGAAAGGATGGAAGAACATATGTCTACAGTGATTGGTTAAGAGATTACCAGTCTGAGAGAGGGAGACAGAAAAAGAGAGGCAATAGAATGATAACTACATAGATAGACAGAGAGCTAGATAGAATAATAAGGGAGAAAACATGAGGAGATAAAGGATAGAGAGTTAGAACCAAGAGAGGAGAGATGGACCAACAGACAGAAAAGAAAGATGGAGGAGAGAGATTAAGAGAAAGAGATGAATGATTCCTGTCAGCACTCATGGCCTTTTCACTCCAACACACAGCTTTCCGCTCTCCACTGCATGTTTGACACGTTCTTTGTGTCTGCCTTCAGATCGAAGACTAAACTCACCCGACAGAACCTGCTTGGTCTGAAAATCACTGAAATTGACAAACATTTTCTCCTAAAAAAACAACCTCTTCAAAAGCTTGAAATCCCATTGGCGCCCAGATTGTCAGATAAACATTGTACTGTACCTTTATAATATTTGTATATGTCTGTGGGACAAACACTCTAAGTCTACAACATCCTGCAAAAGAGGCTGAACTTTTCTGTTTTTGTTTCAACTGCTTTTCTGTTGCAATATTCCTTGATGTAGCTACTTATACATAGTACTGAAATGTCTTGTATTGTTGTTGTGCACTTTCATTTGAGTGAGTACTAAATTTTTCTTCTACATCAAATTCAAAAAGGTACACACAATTTCCTAATCTCCTCAAGCAAAGGTTTGGAACGTTGATGGAGGGTGTAACAATACCATATACTGTATATATATATATATATATATATAAAAGGTATTGTTATATGTATTATTGTTATCATATAATATATAATATATTATTATAGATTATTACATTCTGCTTTGACCATATTCATGCTGAACCAGTGAGTGGACTGCTTTTCTTTTTCTACATCTAATCAAGCAGCGATTGTGACAAAGTATTTTCAAAGTGAGTCAGCCACAAAAAAGAAAGAAAAAGAAAGAGAGAAGAAAACCATTAAAAGAAAGTCTGCCAACGCTTGCAAAGTTTTTGACAAAATGTGATCTGTGCAAGTACTTTTTCATTATGTCTTTAAATTCTTCCTCCTCCGCTCTCCCAACTGTGAAAACCAATTGGCCTGAAAAGTAAAACCTTCAATGATTTTTAATTGATGATATATGCAATAGCTAAGACTCTCGTGTCTATGCTGTAGGTTTACTTATTGCAAGTTAATTCATTTTTCAATAGATAAAATGTGAGAAATGTTTCACCAATTTGAATTATTTAGATGAAGAGAAATTAGAAATAAATAGGGTAGATTCAAAGGGAAATTAGTTCTACCTTAGGTGCATAGTAATTGATCTCGGAGAAGGAAAATATGAAGCGTTAATACCATAATCTACATACAGAGAACATGTGGAGCCTTATTCTTCCAAGAAAATATCTTTTCTAAAGGAAACACCTGTCAGGACGGCCCTTCACATGCTGTTTAATAGGGCCAGCCATGGGATCATCACACATATTTAATACATGGCAGTATAACATATAGAACTCACATTTCTCTGTACCACAAATGTATCACTGATACTGGGTCATTAAATATGGCTTGATTTATGAGGGAGTCTTCAGTCCCTGCTATAACATCTGGTAAAGACATCCTGTATGCATCATGAGGCATCCATAAAGGAACCACTGCAGCTGATTTATGGCAGGAAAATACAAGTGTAGAATCACATCCAGTTTTTTTTTCAGGTAGGTAAGGTAGGTAAGTCATTTCAGAGTTTGGGAACCCAGACCACAAAAACACAATAGCCCTTAGTCACAATTTGGGCTCTTGGAACAACCATGTGGCCACTGTCAGCTGATCCAAAATGGCGCCCAGGCTCATGTGGGGTTAGTAGGTACTTCATATAGTTAGAGACCTGCTTGTGTAAAGCCTTGAAAGGTAATACAAATTTTAAAACAATGTGAAAACAAACAAAAAGCTGATGCAGGGAGGCCAGAATTGGAGTTGTAAGATCCAATTTTCATAAGCAGCATTTGCAGCAGCATTTTGAACCAACTGTAGGTGATGCAAGGAAGCCAGAGTAATACCTGTATAGAGGTCATTACAGAAATCTAGACTGGAAAAGATGAAAGGATGGATGACCTTGTGTAAATCATCAAAAGATAAGAAGGATCTAATTTTTGAAACTAACTTTAATTTTAAAGAAACAGGACTGAACCCTCATAACTTGGTCACCAAAACAAAGGCTACAGAATAAAAAAAAACAAACAAATTTTTCACATCTGGCTTATTGTTATTTGATATGGGTCCCAGATTGCATCTGACTGAAAGAAATCCAGCAATCTAAATCAGAAAGGCAGTTGGAAAGTGGGTTCAGCTTCTATGAGTAGTGTGTCATCAGCGTAACAGCAATACATTATGTTTATGAATGACTTGACCTAAGGGAAGCTTACTGTATAAGTGGAGAACAATAATGGACCCAACGTTGACCCTTGCAGAACATTATGAGTTAAATGGGAAATTGAAGATTGAGAATTTGCGACAATGAAAGAGAATGTCCTAATAGACAGATATGTTTGGAATAAATTAAGAGCAGACCCTTTTAGTCCGACAGAAGTTTCAAGATGCTGTAAAAAGGATGGAGTGGTCTACTGTGTCAAAGGCCGCACTCAGAACAAGACTGAAACTTTCATCTTTATCTGCAGCAAGGAATGGGTCATTTGTTACCTTACCTAAGGTCATCTCAGCACTATACAAGTTCTGAAACTAGGCTGAAAGTTATCAAAAATGTCGGCACTCATATATGCAATCAAATGAGAGGCAGCAACTTTCCCCAGCACCTTGAATAAGAAAGACATTTTCGAAATGGGTTGGCGATTGCTGAGAGTGAGCAGGTCAAGATTAGGTTTCTTTAACAGGCTCTGATGCCCAGAATAACACTTTTTTTTTTTTTTTTTTTTTTTAAACCTTTGTGTTTTTCCTAATAAAATTGTCATTTTTTAAAGTTTTGTCAGGAGTTGCCTGATGCACTGAAGATGGAGGAGGAAAAACTGGACGCACAGCTGTTTGGAAAACTTTGGGTTGAGGAAACAAATGAAGAGATGGACGAAAACGAGAGGGAATCAGTCTTAAAGCCATTGAAGTTTGTATTTTACAACACTGAAGACATGTGGAAGGTTTGTGAAGATATCACGGATAGCCAAGGGTAGTTGAGGTACTGTGAATGCCGAATGGACAATAACGAATGGCTGTGAATAGAAGTAGTAGCACACTATTATTGTTGTGATACACTGCACTGCCAATTAAGGGTAACAGAATGTTTGATAAAATTTTCAGTTTGTCTGTTATGCTTTGTTTTATTTTGAAGCGTTTAATAATTCACTTTGATTATACAATAAAACACAGAGCGAAGTTAGTGCATTTCAAGCCTTTTATTCATCCTGACTGCCACAGATAATTACAACAAAATATGAAATGAATGATGGCTAAAAATAAGAAAAGAAAATACAAAACACACAAAAAAAATCAAAAAATCAAAAGTCAAGCATGAACTTAAGCCGATGATTCAGGGCAGTCTAAAAGTTAAATTTAGTGAGTAAAGTAGCAGCAAAGCATAGTATATGTAGGAGTTAGAGGGAATGATCCACTGTAATAGCACACAACAGAATAGTGTATATAACATGATGAAAACATGATGTTATACTATATTATTCAAAGGGAAATTCTGAATGAGAAGTTTGTGTGTGTTTTTTGAGAAAGACTGGAAGAGAGCCTTAGAGGGCTCCAATTGTCCAGTCAAAAAGCTTTATGTTTTTCTATGAATTGATGCTATGTAAACAAAGTTTATCTCATATTTTGACAAAATAAATCAATACCGTGTGTAAATATGCTGTGAATTTTGTTAGTTGCTGTACACCCACTGAGACAGAATTGGCTAAATCAATACATATGATACATTTAAAGGAGCCATGTAATTTTGCTATTGCTACATAGCCAGCGTTAGTATTAAAAGCAGTTTACTTACCAGTCCAGAAGAAATATTATGAGTTCAGCATCAAGCTTCATTCCCCTGCTCGCCAAGAGCTGTCTCCAGTGGTGGAAAGCAACACCAATGTTGTCTCTTGTCTCTACCAGGTCTTTTCTTCCACTGAAGTTAGCATACTAACCAGCTAGCTCCTGCCCATCTCATCACTGTAGCCTCCAATCTGCCCTGAAGACATAGTGCTGCTCAGTGGATGTATCATAACCTCTTGTCTTGTAAACGCAACAATGGCTGAAGCTCTTGCGGCAATCAGCACCATCCACTCCCGGCAAGAAACCAAGTTTGGCAGCAGAAAAAACTTACAAATAGCCCTTTTAATGGATTAACAGTTTTCATGTTACAATGTTCAATATCAACAACAAAATCCACTGGAAGTTTTCTCCACAGAGTGGAGCCTGTAGTGGAAGAACCTCCACAGAGGAGACCTGATGGCAGACTGTGTTGCTACAAGCAGGGTTTGCAGTATATTCCAGTGTTCTCGAAACAAATCAATTTGTGCCCAAGCTCAACAGATCACTAAGTACCTTAGAGCTGCACCCTACAAGTTATGCAGCCTTGTAGTTGTACACAATGGCTCAACCCTGCAATTGCTAAAACAGAAAACAAATAGCCAATGTTGTATATCCATATATGGCTACATACATGTGCTCAAATTCATTGTAATGTGTTACCAAAACACCTAGACCAGGTTATATTTGTAAATGGCATGGTTACACTAAGCCCAGCAAGCTACTTTAAATCTAAGCTAATGACAAATCATGCCCGTGTTCTGCCAAGTTAAGGCTAACACAAAGATATCCAAGCCTTAAGGATAAATTCTTAGTTTGTTTAGTGAAACCTAAGGCAACATACCACTATGGTTTTTTCAACCACAGTTAGCATGCTCCTCATCCACAACCATTAATAAGCTTCAAAAGAGCTGTTTCTGATACCTGCTGATTAGCAGTTGACTGGCTGAGCACACCTGATCCAGCTAATCAGGTCTGGTCAGAGCAGGGGAATACAGAAAATATTCAGTGCTGGGGCTCTAGTAGTCCCTGTCTGTTTCTAAAGTCAAACATCTTAATGAAAATTAGGGATGCCTCAATCACATTTCTTTGCTCTTCATCCCAATTTTATGTCCTTTAATATTGAGTTTTTGCACAATTAGTCTACAATACTAGACTACAACACTAAAATTAGAAAAGCTATCATGTGTTTGTGCCCTGGGGCCTTTGTCTCATAATTCATCCATGACTGCTTTCGTGAAGCCTAGTTATATAAATAAATAAAATGTATTTTTGGATATGAAGAGATAACGTGCTCTGGGCATTATCTCATTCTCATTCTTCCTTCTCACATTATTATGAACATTATCACTTTCCTTGATGCAGATTTGTCAAAATGTAAACAAACACTGAGAATAAGGAGGTGTAGATAATTTTAAGTTATTTTAGGTCTCGGAAGTGCAAAAGGTACAGTGTAAATTTTTTACGGTATTATGGATAAAACTACTTAATAGTAGTGGGGGGAAAGATGCTATTTGCTTTATTTATGATGTGAGTGAACTGTACTGCTGTTTTGCCTGTTACACTTGTTATATGCAGGCAGCTTGAGGTCACGCGTGACTCTAAACTTATTGAACAAATTGCAGTGAGTGAGCATTAAATGAGAAGTAACACTCATGAACAAAGGCTTATTTCTTTGGCCCTGTTCAGACCTGGCATTAACATGTGTCTTCAGTGATCTGATTACAAGTGGACAGCTCTAAATGCGTCAGTTCACACCTGGCGTTAGAGTATATCTCCACATGCATCTCAAGTAACCACTTGTGATCGGCTCTCACTTCCCTGCTCTATAAGCAAGTAAACAGGTATGCAATGATGTTTTTGGCCAGTCTGACGGTTCTGTTGTCAGCATGTTTGTGTGTGTCTGAGAGAGACAGAGACATAGAGAGAGAGAGGTACCTCAATGCATCTTGGGTGCGTTTACACCTGAACTTAAAAGCTGTCCAGTTGTGATCGGATACGGATGTTAATGCCAGGTCTGAACAGGGCCAAAGAATCGATCAAATGTATAATGAATGTACCCCGTGGCCACATAATGCACAACACAATCACAATATAATGTTGCAATCAGTGGGTTACGTCCTGCACTGACCCCTAATAATGAGAACATAAACTATAGGGCTCCAGCAGGCAGCTTCAACAGAGTTGAGCTTCCAATCCAATAAATGAGACACGAAAGATTCACCATAACTGTCAGCCTGGTCGCTCATAGGTTAGTTTGTCTGAATATTGAACTCACCACATTACCTCACTGTCCCTCACCAACCGATATTCCCCACAATGGAACAAGTGCTGGCAAAAAGTTTAATGGTATAATCTTTTTCTACAGCTTTCAGCAAGTAGCCACAGCTTTGCAAGTCAAAAGACTGACAAGATCTTTCAGCTTCTCCTGTTTTATATACAGTATCCTCAAACTGTAATATTTTGAAATGAAAGCATTATAAGCTTAACAGTATTACAAAGTCATTCAAGTTCTGTCTGAAAAAGTTTAGCTTGTTTTCAGAACTGCAGATCGTGGCTGTTGAGATTGCTCAGCACTTCCAACTGAATCCAGAATACTGCAGATACTGTGTGGGGACTGCAGGGCTCACCAGATTGTTCATGTCCCGGTGTCAGACATTAGCCTGTGGACAATTTTCTGTGGCCTGCGGAGTTTGGCAAGACTAGAGACTGCAATTTGATTGACAGTTAGGTCACATGTAGTTCAGGTTTGGCTTAATAATAGTTACCTATTGATTAAAAAACTCATTTAGCTTTCTTATTCATGCTAGATATTTAGATTTTTTGTTTATTTACTGGAAAAACAATGCACAAACAGAATCAACTAATCTCAGTAAGTAAAACACTCCATGTTTTCATAGTGCACTCATGGAACTTTTACTAAACACTCATCACTGTAGCCACATGATGCAATTAAAGGATGAGAGTAAATACCAAAATGTAGCATAAGCAGTTGCATAAGAAGTGGAAAGTATTAGATCAGCAGACTGAATCAGTAATATTATTTATACAACATTATTTTTCTGAAGTAACAAACATTAGCTAACATTAGCCACCATAAGATACTGGTTATACCAGACCAAGGAAGACTCGTGGCATAAAGTGAGTATACTGATTTGATTACCAGTGTATTTTATTGCTTTGAAAATCAACTTTTTATTTGTAAGAGAAACGATCTGTTATTTCTTCTTTCATAAGTTACATAGTATCACTTCAGTATTTTGCAAGGATAAGCATAAACTGATTTCTTCCACTCAGTTCCTGCACCTCCTGTTGGTATGCCATGCCCTCTGCTCACATGCCCTGGCAGAAGCAACATAAACTTCCTGTCGCTAAACAAACTGTGATCAGTGTGATGTGTAAGGGTGTTCAGTCAGTGCTAACCAGCCCATAGTTAACTGTTGAACAGCTAGCCCGCTAACTGCAGCTGGTGACAGCAGTCCTTGTTCTGCTCTGCAGCCTCAGCGTAGCAGCACAGGTACCAGTTCTCCTGTCTCCAGCTAGGCCCAGACAAGGTAGTGGAGTTACACTCCATCCGCGGAATAAGGGAAACACAAAGTGGGACAAGCCAGGTCAACTGAACTTTCAAATTAAAATACTCACATAAAAATAGCAACTCACACCCAATACTCCTTATTAGCTAAGCAAAAAGTGTGATTGGTTGTGAGGCAATTTGTAAACAGAAGACAGCATTGTGGGTAAAGAATGTCAGCGAGAAGATAAACATCTGAAAAAAGCATCAAAACAGAGGAACTTTCACATTAAAATCGGAGCGGTGATAGGATGCAGATCGTGATTCAGATCGTGGATTGTGATTCTACTCAAAAAGATTGTCACATGATATTTTTGCCAGATCGCCCGACCCTAGCGGGGTATGAAGTTTTCTAATGTCTGAATAACAAGGTTCTCCAAAAAACATGGATTCAAATATTCAGATTCCCAATCTAAAACCTAGTTGAACTCATAAATGATAGTAGAGCTTCCTGGAGATTTATGCCAAAAGATAGTATTGTTATTTGTAGAAAACTGTATAGACATCACAATACAGAATTAGTTCTGTCTTTTTTTTGTTTGTTTGTTTGTTTGTTTTGTTTTACCTTATTCTCCTGTATGTAGCAGACTAAAACATCAAGGCCTTTTTCACTGTGGTATATTTCCCTTTGTACTGCATAACCATGAACCACTTTTTCACAAAAGGATGTAAGAATAAAAAACTATTAACATAAGTCTTTGATGTATTACTGATGGCTGTAGGTGTATAATGTAAGCAAGTCAATCCCAATCCCCATAGCACAGCTACAATTCTTTGAATAATGCATTTAACCCCTGTGGACAAATTCACAGTGCTAAAGGTGATTTTATGGGATGTTGTCTCATTTTAGCAAGTTACCAGTGCAATGCAATACAACTCATTTAGATAAAAGCTCGAACACCCATTATGTGGACTGACAAAAACAACACTCCTCTAAGAAGATGCTTTACATTTTGCATCATGTTGACAAAGCATATTTAGATCTAGTTCTTTGGTCAGAGTGCTTGGAGAGAGAGTTGTTCATGCTCTCAAATTTGGACAGTAGACACTTTATGCGAGGTAATTTTAAATCGAGCAGTATCTCCATTTAAGTGTCCCTCCGTGTAAAGCAAGGGGATAAATGAATAAAAGCAACATGTAACAGGTACTAACGGGCAGTAAAATGTTCAGCACCAACCATCACATCCCCATTATCTTGGCTGCATTTACATTCACCCGCCTCTTTATGGTTCTCACACCCTGGAAGTGGTAATTCTGGCTTGTAAAGCAAGCAAAGAGATGAGGGACATACTGAGTTTAAAAGGCACACACTAAAGAAACAGAAAGAGTGCGAGTCATATTCTCCTTTCCCTCCCGTCCCATCCCATCTCCTTTCTGTGCAGTTTATGCTGTATTTAATGTGATAACAGAAGGAACTAAGATCCATTAATTACACGACCTCTGCCAAGGAGATCATGTGGTCGCCTCTGTCCACCCATTTGTTTGTCTCTGACCAACATCTATACAATATATATTATAGCTAAGGACCAGATTGCCTTGAAATATGCAGGAGGAAACCCCATGACTTTAATTTCCCCTCACCATCTGGCCAAATGTTTCGTTTTGAAATGAATGTGTGACATGACCTGTTGCTCAGAGAGACACTCATTTTTTTGTTCATGTTCATTCTCCATAGAGTCTGGAATCCTTCTTTATGTATATGTTTGAATGTGTGTTTCAAGTGAAAAATTATTCCTTCAAATTTATTTTTGTTACTTATTGCATTGACTTACATTAATTCCCTATAGAGACTTTCCTTAACTCAATGCCCAATCCCAACCTTTACCCTAAGCTCAACCAAAAACCCGTGTCTTAATTAACATTTATCTGGTATTTCTTGGTTTCATATCTTTGTAAAGTACTTTGTAACTTGTTTTGAAAAGTGCTATATATACAGTATATATTAAGTTTTTCTTTAATTATCATTATTACTTGGTCAACAATGCGATACTGTCTTTCAAACTTCATGCGAATGATGGAGAAGTTACAAAAATCATATCTGAAAGGCAAGTGCTAAGCATTTCTCCGCACCATCCTTGATCACATTAATTGGTTATCAATTTCAGACCATCTGAATTATTACTTTTCTTTTTATCAGTCTTAGGGTTGAGTAACACGTTTCTAATTCACTGAGTGCAAATGAAGACAGGTCTGGCAAAGCAAGATATCATAACTTAGAATAACAAGTAGCCTAATCCCCTTGCCTTAAACCCTACCAAAAAAAATCCTCGTACCATATAACTACTGGAGTAATTATGCCAAACACTCCACCTTCCTTTCTACCACCAACACCTACACACCAAACGTGAAATTAGAGGAGACTTGCATGAAAGATGTAGACGCCACTGTCCACAGACTCCTCTCCAAATTAGTTGGAAAGCCCAATTTAAGGAGGAAACCTTGTGGAATCAGGACATTAATTGGCCCCAACACTGCAGGTGAAAAATTTTGATATACCTACCCTGTTCACTGTGTGAGTCAGTCCATTATTTCAATTCTGCATTCATTTTCAGTGTTCTCCCCTGCCAGCACACATCATGAACCCTCTTATTTCATCCCTGTTAGAACCTGCCGCCACAGCTCAGTCCTTTTCTCTGAATGTCCCTTTTTCTTTAGTTTTGGTATTCTTTCTTTTAGTGTTACATTCAGAGTCTGTCAGGAAGCATCTTTAGATATGGACTGTTATGGTCTGTTTTTTTCCTGGCCTTAAACTCTTTGAATGTGCCTGATGACAAAGGAAAAAATAATTAAACTGTGCTTTTTTTGTTTTTGTTTTGTATTTTTGTCAGTGTCCTGTTCAGTAAAATAATTCCTCTGAAACGAGCTATGCATACATATACGTTTTGTCAAATCCATCAAGCCATACATACACATGGTTTAATCGCTGTGGATTAGGTGCATGTGAACAAGCATGATTTCTGCTCTCACAGCGAGACATAAATGGATGAAGACACATCTGTAATCAATTGTTAACAAAACAATCCCCCTGCACGCTCCAACAGTCTTTAGCATGGTAATAAAAAGAACAGCAAAGAAGCGACTAAATTTAATCGTGTTAGCTTAGCTCCTAGCCCCACCTACCAGCTTATCCTCTAGAAGTAAAATAAGTGTAAATCATTTGTTTATCATTTTTTCACTTTGTTAAAACTATTTTTTCGGAGCACGCTTTACCTATGTCTGTTTAAATTTTTATAACTGAAGAAATTGAAATCATCATGATACATGATCTACCTTGCTAACTGTGTTACAGTTTACGGTTTATGTTAGCTGGGACGTTCTGGCAGACAGGGTGACTCAGAGCTCATCTCTCCTAACATTACCTTAGATCTGACGGGCATTCCAGATAGTATTAGCCACAGGCTTGATAGTCAGCCCGTTAGTGTTAGCACTACCATAACCTCATCTGCAGATGGTGCAGGGTTTGTCCCTATTCACAAGCATGGGAAACCTGCACAAGCAAGCAAGTGTGGCCTGGTCTGCAGTAACCCCTCCTGACAAAAAGGGAGGGGTTTCAACCCTTGCAAGCCCCATCGATAGTCCAGTTGGCCTGCATGCCTCCCCCTGCACCAAAAGGGTTAAACAATGCATGCTAATAATAGAGGACTCCATCATCCACAATGATAGATTAGTGTTGCCTGTGGTTGATGTATTGTTTACTGTGGACCTGTGCCAGACATTCCAACATAGAGGCTAATCTTAGGGTGCTAGCATAGGGAACCCAGGCAGACTCCACAACTAGTTTCAGCAACATTGTAATCCCTGTCAGTACCAATTACATTTAGATGAAGAAGTCTGAGATCACAAAAGAAAGTGTAACCAGGACATTTGAGTTTGCCAGACAGATGATGGCACTGATAAATTGTCTTTTGTCCCTTACCTGTGCGGGGTAATGAGATGAACAGCTAGGCTTACTTCCCTGCTGGCTAGCTCATTATTTTTTTCCAATTACAGGAATTGTTCATTTGGACTAAGCCAGTACTTGTGTTTGGGGAAAAAACAAAACATAATCCGTATGGGTTACTTGTAAAATATGAGTACCTAATTGACCTTTTGCACCAACTTTGTCAAACCTCTGAGGTCAGAGTCACCATTTTCAACACTTGACCAACTCCTTCTCGTGCTCATTAGCAAGTACTCACAGCAATAGAGGAGAGCACCTAAAGGAATCCAAGACTGTGACAAACAGAAAATCCGGGCCATATACAGCATGATTGTCCGACGCTTCTTCCACATCTGGACCAATTCTGGCACACACAGTGAAAGTCTTCTGGCTGTCACCCAATACTGCAGGATAACAGTCGGAATCTGAGATGACCCAGATGTGGAAGTATATGGACCAGACTTGGGCCGAGGACCCAGTCATATGTTGGGCCAGAAGTTTCATTTTGCTGTAGTGTTTCCTGTCATCACCAACCATCCACAGAATCTAAATAAGGGTATCTAAAAATAAAGGTAAAATGAAAAACAAAATTTAATTATTTGAGGGGCCAGTATACTGAATTTACACAGGTCTCAATCACATTCCACTCATTATGTGTCCAAACCCCATATCCAAAAAAAGGAGAAAAAAAATGGAACCCCTGTCATCTGATGAGGCGCAGAAGTCATGTCAGTAGTCTGCTGGCCAACATTGCTCAGCACTGTTATATTTTTCAGGGTGGAGAGAGAGGTTGTAGGGATGGGGCACTTTCAAAGCAGCTGAATGGAGAGTTGTTGCATTGACCAGAGGATTAGAAGAAGGATCTTTCCAGCAAGCTCCATGCAACATTTATCAGCTCACCAGCAGCAGCAGAGGGGAGAAAGAAGCAGGAGGGACAAGAGGCTCTCTCTGCTGCTTCAAAAGCCTGTGGTTGATGTTTTCAAGCTTCCATTAATGTTGAAACCCTAGTCTTGCCAGCCTAAAAGTAGAAAAAGTAGAAAAGCAAGAGCGAGATGAGAGGGATGTGGTTGAGAGTACACATTTGTGGAGGTGCAGAATGTTTTATCTCCTGGAAAGAATTGAGTATACTGTATGTGATGATGTATGTGTACTGTGGTGAAAGCCTCTTGCAGCTTACCTCTTAAGCTTGATATTTTTCTTGCCTTTACTTACTTACTTACTTACTCAATAATATAACAGTACTCTTGACTACTATTTGATTTTACCTACAGTATAGCCACTTGAAAAATTTTGACACCCTGTGTCTGGCAGATCTTTAAAGGAAAAACACTGTAAAGAAATATACAGTAAATGATGTATTTCATGTTTATCTTATAAAATTGGTTTGGTATGAACAATAGCTACCATGGGGAGAGTCTCAAGTACCCAAACTCAGCAAAGAAAGAAAAAAGCTTTTACAGTTTTGGATACATTGACCAGGACTGAATGAACAAGAATTTCTTGCTATAAATGAAGTTTGATTTTAACCTCAGATTGTTAAAACCGTGTCTGTTCTATGCTGTTCTAACCTTAAACACACAGTATGTAAGTTCCTGTGTAGGAACATGGTAGTTCAGTGGTTGAGAAAATTTAGTGCCAAAGGAAAGTACATTTCAATGGATATTGGATTGTTTCGGTTCATATTTTTAAAAAGTTTTTTTTCAAAAATGTTTTTCCTGTTTGTCCCATCCACAGCAGCTCATTACTCAGCTAGTGTGCTGGTGCTCCTTGCTGCCTCTTCTAACTGATCTGCTGATCCACTGATCTGAATCTACTGCAGGTAATACACTGACTATGCATGGCTACCTCACACAACCCCACACCAAATAACCCCAACTATCACTTTAATATCCAGATGCGCTCAGTTCTTGAGTGCATGTGTGAACATGTATTTTGACCATCATATAGTCTCATTTTGTTGTTTGAACAATAATAAGATAAGTTTTCGAGCAAGAAATAATTATGTGTGAATTAAGGTTTCTCTGCTGCTAGTGCTAGCTAACTTTTGCTAAATGTTAGCTAGTAGACTTAGCTAACAAGCACTGCAAAATATTTTACTTGGCAGAAGCCTTTTCTCACCTGAAAAATGATTTTGACTGTTCCAAAACAAAGTCCCAAATTTGGAATTGGACTGATTAAACGACTACTGAACTCTCCTTCCCTTCGTTCCAGTCTCTGCATTCAGAGTCCACCTGGTCTGTGCTTGATACATGGTGTTACATATAGTACAGATATGATCATTTTAATTGCTTAGGTCTCCCAGAGTTCAGGCAAATAACACATATTGTTGTCATCGACATATAAATCCTGTTTGTCTCGAGGCTTTTAAACTCATGGTATGTTGGACATTTATGTGGTTATGAGTTTTGCTTCAGTGGGGGAGGGCTTCTCACAGTAACCCAGCTTTCTGAGCTGAATGATGTTTTCCCCTTATCCTCCTATCGAGTGAAAGGCTTATTTGACTTATTTTCTATTCCAGCACAATACAATGTTGAACTGGAAAATGTGTTGACAGACCTGAAAGTGTGCTATGATTTTTTGATATGTAATGATATAAACCAAAGCCAACTTGTTGAGACGGAACCTATTTTCTGCCCTTTTGCCTCTTCTCCAAAGTTTATTACCAAAAACTGTGCCACACTTTAGCTCCTCCTACTTCCACCTCCACCTCAAAGTCAGAGAGGGATCCTTTGATCATCACTTCATCATTTTCTCCTATTTTTGTTAAACTGTGAGGTCACAGTGACCTTTGACCTTTGACCACCAAAATCCAATCACTTCATCCTTGAATCCAAGTGAATGTTTGTGCCAAATTTGAAGAAATTCCCTCAAGGCTTTACTGACATGTCGTGTTAAAGAGAATGGGATGGACGGATTGATGGACGGACAACATGAAAACATAATGCCAAACTTTAACATTGTGCTAACATAAATTCCTAAAGATAAAGGGGCAGGGGGAAAAAAGATCCAGTATTAGGAACATGTCATAATATTTTGTTCACTCTGTATTATGGGCTACAGTTGTACAAATGGGAGTAGTGGAATAATAGTTCTGGTTGTTTGCCAAGGAAAAGAGGGTATTCAGGCAAATGCTGATTGTACCAACCCATTAGCTTGAAGAGTTGAAGAATGGGAGAATAAATAATTAGAATAATCACATTTTCCACTCTGTACTTACAACAAGTGTTAACCCCAAGACTGAGGCTAAAATCATTACTGAGAGAAAAAGACAAAGAGACAGAAAAGGAGAGAGAAAGACAAAGAGAGGAAGATGTGTGGAGAGGATATAAATTTCAGCAAATTCTATTAGCCATGTTAAAGAAAAAAAAAAGAAGAGAAAAACTGAATTTAGGCTACAAGTACTGTTCCGGGAAGTGACTGTGGTGTGTGTGTGTGTGTGTGTGTGTGTGTGTGTGGTCCTCATGCTTGCCCTTGATTGTGACCCTGACAGCTAAAGAGATCTACAGCCAATGGACAGCTATGACCATCTACTATATTACTGCTGCTCTGTCCTTTAATCTGCTAGAGAGAGTGAGAGAGCAAGAGAGAGAGAGAGAGAGAGAGAGAGAGAGTGTGTGTGTGTGTGTGTGTGTGTGTGTGTTAGAGAGGGAGAGAAAGAGACAAAATAGTTAGGACACTCACTATGTGGTTCAAGGCTAGAGTAGTTCTAGCCTTGAACCACATGTAGTTCACTTAGTGCAAACACACTGTTGTGCAATTTCAACAAAGGTTTTAATTTAGTTTTGCTTCTACTCAAAACCACAGCCCCTCACAAAGAAATCAACAGTCATTCAGTCTGGTCCGATAAGTGATGTGTGTTTTTGAAGTGGTGTGCATTTTTTTTTTTAAGTGATATGTGTTTTTTAAGTGGGGTGGGGTTTTTTTGTTGTGTAGTCGTCACTTTTTGGGGATTGGAAGATTTGGGTATGAATCCCAGTTGGGGCTCAACCTCAAGAAACTGAGATGGCAAAATAAATAAAAATAGTAAAATAAGTTTTACTTCTATATGATTTCTTATATCCTAACCCATTTAGATGCTGGGCTACGTGTGCCAGGAGCCGCAGTTGGTTACTCCATTGCCTGCAAAACTTCAGGGGGACAGGGTTTGTGTGGTCGTGAAACACCTGGAAAAATCTTGAATCTTGGAATTTGAAAAAAGCAATTTCCAGGCCTTGAGAAATTTTGAAAGAATAAAATAACCCAGAAGTTCCCAGTTTGGGAAAAGTCATGGAAATTTACTCAGCTGCCAGATTTGCATGTGGTGAAATGCAAGTGCTCATATGTACTTTTGCACCTTATTTTAAGAGACTGACTTTGTCCAAAATATCGAAGCAAAGATTGCATGTCATGTTATCTGATGAAGGCCTGAACCACTATTTACAGGCCTCACAGTAAGACATGCATGTCAGGCTATGGGACGGGCCCAAGGTGAAGACTAAATGCATCAGCTCAGAGTTTACGGGCCATTCATGAGCTCAAGATACCGCTGAGAAAACGAGTCACAAATCTTCTCCAAATCTCAGCGGAATGGTTGAACATGAACTATACAGCAACTGGATGTAGCACACCCATGCTTAAATTTAGCGAGCACTGGTGGATTGAGGATGTCAATGTGTCAGCTAGAAGATTGCTGTTCTCGTCTAGGGGTGGGTGGTATACCAGTTATGTCACTGTCACTGGTGTCACATTCTGCTATGACATGGAATTTGCTATACCGTTATCACAGTGACAAACACACACACACACAAACACGTTTTGCTTTCAGCACACACATGATGGAGATCTACATCCCACAGCACCTAATGAACTGTCACACCCACAGGTTACATACAAGCATTAGGCTAATTCTACTTAATGAGGCACTGCGCAGTGCTTACTTAACCTGACGTGTGCTGGACAGAAAACGATGCATTTTGATGTGAAATTTTTGTCTGACTTTCACCATGTAATATGACATTAAAACTCGCAGGAGCAAGGCGGCTGCAGTCGCTCTCCTCCAGCTGCACCAACAGGGAACCACCTCTATGATGACAGAACTTTGCCTTGACATAAAGCTTCACTGACACGCATGATGTGTAGTAAGTCAACTACTATGTCATCAACAGCCAATCATCACAAAACATGCAGGATGTTTTTCATAACAACCTTGAACCACATGTTTAGAACTATTTTAAAATCGCTCAATAGGGGGAATCACCTGCTCCGAACGCAAACACACTGAGCTGCTCCACGCCCCTTTTTCAGGACAGCAATCTGTACAGGGACAGTTCTCAGACTGATATAGGATTTGCAGCAGAAGCCGCCCTGAACCAACTCAGGTCATTCCAAAAATATTTCACAGAGGCAGAGATCATCTGCAAGATACTCTTGATCACACTCCTTGAGAAGGTGTTGAAAAAGGTTCCAGTGCATCTGACGTATGCAAGTGGATGCACTGGATTGACCCGAACCGCATGACTGAATCTAAGGCACTGTGTGTAAATCAGATGAAAAGAAAGTTGGACATTGTTGAAGTTTAACACATGGATGATATCGTCAGAGAGTTTAGCGAGTTTTTTTGCTCTCAAGTCTAAATTCAGGGAATTTGACGCCAAAACAGATTGAGCTGACACCCTGCTGTATGAGAAAATGGGGACAAAACCATAATTTTCCAGAGTGTGGTGGTGTGGTGAAGATTCTATTTGTCTCATCTCATTGCCAGGGCGGAGAAAGGATTTTCCATTAACAAAGAATTGACTGAGGAGAATCAGTAGGAGAGGTCTTCGGTGGCTCAGAGGTTCATTGTTGTCTGGTCATAACTAAGTTAGAGATCGCAAAAGAGCTGCTCCTTTCAGCTGCTGGAGCTACACAGACGTACCGTGGCTACCTGGATTAAGAGAAGAGAAAGAAACACAATAGCAAACTGTTGTCTTGAAGAGAAAGACAATCACACACGAGCTGAGAAAGCAGAAGCTACAAACTGACCTTCATCACCACATCCGACAGTTTCTGTCGAAGTGCAAAAGTAAAGAAAGCATCTCTGCTGAAGATTGGAAGGCATATTGATGAGGGATGAGAGTTGTGGGATTAAAAAGGGGAAGGTTATTTTCTGTTCATGCTCAATTAGGTTAATGGTAAATTGGAGGCATGCTTGGTTTAAAATCTTCTTGGTAAAAAAACGTTGTATCCAAAAGACAGTGTCTGTCTGCCTTCTGAAGTTCATGTCAGTGTTACTGAACACTTATTTACTTATTTATTTTCCAACATCATTGCCTCACAGTTATGTTATTAGTTAAACAAACTACAACGGTCGCACGACTTCAACATCACCACTAAGCTTCCAACTTGTAGTTCGATTTAGTGCTTGCCTCTTCTACAAAAGCCTTTCCTCTTACAAAGTTAGTAATGGTTTGCAAAAGTGTGAGTTTAAACATATGTGTATCATGTCTATGTGTTGAGTTATGACTGAGAGAAGAGGGATACATTTGATATATTCGAACAAGTGGTCAATAAGGATTGTAAAATACCCTAAGACTATATGAGCTGTGTGTCACAGCCACTGCTGCTGATGCAGGTACTGTCCATGTTGGTGTGCAGGCCAAACTAAAATAACCTCCAGTTGTTTTTAGAATACCTGCATGCACATGCCCCTTTCACCTCACACAGTATCTTTGCCTTACATCTCTCCTTTCACATGCCCCCTTCAATTTCCCAGCACCCCCCAGGGGAGTCATGCCTCACAGTTTGAAAACATATGATATAGAGAGACCAAGAAAAACAGATGTCACTAGTTGCTGTTTCAATAGCTTCTGTGAAGCTTTCATTGGGTTTTTTTTTTTCATCAGTCCTTGTGAAAGTATCTGACATATATTCTCTTTTTGTTTGTTTTGTTTTGTTTATAATTCTCATCCCTGTCTAGACAAATGGAGCAAAGCACACAACATACCGTTATGGCTGGATCTTAGTAAGCTGCACTTTTCTGGTTTTCCTTCAGTTCTATATGCGGATTTTGCAGTCAGTATTAAAAAAAACATGTACTTTACCATTTTATATATAATGCAATAGATACACTGACAAGCATCAAACAAACTGCAACTTTGAGTTGCTACCCTCAAAGAAACTTCTCAAGGAGAGAGCAAAATGTATCTCAGATGATTTAATACTTATCTGTCGCAACACCATCCACAATGTATTTTGTCACTTTTAAAGTGCACCACTACATACTCTAAACCTGCTTGGTATGCATTTGGGTCACAGCCAAGGCATCATGGAGTGAGTCTGTTACTTTAAGAGAGTGTTGTATTAATGCTTGGTTGAAGCCTTAATGTTGCTGCATAGGTTAGTGAGTTTATATCAACTCATGTTATGTGTTTCGTGGCCACAAAATCTTCCTGAGGAAAAGAAACCTGATGTCCCTGAATATCATGTTAGAAGATGGCAAGCCCAGAAAGACTCAAAATCCAGAACATGCATCGTAAGGTGTATTACCAGAGATGATATTGTTCTGAAAGCTTTGGATCTGCAAAATCTACCAGTTAATTCTCTATGAGATGGAGTTGAAGTTTGGGTTGACTATTTTGTTTTCATCGGTTGAATATATTTGATTTTGATATGACAAAAAAAAAAAAAAAGATGCTACATCAGTCATTCTGCCTACATCACTAGCCATATCTCTGGTGTTCATCCAACCCACGTATTTTTCCCAAAATGGGATGGTCCTCCAATCAGTAGTCTAACATTTGAGAGTGACTAAATATGAAATCTTATCACATCAGATGTGGCCCAGAAAATCTTTTGATATATTTTTGTCTATGAAGCCTATTTGTATTTAATTTGATCAACTCTACTTGTGCACTTACTTTGATGGAGCCTGTGAAATATCCTTTAAAAAATTTTCACTTTGTCCAAAATTGAAGCATAATAGTGTTTCGTTCATTCATCCTTTAGTAGTGCATGTAGTACTACAGGACTGAATGAGATTTGACTTTTGTTTGGCCTAACCTGGCTGCTGTGACCGTCTCACCTGGCCCAGACCCTAGAGACCAGACTGAGACCGCCCTTCCTCAGCGTCTCCCTCCACTCTCTTTAGCTCTCTACCTCAAAAGAGCAGACCTTTCTTTGAGCCCTGGAGACACCGTGACCTAGCAGCAGAACGTCAGCTGTGCTTACTCCCTGCGTCTTTCCTGTCACCTTTTAAATAAAGTGACTCTTATTTTTGGCTCCCCAGCTGACTCTGCCTCTCTTTTGATCTGTTGTTTGATTCACCTCCTGCAATGATAGGTCCACACAATACAACATACACACAGACACAGGAGCACACAACCTTGTTCATGGCCTAAAGCATTATGTCAAAGCACTAATTGTCTCATTTTAGACTGTAATTTTGCTCTGATGTATATAGTTGGAAGTGAAAAACTTGGCAACCCTGTCTCCTAGAAATTACATTTATGTACAGCTAATTTACTCCAGCAAATACATTTTGAAGGAAACCTAATTGTGACCGGATTACGTTTTCTATTAACATAATGAGGATATGTTGTTAAAGGTTGAGCAAGCATTTTTAATCCAATACACTTTTTTATCAAATTCAGTGAATATCTCCTCACGGTCTACTAGCTGTCGGTTCTGTGTGTGTGCTGAAAAAACATCCGGTGTTCCTACATAGCCTTGGCTCTGTCAATGGGAAATAAACAAAGTGGCTCAGACTGAGTAAAACAACAAAACAACAGACACAGGACAGAGGAAGGGGAAGAGGGAAAATGGGGTAAAAAGCGCACTGGGAGTGAGAGAAATCTGGCACATGCTAACATGTAGTGCCAATTTAAGGATTATAAGGGGAAGGAAAAGGAGTGCTATACCCTTCTGTCACTGCCAGACCATGAGGAATTTTGAATGGGATTGATTGGGACTGTAGAGAACGGCAGCGACATTCAGGTAAGTGAATGGAAGAAACGTCTACCGGTGGCGGCGTGACAGCGGAATATACTTCACAATATAATTGCATTGTCAAGATGGACAGATGGCTGAGGAACAGCCAAAGAGGAGAAAGTCAGACAAAGAAAAATTGAACAAGAAGTGCTACAATCAGGCAAGGTTGAATAGCTGCGTTAACGTTGGTGAGGCTTTCCAAAAGTGGAAATGGTACAGTCACACTTTGAAAGAAATACAGGCCTGGGTTTATCCACTGGCTCAAGTCTGCACCCTGAATGACAGGCACACAGAGAGTGCTGATAAAGAGACGATGGGGCCAGTAAAAACCTTTAAAAACATTATAAATGTTTTGACAGTCCACCGGCCAACCCAATGGCAATTCCGACAATGGTGGAGAGACCTCCAAGAGTTGAAAGGTGTGAACACAGGTGTAGAGGTTACTCTTATATCTGCTTGACAGTTTGATAATTCTCATTCTTCTATGGTTTTCACAGAGCTAATACGTCAGTATTATGTTGCCCTGTGTGCTAATGTTTTCGATAGCTAACCCCAACTGCTTGCAGGTACCGCTGTCTCATTTGTGTCCAGTAATGTTAAATCACTTTTATTTACACACTCAGCTTACTATCTAGAATACCCAGATATGTTCTTGGTGTGATGTTAGCTGTAGTGCAGGAACCATTTGTCCTACACTAAGATTCTTTATAGGCAAGCCTGGAGGCAGGTCTGTACATTCACGGAAAGCTAAAGGTAACAGCCTGTGGGTCCTCAACCCTCAAGAGAAATTATCACGTGTACTCTGATAAGCTACAGATTCTGGTAAATCTTTTTCATGTTCCTTTTTGATCTATACAAACAATAACCCACTCACATTTGCACTGACAACAACAAGGTTGAATGCCACTGGATAGAGATAGTTTGCCGAGTGAGTAAATTTCAATTTCGCAATGAAATAATAATGAGGCAAAGTGAACTCTGATACAACCGCTGATGCTGAATAGCGGATCTTAGTTCAACAATTAGTTCAATTGTCAACAATCAGTGTCAGCTCTTAAAGAACAGATAGAAGTCTGCTCAACATTGATCAGCCATTATCCAGAGATTTGATCCAGGCAGCTCAAGAACAAGACCCTGTGATTGCCTGTTGTACAACCACAAAATGAGAAACAGACCTGCAGACCTGAAGGGTGAGAGGCTTGAGTTTAAAGCTCTAGTGAGGGAGTGGGGCAAGCTAGAGATCAGGGCAGATGGGAAAATGCCATTCAACATTCACCCATTCCAGCTGCTCACTGTCAACTTCCTGCCTCTGAAAGAAGGTAGGGGTGGTTATGAATACATGCTTGTGATAATAGACCATTACACCCACTTCGCTCAAGCATATGCTGCAACCAACAAATCCGTCAAAGCTGTGGAGGACGAACTGTTTTCACAGCGAATTCTGTATCATGTTTGGTTTTCCAGACAAGCTGCACTGATCTGGGGAGAGAATCTCAGAACAAACTGTTGCACCACCTGAAAGCACTCTCCATTTCCTGCCAAAATGTTCTTCTGCAGGATTTCTGTAACAGCGATGGGTTCAACTGCTCTTTAACGGAGCAGTGGTTTTCATGAGTGAGAATAAAGCAGTTTTATGTGCTTGTGCTTGTGTGTATTTTGTATGTATGTGTACATGTGTATGCTTCAGTGTGTGTGTGTAAGAGAGGAAAGGAGGAACAGCAACCAACAGCACAGCTTCTGAATACAATTTTTTCTTACTGCTGCTTTCTACTTTCTGCTTCATTGGCTGCAATAACCCTCTCACCCCCCACCAACAGTGCTGACACACACACATGCTACAATGAATACTGCAGCCCCTGAATTAAAAGCAGAAGCTAATTTGATTAATAAACCTCTATTTGAAACGGTTGTCTCGAATTCCGCTATCAGTAAGAGGTACAATATGTGGCTGTTGATTAATTAAAAAAGTCCATCAAAACACTGGTGCAATAATTCAGACAGCTGTATCAACAAGCAACTTTGGATGAGGTAAAGGAATACTAACACTTTGAGAAAAGAACATTATAATCAAACTACAGAGATTATAAGAGGCCCACTTATCACATTATTTTGTTTCAACCCTCTGGGTTTCTCACAATCTGAATGACCGGTCTGCCTAAACAATGTTAACTTTATTCTAACAACCTTTCAGTTTTTTAATACCATAGTAATGGCCTTCATGCAGCAACATCTGGTGCTAAATATCGACTAATCTTGACTACCCTTTTGTCTGTAAAACATCATGATGTTGCACCCTGAAGTCCTTTCAAATTTACACACGTCTGTCAAGTTTGGGTCTATAGCAAATGCGCAAGGTTAATGGAAAACCATGTCAGATTGTCAATGTTATCGGCAACATACAGGAAGCAAATGTTTTTTTTTTTTGAACGATTCACACCATGAGTGTTTCCATCCGTCTTTTGTGGCCGTTTTCTCACAATCTGAATGACCAGTTTTGAAACCCCAGGTGGTAAATAAAGAAACTTCAGTGTTGTTAAACACTTCCTTCTTCTCATGTCATCCTCTCCTTCTATTACTCTATTTGTTTCATTCTCTGCCTTCAGTTCCTGATGGACCCCCATGCTCAGTCTGCACATTTGTATCATTGCCTTAGTGGATTTGTTGGTGTTCTAAAGCCTATCCTAATGGGGAGAGTGTGTTATCTGCTTTTAGTTTCATCATGAACATTTTCTCTGCAGTCATTGTCTGTGTCTACCTGGCTTTTTTCACCCGTCCACTTCTCTGCAGTTCTCTCTATGTGTGTGTGTGTGTGTGTGTGTTTGACCTCTGCCCCTCGCACTCTCCCCTAACCTAAAGAGGACTGATTCTCTCTGCAATAAGCTTTTAATGCTTGATACAGGTTTTAAGTTCAAGTAATACGACCTGCAAAGACGTTTGTGAATTATTATTGTTTAAGCGATGTATCTAATGAATGTGTATTTCAATAGGCATTTTTGAAGGGTCTGAGCACTGGGAAAATACAGAGAAGTATAATTTTAGTATACAAGATAGAAAGGCAGTATTATCTTATAACCTAGAGATACGTAAAACTCACTAAGTCTAGCATTTGGAGTGTGTCATAGCTGTAGAGTCTCGACCTGCAACTGCAAACCACCTACTGCCCCCATGATCCTGTTTAACACCTGTTGCTAAACCTACTAAAATTTACTATAATTATTAATGATTATTATTAATGTTATTAGCTGTCATTACTATTTTTATCAGTAAGAGCACTATAGTTGCCACTACTTTACTATCGCTGTTACTGCCACTACTGCCCCTACTATTAATATTGCCATCACTGTACGTTCTTGTTCTTTTCCTCTGTTCTCTCTCTCTCTCTCTCTCTCCAACCCAAACAGTCGAGACAGATGGCCCCACCCACCCTGAGTCCAGTTCTGCTCGAGGTTTCTGCCTCTTAAAAGGAAGTCTTTCCTTGCCACTGTCACCTAGTGCTTGCTCTTAGTGGGAATTGTTTGATCTCTGTCACTAATATTATAAAGAGAAGGTCTAGACCTGCTCTATTTGGAAAGTGTCTTGAGATCATTTATGTTGTGAATTGGGACTATTCAAAAAAATTGACAAACTTGATTGATTTGACTGGGTGATGCAACAAGTAGACATTGACTGTAGATGCAAGAGCAATACAACATCCAGCCTGTACCCACTGAAGAAGAACATTCTGACAAATTTGTCTTTTATGACTGAGGCATCTGTCAATGAAAAATGTGAAGATGTTCCATTCTATGTCACAAACTCTGTCTTTAGAGGGATAAATAAGAGTGCTAAAGGAACAGATTGTGCCTGACAGATTTTAAAACATTTCAGAAAGCTGTAATTTAAAAAAAAAAATACCTCCATGACTCACAACTCCAAAGGCTTTCACAGTTCTTTAATTTTTGAAAGGCATGGTATAACAAAACCTGAAAACCTTCAGTGATCACACAAGCCAGTAGAATGACCTGCTTTGAAAACCCTCTGTCACAGCTACAGCCGTGAATTAGTTGTCCCCTGTGTGTCTCCACCTCCCTGGTCTGTCTGTGTGTGTGCGGTAGGCTTGGCTTACCTCTCCTGGCAGCTCTCCACACCTGTGTGCAATCAACTCATCACGTACACCTTAAGTACTCCAGTCTTCCCTCCACTCATTGCCAGATGGTTCAGCCAGCTCATGTGGTAGAATCATTCTCAGCTGCTCAGTATCATTTTTTATTTCCCAGTGTATTTCGTTGTGTGCTTTGCTAACCTTAGGTTCTTTTGTGCCTCAGGACTCTAGAGCCAGACCCTGTGCTCCATTCTCTCAAGCTACCAACCTGCTTACCTGCTCCACAACTCCATCTGCTTCCAGCCATTCTTGTGCAGTACCAGTCCTTAATCTCCAAACTCTCAAGCCCCCAACCTGCTAACCTGCCCCACCAAGACATCCACCTTCAACAATTTGCCAGTCTCTCTCCTCGCACAACCCACCTCTACATATACTCACCATCAGCCACCAACTCTTCAGCAATAGCCCTCAGCCGGCCCCCAACCTCTCCAATCCCTCAACCCCTCCCTACCCTTTGCCTCATTGAATGATTTTATCAAAACTGATTCTGAGTTCTGTGTCTGCTTCTCCAGAATTCATATTTTATCTCCACCATTTTAAGTAGAGATACATAGATTCTCTTCATTTCTTTCCAAAGCGTTTAACTCAGCTACCTTCAGGTTGAAGTTAATCTATAGTTTGTCATTTTCATGGGCATGACTGTGTCCCCGTTGACAAAGGCTGGGGTTTGTCAAGCGGAGAGCAGATCAGCATTTTTTTGTACGTTTGCACATATATGCGCATTGAGGATAATCCTGGGGTTGTTGACCGGTAACCAGCTCTCACGAAAGTGTGCTTGTAAAGCTCTCCTTGACTCAGCTTCCACCATTCTGAGATCACTTATGATACTGCACGTGTTATACACAAGCACAGATGTGTGTGGAAACTAAACCTGCGCATTAGAAAATGTCTTCTTACTAAGCGTTAAAAGGTAGCAGTAGTGAGTAAACAGTAAGAAAATTACACTGTGATTTATCATCTCTGTGCAAGATCTCCAGCAAGTTTGAGACAGCGTGTTGTCACACAAGTAGCATAGTTCCTTTAAGGAAAAGCTCAGTAAATAGTGCGGGGGTCGACCTTCACAAAGACGTCCAACTGTACTGCAAAAATGCCACAGACATTTTGATAACCGCCTGCCTCACAATTAGAGAACAATTCTCACTGGTTGAACCCTTCAGCATGTTTAAATGTTTAGAACGAATGACATACAGTACCCAACAATATCAGAGTGCAGAGCAAACCATTCTCCCCCCAGCTATTGACTGAGTAGAATGGCAAGAACAACAAGGGCATTCTCATTCACGGTGCTCTGAAAAGTGCTGAAAAACAAATTGGGTCTTACCAGGCCCACAGTTCTTCCCTTCATGTTTTCAACTCTCAAGACATCTGCTCACGCACAATGGTACCTTTTATCTAAATGCCTGTGAAAACTATGGAAAAGCTGCACAATTTGCCGTCCTTATGTGGTCAGAATGTGATGTGTTTATGCTAATAGTACTTATATAAAATAAAAAATAAAAACGTCAATGATTGCCTTTATGGAAAAGTGTGAAAGACCTTAACCATTAATTCCAGGAGATACTTTGTAGGGAGGTCAAACATTTACCATTAGGATGCAATATGTACCTTGATGTGACTTCTCTATATCTCCACATCATGTGTTGTCCTCAATACTTGCATCCTCGTGATCACTCAGAAATCCTGTACAGCCAGATTTCGCATGCCAATTTTCGCATTCATTCGCATGAAGGTGTACCCACCTTAAAAGTTGTTTTTCCAACGCTGCAACAAGTAAAATTATTGTTTACTGAGCTCAATCAGCACACAGGTCTCTGCAATCACAAGGAAGAAAGAGCTATGACCAGAGTGTGGGTCAGGCCTGAATTCAGTAACGTCTTAGAGATGAAAATCATCCTCTCTGCCGTCACCCAATAATTCTGATAGGGATCTGACCACAGTTTTTGCATGAAAAAGTTCATTTCACCACTCTGCTGTGGTGCTGGCGCAGCTGGATTTAGATATCCCAGGTTTTGGCAGGAAAAAAAGAGGCCAAAATTTTTATAATTTATGTGATTTTTACATACATGGGTAGCCATTACACATGTCAGTGCTGTCACAGCTCATGCTCTCCCTCCCCCTTCCTCTTCCATCTTCAGTTGGTTTCCCCATGGTGAATGTAGCCAGGAGTTTCCCTTAGGGTCAGCCAAAAAGTTAAGGCTTTTACAAGTAAAGACATTCAAATTAAATTAGGTTTTCTTTAATGCTGTCAAAGAAAACATACATTAAACAAGAAAATTAATGCATTTTTCATATACTCCTGGGGCTGTTGACAACAGTGAATGTTGAAAACAGAGGGTATACTTGTTTAAGATCAACATCTTTGAACTTACTTTCTTCCAATAAGTGTAAAGGCCAGCATATAAGTAAGGTCAAATGACTAGCAGGATAAAGATACATAGGAGAAGCCATTCAAATTTTCATTATTATTCAATCAGTGTTGACTTATCCATCTCTAAGTGTAATTTATTATTATTATTTCTTACTGAAACAACTGCAGATGACAATGGCAACACATAGTGTTGCATTTTAGACTTTATTTTTCATCACTTCAAATTATTACAGAAATATACTTCACTTTTAAGAATTGCATTAAAAATGGACAACATACATATCCTATCGATGCTCCTAATCCATATGATATGTTGTTGGTGATATATATTGTGAACCAATCCTTCACGCAGTGCTTTGTTGATGGAGTGCTCCCCAGTAACCTTGTGAGGCGGCTGGATTTCTCGCAAGCAAGAATCCATCTTGCCAGGCTCCAAGCTATTGGCTTCTGGCGGAATCACAGTGGTGCAGACCAATCAGCGTCCTATGAGGGAGAAACTACTGTCAGCTATGGGTGCGTCTCAGGTATGGCGACAGCGAAGTTGACTGTTTATTCACAATCTCTACAAATGTTAGCGTAGATGCTCTGGCATAAGTTATATCTATATTAGAAGCAGAATGGCACTTAAGGCTCTTCTCAATGGAAAAGATGCTTTTTACCAACTGACTCCACTGGTAGTGAAAAAAATGGGAAGGTTGCAAAATCTGATTGGACGAAATTAGCCCATGATTGATACTGATAGACAGATGGTTCATCCAATCACCTTTTTCGAAAGCACCTGCCCTTTTCCAAACAATTTCCAACAAAGCCTTCCCAGATGGTTCTGTGTAACAAACCATCTGGCGCGAAGCTCCCCAGCACCCTGCCAGTTCTTTTCTGCCAGAGAAAAATGCTATATGGACCCACGCCCTCAGTCTCTTTGCTCACAAAGCAGAAGGATCTTCCAGAAAACAAAACAAACCTTTGAGGGTTATTTGAGTGTAAGCATTTCAATTCAACAATAGCGGTGTTAATTTCTGCTTTCATTAGCACAATATTGTCTTGACTGGATTCTCATATTTTGCCTAATGCTTAAAGGCTCATTGCCTAGAAATGCAAACATGCACTGGTGCATCTGGTAGCAGCCAATAGTTTAGCCTACCTTTGTTTTCTTACCTGCAACAGAATCCTTGAATGTCAGAATCGGTGAACCTATTGAACAAGTAACAGAAGTGAAGTATTAAGGTATAATCTTAGGTTCTCAGGTAATTTTAAGTCATGCTAAAAATATTTGTAAAATGAGAAAGACTAACCTTAGCTGTTTAAAGGTGATACAAAATGGCTTGACTGTGCCTTGTTGTTCCTACTTCTTCAATATGTATGACATATTCAGCGTGTGGTATGGTTGTGCAAGTTGGAAACAATGTGATGTGTTGTGCTTTACACTATTAAAAGAAAGAAAGACAACAAAAGGCAGACAGTCCAAGTCAGTCCAAAAGATACAGTATACGAATTGAAGTTACTGCAACTTTAACTTAGTACCCTATATTCTCAACAAGATGCACTGATCTTTCAATACAGTTGTTTCCTTAAGTAGCTGCCCAAATTCCACACCTGTGAAGTAAAACTGCTTGTAACTGAAACATTTTTCAAATATCATTGGATAAATACTGATTAGGAATCACAGTGTCACTCATCATGCAAGCACCATCCTTGACTTCTGCAGGAGGTACAGTGGCCGGGTTTGTATCTATCTTATCCTGGCAGTATCACACCCTGTAAAAAGGCAAAACTGTAGCAACACTTGTAGCATTCAGAAACAACTAAGCTTGAGTCTTAACCATAAGTATTCTCCATGCAGCTTGGGAGTAGGTGAAGTTGTGGCAGAAAATCTCAACCTGTTCTTATCTCCATGTATGTAAGCCATAGACTGTAAATTAAGATGGACGTAGCCTCCATGATGTCACCCACAGACTTCTGAAGAGCAGTTCTGAACCTCAGAGTGGGCTGCTCCGCCATCACCATCTTGACTGTGCCTGACGCCGCTTAACTCATGGCTAATCCCAAAAGTGAATGCCGGCAGCACAACCTCAATTATGCACAACTTAGTAAAATTTAAACAACAAAACTGTTTTTTGTACCAGGCTGTAAACATGTTTATTTCCGCTGTAAAGTTGGGCATTTTAACATGGGAGTCTATAGGGAATAACTCACTTTTGGTGCCAGCCTCAAATGGCCATTCTGCAGTTTTTGACTCTTCTGTGTTGACTTCATTTTTCAGCCCCAAAGATTGCTGCGTGATGTAGGATCACTGATTGACCTCAGTGTTAGTCATGTGACAGAAGTTTAACATTGGGGAATTCCACACATTAGAAGTTCGGAAAACTTCTGAAAAGTGACAGAATTTCATCAGGTGATTTTTTCTTTACTTTTTTAACACTTATAACACCTATAACTTGACTCAGTGGTTTTGAGACTGAGATGCAGAATACCAGTTATGATTTGAACTATGTTTTTACATGTTTTTTTCCCAGTCCTTTTGTAGTTTGGTATACCCTTGTGAGGTTTCTGCTCCACTGTTCTAAAGCTGCATAGTTAGTTTAATTGGGATGAATGAGAACAAATAAATAATTGGCTGTGTTACCTACCCCACGCTCAAATTTAACATCTTTAGCATTTCCTTCATGCGCTCTAATTTTAAATTTCATTCCTAATTTAACTTTCCTAACCTCATGGCCCTTCTACTTTGACAGCATAAGCACCTCTTTGTGTATATATAGAGGGTATTACATTTCCGTCAAAGCACATTTTTGTCTGAAGGATTGCAAAAACACTGGATGCAAGTTGGAGAAACAGATTTAAAATTTTCCAAAATAATTGTAATTTTAATAATTTAAAATCTATGCAGCGGTGGATACAACTCTCAACAAGCCCTCTTTATAATCTGCTTTACTTAAGTGAGTGGTATTCAAACTGCACACTTCATAAATCACTGTAATGTGCACAAGGGGGAAAAAAAGATGAAGAGGAAATAGTTTGGCCTTTCTGGACAGCGTTTTATAGTTAAGTGGATGTTGGATGGATGCCACAGGAATCATGTTTGCCCCATATCATTTGAGACAGGTCATCTTAGTTCAGGTCTGTGAGATGCTAAGCTCTGGGCTTATTTCATCATTAGTCTACTGGGCTCCGGAGGGGTGCTGAAGGGGATTATTATAAAATGGATACAGGAGAGCGGGTGAGCATGGACATTAAATCCTTTGCTGTGTTTTCATATGAGGTAGCGGGTGGGGCTGTGTTTGTTTATGCACACACTGTACTTGTACATGTACTTGTCTACTGTACATAAGTGTGAAGTGTGTACATTACTAGGGGTGTATACACCATATGCACCTCGCACTTTCACTGGCTACCAATGTTACAGCTATCTGACTACTACACAAGTGATTTTGTATGATATGATTTGCCATCCCATGATTCAAAATGGCAAATACTGATAAATAATGATAATATTTCAGAACCTAAATACACAGCAATGGATTAAATAACTATGTGTGATATGAAAGGGGTCGCTCATTGTAACGAACAAAGTGACAAACAAATTTCTCTATAGAGCATTTTAGCATCTCTCAGCTCATTGTTTTGGTCCTACAGCTCACAACTTTAAAGTTTTGGCTCAGTTTCACTGCTCACTTCATATTATTTATAACAGTATTTCTTTCAAGTGAAAAGTTCAGACAAGCCACTGTACACTACCTGTTCAACAGGTAACTGAAGACAGAAGAAGTTAGCGACTAACTGTTGCTTCTAAAGTTCTGGATACTGGATGCTTGTCTACTTACTAAAGACACAACAAACTCATGTCTCATCATTCCCATCATGCTATATAAGGAGCATGTAAATGTTGAATAACAGTGAAAAGCAGCATATTGTCCAGATTCGTGACACTGGAACTAGAACATGTTTGGCATTTTTGCATGATAAATGACTTAGACAATTCAATTTTCAAAATTGTGTTTGATAATTTTGTTGTCAATCAAATAATGAGTTAATTCCAAGTGATACAAGAGAACATATTATGTTTAAAATGTTGCCGTTGAGTGTCCGCCTCTTAAATGTTGGATTTCAAAGCCTATACCGGCATGTGAGTGTTATTCGTGTGCTGGTATATGTGTCATGTCTTTCCCCAATGCAGTCAGTTTACTAAAATCAACATTGCAAATCGAGAAACAACAAAGAAGAAAAAGGATATGCAGCACATGAGTCATGGAGCAGTTATTCAGTTCTACTCATGCCTTTCTTCAATACTGGCCTGTAGGATCTGAACAATGGCAAAGATATTGTGTTGTAACTGGATGTGACCCGACAATTGTAAACACTTACAAAAGTTAACACATCACAATAAATGTGCACACAGTAAATCATTTTTTCCATGTCCAATAAATCATCTTGCCACCACCTATGAAATAAACTGGGGGAATTGTATATTGTATACAGTCATAATCCTATGGCAAATTCAATATAATGGATATAATTCAGCAGGTCTCTTACTTACAGGAGTATGATGACAAATTGTGGTCTATATTCTCATTTTTCAATATAATAGCTGACTACTGTTAACTGATTCCATAATATTGTTCTCACAGATGCTATAAATAAGACAGAGGTTCACTTTCTCTCCTGTTATTTTTCTATAGAGAGCAACAAAGCTGTACATTTATATATTGTGATAGAGGGATGGTTGTTTTGTTTGTTTTTTTTTTTGTTTTTTTTTACAGTGCTGGATTTCAATATGGTGCATAAAATAGTTTTTTATATCGCATTCCAGCATTATCAAGCCGAATGAAAATTGCATGATGATGTACTGCAGATTTGGCATGACACTTAAACAGATAAAACAATGGAAATCTCTGACTTAGATTTACAGACAGCTATTTGTACCTCGTTTCAAACACTTTCTGTGTGCACAGGTACACCCGCCCGGAGCCTTTATACATATGCATTTAAGGAGGATCACACAAATGACTGGAGGAGATAATGTTGATTGCACATTCAGCCATATTTATGAAGATTCACATAATTTGAGAGGGGCTGTTTTGTGCTGACAATTATCTGCCTTGAAAAAGTATTGATTTGTGCAGGAATATTAAAGGAAGACTTTTGGTGGGAAAACAGAAAATTGAATTAGCCTGCATTTTATGGACATGTCAGTGACAGCAGACAAGATTGAACAACAACAAATCTTACTGGACAGAATCCATAAAGAAATAGTAAGCACTTC
This sequence comes from Seriola dumerili, assembly GCF_002260705.1. Classification (NCBI taxonomy): domain Eukaryota; kingdom Metazoa; phylum Chordata; class Actinopteri; order Carangiformes; family Carangidae; genus Seriola; species Seriola dumerili. The sequence continues at coordinate 2,272,273 of NW_019174576.1, read as the reverse complement.
ATTCTGTGTTGCTGCTGTCCGTTTGTAGTTTTTATATTTCTTTTTTTTTCTGCATTGACCAACACAAAAAGTCTACAGCTACACTGGTTGTTCTGCAAGACTGTATTTAGCATGCTGACATTGATGTTTAGTGGGTAGAATTTTTACCATGGTCACCATCTTAGTTTAGCATTTGCAAATTAACACAAAATAATAAGTGCAACTGAGGCTGATGGGAATGTCTTGCAGGTATTTAGCAATAAACCAAAGAATTGGACAGATTGAAATTTTGACCTGATGATGACGCTAGATTAGTCAGGGGCTCACTTCTATGATACATCCTCAGGGAACAATTTCAACCTTATGTTGCTAGAGAAAAAGTTAGAGGATCACCACAGTCAGTAGATAGTTGTTAAGATATTTCAGTTTGAACCAAAGTGTTGAATTGACCAGAAGACCGACACATCTCTGTGTCACGCTAGTAGCTAAAAGGTAAAATCATCCTTAAGAAGAAAATAAAGAGTGGTAGTAATACATAAATGACAGTGAGGAGTTATCTGTGTTTAATAATGAAAATTGAAATCCAATAACCAGTTTGGGTGGTCAGAACATGGTATTCTCCCACCTTGGGGTGGGCGATCTGACAATCTCATATTGATTGATGGACGATCCTACTTTGCAGATGGTCTACTTTTCAGATACATCATACAGATTGCTTCCTTGACAGGTGCTATAGTTAGATATTTCATTTTAAAAGTTCAATTGCTGTTAACCATGTTATTGTTAACAGTTAGACAGTTGGGCTGCTAACTGCAGCTGACGACAGCAATCCTTGTTCTGCTCTGCCGCCATATGTCAGGTTTTACAATACAATCTTTCACTAACCTTAAGCAAGTGCTGTGAGTGTCTAAACATAACCATAAAAAGTTTAATAGTGCTGTAGTCACTACAAATTGATATTATACTGCAAGATCACATATTTTGACAAAAAAAAACCAACCATGTTGTTTGTGAACACATGATATATGTTCAGTATCAGAGAAATGGCTGGAACTTGATCTTCATAATTTCACTGCAGTGACTGCATTAGTTTATCACTACAAATTTACATGACAAAAGTTTGCAAACATTTCAACAAATAAAGATTATTAGCATTTTATCTGTAATAGATAATTGTCTATCTTTAAATGTGCTGGAATGGCATTAATTCAGAATACATTTAGATTTCTTGTCTAATCTTGCTGAACTGTGCTTCTTGAGTTCTCCTCTGCTCTCAGAATGCATCTAGAGGGCAGCCAGTCACTGATTGCATAACAAGCTGCTGCCTTGGTAAATCAGACAATAATTACACACAGATTGCAGGTAGAAAATTGTTTGAAATGTTCAGTGAAAATTTATGGTATACTTTTTGGGCATAGCTATAGCCCCGAGTAAATGGTGTGCATTTGTGAGAGTTACAATTAAAAAAATAAATGTGGATTGTTGAGTTGAACCTGTCAGTAAATGTCCAGATTTTAGAAGTTATTCTAAAGTAATTTTGTGGCATAAAAATGTAAAGAATGACTGACAGTGAGTTAACAACAGAGTTAACAAGTGGATCTAGGTGATAACCTGTTTTTCAAGTGTTTACCAAAATGGATAATAGTGGCATGTTGACTTCTGTTTGTGTGTGTGTGTGTGTGTGTGTGTGTGTGTGTGTGTGTGTGTGTGTGTGTGTGTGTGTGTGTGTGTGTGTGTGTGTGTGTGTGCTCTTTCAGTGCTATGTGGGAAAGCAAAACACACAGCCTCTCCAGTAATCAAGCCTCCTCTTTCTGAGTGCAGACAACAGCCACTATAATTAGCCAGATTGTTTCATAACACAGCTGACATGTAAAAATTTCATATGTCCCAAAATGAATAAAGATATTTCAAATTAGCCAGTCCCAGTGGATAAGTCGAAGGTTGAATTTCTTTCCCACCCCGTGAAGCCAATACTAATATATTTTTTTTTAGAGATGGAACGCACTACGAGCTGCTGAAGAGCTCCAGCTTGACTCAGAACTGGCTTTTCTTCCCCTTGATACGTGATTAACTTTATGGCTCAATAATGGCCGGCTTCAGTAGCCATGATAACGTTAGCTAATTTGCTGTTACTAATGTTATCAATTTCTTCTGCAAATGTTGCTGTCGCTAGTTGGCTTACTGCCAGCATTGCTGTGGAGCACATCACGGCAATGCTAGCATGGGCTATTGGTTGTGGCTGGGTTGTTTTTTGTTGGCTCTCATGTTACACTGTAACTTTATTCAGCTCTGCGTCTTGTTGTGTGTTTAGCGCTCACTTCATAATACCTTACAGCTTACAGTTATTACATGTTATGTAAGTTGTTAAATTATGAGTTCAGCAAAAAAATATGTAACAACATGTAATGCCAAATTCAAATCTGTCCGTCTGGACATATAGGACCATTTTCATTCAATTGGACTTCACAATTCACGTTCTAATTGTGCCCAATGTAGTTGCCATTCATATACAAACTACATTCAATGATTGCAGATTGTTCTTTTATGTGTATTTTAACTGAAATAAAGAAACCCTTTCAACAATCCCCCTCACAAATCTGCAAGGCTTATTTTCGAAACCAGTCTGATCTTTTTCCAGTTGTTGTCTATTGGCAGTATTTTATTATAAGTTTTGCGTGCTGCTCATGCACCCTGGGCATCTCATGATTTTAGATACTCGAAGTATCTCGAATTTCTGCAGGAGTGCCTTGAACCACTCAGGCTGAAACAAGTTCAAGTCAGAGCAGAAAAATACTCAATATCATTTGCTGTTTTCCCATTATCTAATCCAATGGATTGAGAGGTGGGCCTTTGCTTGGAAACAACAATTATGGAGGAGAAACTAGTGGTGTCTGTTGCTGGATACCTGGAGCTATATAACTTTACCAACCACAGTTACCATGACTTAAACATATAACAGTAGGCCTGGAGGCAAATTACTGCAGACCTTGGATATTTCAGGTAAGTTGTTTTGTGCCCTGCATATTGTTGGGGAACAGCCTCTCACCCTTCATCAGAGCCATAGCGAGTGTCCTCCAGCGGTAGCCTATATATTTAAAAAACATGTACATATCTGTGTGTTTACTTTACTGCAAAATCCAGATTAGGCTAAGGACAGACTCCACCCATTCTCGTGAAAACGATGTCTCAGTAACACCTTGAGATAATTTCTTCAAATTTGGCACAAACATTAACTTGGACCCAAAGATGAACTGATTACAATTTGATGGTTAAAGGTCTGGATCACTGCGACCTCACAAAACTCCTGAATTCATATGCTTATTATGACACAATTTAACTCAAATATCTGTAGGAACAAAATGAAGTGATGACATTTTTTATCCAAACAGTCAAAGGTCAACTTCACAGTGACATCATAATGTTCTGCAAACCACCCCAGGCCATTATTCAATGCTGTAACTCAGGAACGGGACATTGTGACCATATTTCCAGCAACTTGGCTGGTTGGTACATACATACATACAGTACATACATACATACATACATACAACTGTGAGACGGTTATTAAAAAAGCAGTGCAGTGCACCTTACTCTGATCGAGGCCTGACAGAGACAGGCTAGCTGGTTTCCCCTGCTTCCCGTCTTTACGCTAAGCTAGGCTAACCATGTCCAGACCCTAACTCCATACTTGCACACAGACAGGAGACTGATATCCATCGTCTTATCTCACTCTCAGAACCATTTGAAACAAAGTTTGCCAGCCTACTCCTTTAACAGAATAATCTACACTGCACAGACATACTTCCATGAGACAGCACAAAACACATTTACACTAGTCCTTGTTACAATACAGTTGTATCAAGCACACAGTCCACGTCCACATGCCAACATTGGGTGCATAATAAAAAAAATGTGTGTGCATACAAACACACAACGACGGCACAACCAGAGATCCAAACACAAAGCTGCATGGCACAAAGAAAGAAGAAGTATGCATTAAACTGAATCAAATGGAATTGATTCAGCTCAGTGGGCAGTCTCTGTGTCAGTCTGTGCTTTCTCTCTTTTTCAGTACAACTCACAATCTGACTGGTGGCCGAGAGAGGGGGGTGGGAAGGTGGGGCTTTGTCTTGATAACTGATGTAGTAGATATAAAGTGGGTAAACTATGACCTTCACTGCACCAGTGTAGACATACATCAACTCAACTTTCATTTTCCCTTCTAAGGTCTATTTATTGTTGTTTTCCCTATGAATTAATCTCCTCAATGTTAAAGTCAGCCAGATAAACAGACTTTGGCTGAACTCAGATGGCTTTACCTCCCACTACATTCCTGGTGTTTTATGAAAATATTTCAAGGGGAACAGCATCACAGTGGTGCATTAGCAGTAGCATTAAACAACCACAGAGTGAAAAGCTGATGTAAACTGAGATTACAAGAGTGACAGGTTTTCAGCATTTGCTGCTGTACGCTGTTAACCTGAAACAACTGCTCATGATCACATACAGTGCTGTAAGCACACCGTCTTCCTGTTTTTGTTTCATAAATGAGTGTGTTGTCTTTCCAAAATCACACATTTCCCACTCACCGCTGGCGAGTACAACCACAGCTTCAGTCTCCAGATTTTCCATGGCTGTCTGGAATTGGCAGCCGTCAAGTCACAAGCTCCTGTCTCTAACTGCTGGGCTGCTTTCCATCCTGTTTTATGCTAATGTATTTATGATGCTGATGAAAATCTGTGGTACAATAACTGTTTGAGGAAGAGCGTCAATGGGTATTGATTAAAATATGTAGGCGGGAATATAAGTAAAAAGGCATTTGCATTTACAATGTCATCTATCATGCAACCAGCAGACAAAGACAGGATTTCAGTATTTGCTATCATTCATAAGTGAATCTCACTGAGAGCATGACAAACTGCGCTTGAAGACTGTGGTACAACTTTCTTCCTGTCCAGAAAACTTAATTTTTTGCTGAACCAAAGTCCATTTTCAGACAACATATCATTATTCTCTTTCTTACCCAGAGTTAGATTAGAAGAAGATCAATATCACGCGCATGTCAGTCCAGTATAAAAAAAAAAGACAATATGTGGTTTCGCAGGGGCTTATGTTCTGGGCCAAATTGGAAAACTCATGACCCTCTAATTATTTGGGACTTTATTAACATGTAACTGCTTAATTTATGGCTTATTACAATTTATAAATGACTGGTTGATATTCATATCTGCAGACTTGACTCCACACATCAATTAATGACTGGACTATTAATGATCAGGAAGAGAGACTTTTCAAAAAACCCAAGAATTTCATTTAGTAATGTTTATAACCTGTTATTAAAGCAGCAACAAATGATTTATTAAGCACTGATAGGGCAAGTAGTCACATCTTTTAAAACCTTTATAAAGTTTGAATTATGAGGAAGTGGTGGTACATTGTAAAAGTACATACTTGTGTATTCATACTGTATTAGTAAATTCCATCTTTCTGCCTTTTGCCGCAAAATCACCACCATCCCTCACCCAGACTGAGGCGTTATGACTGTTGTGGCCAGTTCCTTATATATTTAACAATATTCCAGTGACCTGTCACCTCATCACTATGGTATAATGATGAGGCGAGGGTGGAAGGGCATCAAAGACACTCTATTACATTGGGGTTGTACTCACAGAGTGAATGTGTTGCTCAGTAAGAGAGGGATGTGGCCGTAGAAGTGTGAAAAAAGTCAGGTGAGTTTCCAGGGCATGCATCTCCTACCTGTGTATCTTACTGACAAGTGCGCCTAATGGATTTTCAATAGCTGATTTTCAAGTAAGTACATGAAATCTACTCATATCTGACACTGCTTTTAACAGGCTGTTTCACCCAACTCACCGAAGTGTTTTTTTTTTTTTTCCGCTTACCTCTAATCACTTACCTTCACTTCACTTCACTTCACTTCACTTACCTCCCAAACCATTACAAATTGTTTAGGTTTGGTTTGTCAAGGGTTTGAGGTAGCCCTCGCTGAGACTTCTCCACACCTGCACCTCAATACAATGGACATCAAATGGATTTGAGTTTATGCTGCTCAGAGCATTTAATCATCCATTTGAAAACCTCAACAGCAATGTTTCTGTCCAACACAATGTCCCAGTTTCTCTGAATTATACAGAGACGGATCCACCAACACAAAAACCCCCCTCACACATGATACTAAAGCTCAGCAGTGACAATTTTATATAATAAATTATTTATTTATTTAGTTATGTAATTTGGATGAACTGCTTCATTTGGATAATTTGTAGCCAGCAATATTCTAACCAACTATCAAGGAATTCAAATAATCCCAGCACACAGTCGCCTACACAGCATACATCCAGATTGACTCAATTTTTTGGTGAGGTAAGCGCTTGCCAGCCATGACTTACAGGTGGGTGACATATTTAAGGAAAAGTGGAGAAAAGAATGACAATGCCGTGCAAGGTGTGTGTCTGCCGAGGACACAGATAAACAGAGAGACTTCTGATGTACAGCGCACTGACAGGAACAGTACAGTCAACCATTTATTGATTACACAGTCTACAGTCTCTCTTCTCTCTCTCTCTCTCTCTCTCTCTCTCTCTCTCGCTGTCTTTCTCTCAAATAAAGAGAAAAAAGAAAATGTCTTTTTTTTCCTTTTTCATCCTCTTTTCTCTCTCCTTCCCAATAACTTTCAATAACACTAAATAAGTCAAAATATAGGTAACAATAACAAAAGCTGTCAGTTGGTTCGTCACACTAGAAGTGTATGCCATCATGGTATGTTATGTTATATTGTGTTACGCCATGTTATGTCATCATTGTTTTTTTTTTTTTTATTATAACATGTAATTTGACAGTTAATCTAAACTGTTCTGTTTACTGAAGTGTCTGGTGACAAATTAAAGTCAACAGTGCATGAGTGTGCGTTTGAGTGTAATGTATGAATGTGTGAGTGAATGGGTGAATCTGGCAAGTAAAGCACTTTGATCGGTCAGTAAGACTAGAAAAGTAGATGAAACACAGTAGAGTTTAGTAAAGAAAGGATTGGCTTTGGTTCATTTTAGCTGAGCCCTACTTTAAAAATATGCCTGGATTGGCCCTGATACTGACGGTTAGGATTGGCTCTGGACAAAGAGCCCCAACTCTGTCAACTTGGTGGAGAGCAATTCAAATTCTTGGAATCCTCACTTCCCTCAAACATAAAACAGCTGACTTTAATAGAACCTAGTCCACAGTAATCAATAAATTAACCTCCATTACTGCATGATGTCCAAACCACAATGGTAATATATGGTATTTACATGAACACACACACACACACACACACACACACACACACACACACACACACACACGCACACACACACAAAATACTGTGACATAGGCAAATCATAATTATTACTGTCATCTGGTGTATTTGGGCAAAGGTGAGATGCTGTTATTAGAGTCTCAAAACCTTGTAGTTCTTTTCATAATCTTCTCATAATCATGTGTAACCAAATACTTTTTGTGTAACGTGAAATGTATCGCTCACAGTGACAAGCCCCCTCAGCTTTTCTGGCCCTCAGCTTTATTGTTTTGTTTCAGTCTCACTGCTCCCTTCAACCTCATTTCCAGCAGCAGCAGGAGAGACTCATACAGAGTCATGCACATAGTTTCTCTGAGCAGTGCTGAGTAACTGGATGTTTTCTCCTGTTTGTTAGGTAGCCTAACTTTTGTGAGAGTCAAAAGTTAGGTCATACTCAATAACATGTTGTTGAGTTAACTCATACATAAACAAACATATGTGTTTGTATAGGCTGGACACATATGTCAATATATGAAATTGTTCCAATTTCTAATATATTTCATATATAACTTTTACTTATTTTATATGTACATATACTTTATTTCATATATAAAGATTCAATATATGTACATAAACCTATAAACAAACCTATAAACTCATAGTGACTGAAAGTTCTCATGATTTTAACAAAGCAGATGTTTTCTTTCTCACTTGTTCACTGAGCGTGGCTGCAGTTTTCCCTTAGTTCAGTTCATCAAACAACTCATACACTTCACTAGAACCGCCAGGCTGCTACAGATTTTGTTTTACTAATAGCACGGTACCACACACACACACACACACACACACACACACACACACACACACACACACACACACACACACACACACACACACACAAAGAAACTTTTTTTTCTGAAACAACAAGATGCTGAAATGGCTTTGGTGTCCCAGATTTGAAAACCTCTGACAGGCACCTTGTATTGCTCCGCTGTATGGAGCGTGGAGGTAGACCTTTAGAAGTGCAGAGTTGATGTTTTTAAATGTGTTTTCCTTTTTCTGCCAGGAAATGGGGTGGAAGATAATGGGAAAAACAGCCTTTAACTGAGTATAGAACTGGAAAAAATAGCTCAGAGAAGGATGTTCTCACCTTTGCAGTTCTCCCAGGCCACCGCCTGAGAGCAAACGCACTTTGTGATAGATCATTTTCATCTCCACAACGTGCACCTAATCTGATCAATAGTATGTTAAGAGAGCTGGAATCAGATTTGTGCTTGAGGGAGGTAACCTAACAAGAACATTTTCCAGTGAAAGTGTGATTTACACTTTCAAACAGACAAGGAAACACAGAATTGGATATGAAGCTCTTATAAGCTCTGATTTTTGGCATTTCAAGACTAGAGTGATCTGACACTGTGATTGACCTGTTGAGGAGAGCAGATAACAGCCATTAGGAGACAAAGATCAAATAAAGCCATCAGGGGAAGGGGGATGATAGCAGACTACACTTTCAGCAGTACAATCAATCCATATTGGATTATAAAAACTCTGGGGTTTGAATTTTACAAATCTTGTAGAAGTACACTGGCTTTTTCAGAGGTGTGGCTCTCAGGATGTCAATGTCCATCTGTCTGTCGTTCCACCACCTCGTCCAGACTGAAACATCTCAACAACCTTTGGATAGATATGAAATTTTGTACAGACATTAAAGGTCCTCAGAGACCTTTCATCTCACACAGAGGTTTCACTTATCCAGTGAAATATCCTAATAATGTTTGTAATCCTCTGACTTTTTCTTTAGCACCACCAGAAGGTTCACATTTTTGGTTCTATGTCTCAACAACTGTTGAATGGATTTGAGAATGGGATGAGTTTTAATAACTTTGGTGACCCATTAAATCTTTACCTTAATTTGGGCCATACAACTCCAAGGAGATAGCAGAGACAAGGTTTTATACCTTGTCAATTATTGGAGGTCAAGCTTTTGTGAAGTAACGTAGGCTTCGGTCTGTTAGATGAACACACAAAAGACTTTGCAGACTGTAATTCAGCAGACACTTAAATGTTGCAGTAACATGACATTGAAACGGCAGTGTCACACGGAGGTGATATACAGTTACAGTTTTGTGCAGTGAAGTTGGAGTTAATGGAGTTTATTAGTTACTAAATTATTAAACATCATCAACATAAGCACCCATCTCATGTAGTTTGTAGCAAAACCTTGTTTTGTTACTGCTGATATTAGTTTGGATGTATTGAAAAATGGTTTGATATTGTCTGAATGCCATTATTTTGAAAAACTGACACTTGTATTCACCCTCAGATTTCATTGTTTTGAAGTGTGTGAAGTCATGCAGCACAATGATGGATTTTTACTGCTGCTACTGTGAAGTCACTGTTGTGAACCCTGTCACAGCTGCTCAAACATATCGATGGACATCATCTTTCAGTCGAACAACCACAATCACCTGCTTCTTGGGCCATTCCACCTCAGCCCTGTGTGACCCCAGCAGGACAACCTCAGCCCTGTGTGACCCCAGCAGGACAACCTCAGCCCTGTGTGACCCCAGCAGGACAACCTCAGCCCTCAGCAAAGGTTCTATGTTCACAGTGCAATTTAACTTTGTTATGCAAGAATATCTGTATGCACATGAGGAGGCAACATACAGACAAAGAGGATGCATCCCCTGCCCTGGCTCTGGCCCTGAAACGTTAACAGCCCACAGGAATTCTCCTGACCCTCCGCCACTGAGTCCAACCCAATCACAATCGATGTTTAACCCCACCCAAATTCAACAGTTAAACCAATCAAATCATGGTGGGTGGGATTAAAAGTTCAACATTGAACCCTGCCCCATTCTGCAGGTTGTAGCTAGGGATACTTTAGTAAACCAGCACAGCTATGCTGTTTTACAAGCTAAACCAGGACCAAGCCAGCACTAACCAGCATAGACCAGCAGGGAAATCGGGGTGGTCTATGCTGGTTTGTCACTCCCTCATTCTTGAACAAGTGGATCATAAATAGAAATCAATGTCTTTCTTGCAGAGTTGTGAAATGAACCTGACAGTTACCTGATAGACTACAGAAACTTCTTGAATATAAAGCTTTTATTAGACACAAAGAGGAATAATCCTTGACCTAAAATGTTCACTATTAAATTGTTTTGAATTTACACTCACCAAGCATTTTATTAGGAACACAATACTAATGCTGGGTAGGGCCTCCCTTTGCTCCCAAAACAGCACCAGTCCTTTGTTGCATGGATGCCACAAGATGTTGGAAATGCTCCTTTGAGATTCTGGTCCATGTTGACATGATTGCACACGATAAGCAATGTTTTATGCAGTTTGTGTCTCTGAAATTTGTACTGTGCTGTGTTGCATGTGGTTTGCAGGGAGTGTTCATTTCACTTGTAAGTCGCTTTGGATAAAAGCATCTGCCAAATAAGTAAATGTATATGTAAAAAAAATGTTCTGCTGGATTCAGGTCTGGTGACTGGGGAGGCCATTGAAGTACACTGAACTCAGTGTCATGTTCATGAACCTGAGATGGGTCTGAGATGTGTCGTGTTATTGTTGTGTTGCCTGTTGTTTTCTGTTACTTACTTACAGTCACTTTATGTGCCCAATTCTATGTTGCTTGTAAGTTCAAGTTTTTGCTTTAAAGACACTCTTTACTGATCACCAAGAGATAGGGTTTATTATGTGCCTGCAATGCAATAGCAATGAAGGCATATATTATTATTCTGCATAGTTATTTGTCTTATTCATCTTCCGTATCCAAATTCTGGTGCGTAACTAGTCCCGCAGCTTTGAAAAAAACCCAGACAATATATACATCGTGCTGTTTCGTCAGCCACACAGTCTGTGCACAAAGAGTGAGTTTTTAGAGTGAAAAAGCACTACAGTATTAGATAGGTAGATTGACATACTTTATTGATCCTGTGAGGGACATTGTCATGTTACAGCAGACTGACCATCATTGATCCAAGCCTGGAAACTTTGGAGTCAGTGAAGAAGAGGAGGTCATTGAACAAAAACTGCTCTCCATCATGGACAATCCATCCCATCCCCTTCACGACACACTGCAGAGACGTTTTCTAACAGACTGATTCAGCTCCGCTGTCACAGAGAACGTTTCAGGAAATTGTTCCTTCCGCTCATTGTAACACTTTATACTGTCTATATTATGCCTTTTCTGCATTTATTATATACTTTCATTTTGCATAGTTTTTTTATAGCACACCGTCTTGCTGTTTGTGATGTACAGTATATAGTGTATATAGATTTTTTATTTTAGTATTTTTTTGATGCTGTTTTTGATGTTTATATCATATTTTATAGGCTATATTTTATTATTCACTAGGCTCTACTCCTGCAGTTTTGCAGTTGTTGTTTTTTCATTTTCATCCCCGGTCTGCTGTCTTGTGCTTCATGTCACTGTTGGCTTTTTGACTATTAAATCAATACTACCATATTTCCCCAACTTTAACCAGGTACCTAAACATAATCATAAATAGTTAAATAATCAGTTATTTTATTATTATTATCATTATGATTATTATTTTTAGTAGTAGTAGTAGTATATTGTAACAGAAGATGTTTTGGTGGAAAATTATGAAATACTGAAGGTAATACTGAAATGTAATACCTTCAGTATTTTGCAACTTACAAGACAGGTTAATTAACATTTCTTTCTTGTTATGTTGATTAAAAAAAACAGAATTGGGTCTGGATTACATTTCCATCAAAATGCATTTGCTGTATAAGTAACCATTTTAAGGAAGGGCATCACTCACATTAGAGACTGCGGGATCTAATGACAGTGAAGAGAGTTCATCAGGTGACATTTTTTATATTTGTTTTCTTTATACTCATTGTGTGTATTTATTTTTCTCCAAGAATAGGACTATAAAAACTAAATGGCTTGAGGTTAATGTGATGCAAATAGCAAATAGCAAAGGGCAGTGATCTGATAGTAATTCTGCAACTCCAGCAACAAACAGTATTTGTCCTGATATAACAGTGTGTACAAAAGTTACAGAGTTAGATGAGGATAAAACAAGATTTCCAATAACTTGTCAGAGATGCAAATGAAGATGAGATCATTTCATTATGTTCAATACAAGAAAAAAAAAACTTTTAGCCAATAATTATTGCAGCTCCTTACTAGGAGGGTACAATACTCCATTCAATTTACCATTCAATTGACCGCCTTGTCTGGCATTGCAAAGTCATAATTTGCTCTATAATTCACAAGCAAACTACTCTGCAATCAGACAAACTCACACAAGCCCAGCACCCACAAACAAATTCAGTAACTGTAGGGAGACGAGCAAGCTGAATTGATAGGCTTAATAAAACAATGCTTGTCAATGGAACAATGCAGTAATTTCTTGGTGTAACTTAGTTTGTTAATTGGCTGTGCTGGCTTGCAGCAGACAATATTTATGCTCGGGTGGGGTGGAGAGGACTGGAAGGGGGGAAATGCAGTGAGGTGTCATGTACACTTTATTGCCTCAGAACAGAAGTTGCCATTGATCTTTGTCATAAGCACACAGGATAAAAGCCATTACAGGATATGTAGTGCTCTGTAAATATCCGATCCTATAAATATAAGTCCTAAATAAATTTACATGCCCACATGCATATTGTCCTGGTGTAACCTATTTTTACTGCAGATGACGGTTTACAACCTCCACTTCTACAAAATATGTAAATCTATGCAAGCCAAGCTGAACTACCAATAACTGATGAGGTATTGTAAAATGATAAAATCATATGTTCTCAAGGATTTGATTTTTGGCAACGGCTACTTTTTGAAGGACATGGAAAACACTTAGCAGCATCTTATAAAAGCCACAGCCACAGATCTTGTTATAAGAGTCATCGAGTTCATAGATGATAACTAAAGCCTTACAATGTGCTTTTGACCTTTAAAAGTTCTGAGAGTGATATTGTCCACATCAAATGCACTGTTGACCTGACCTCCAGCAGTTATTCACTGGAGGTTGGGTCTACAGTGCTTTTACTTTGTAGCAATGATGTAGAAGAGCGTCAGTATACTGTGACTTCATGGGGCACTGAGGTTTCTGCTATCAGTCCAATACAATAAAGATGAATGGATTTCAAATTGTCCTGCTCAAAGGAAATGGAAAAGGCAATTTTAGAAATTCAACCTGGTGTGATGACCCCTCCTGTTTAACTGCTCTGCTTGGCTTGTCTCGCTTGCTCCCCTTTCAGGAAGCAGCCAAGCAGGCTGGAGGTCATCAGACAGATGAGGTTGAGCTGGGCTGTGGGGTTAGGCAAAGTTTCAAAGCTGGCTTGCTCCGTGTCTCTGCCACTCTCACCTAAGCATTCCCTGCATTACTGATTTCACTGATTTCTCCCTTACAACCTTGATTTATTTATGTAAATACAAACTGCTTATAGTGATCACATCTGTCTGAGTCAAACTGATCACTATAAGCGGTTAATTATTTTAAGCAATTATTTTTCTTTTTTTATTATTTGTCATGCAGATTACCATCAAATTGACATGTGTATATTTATTACTAATAATAATATCAAGTAATGAAACAGATAGATCACGATTTACTGATTAAAATTTAAAATAACAAACTTTTTTGGCATGATGACATTTAATGTCCCTGACAACCTCTGTACTCTCATTTAGCCACTTTTTAGCAGCCAGCCTTTTTTAAGACATTTAAAAGCTTAAAGAAATCCCGACTGGTGTATTAACTATTTTATGTTGTTCAATAAAATGTGAAAATGAGCTTGTGTTAACCACAGACCTTATTTCAGGCATCGAACGAAACCCTTTGGGACTTTTAGAACTTGTTTCCGGGTTTTAACACTCATTCTTGCAGCACTCTATTACAGAAGACACTTTTTCACTATCAACTGTAGTTTCCATGAAGCTTCTTTGCAAATACATGTTTAACAGTGTGAGTCCAGTGCCATGCAATGCCTTCGTTGATTTTAATGTGGTTGAATGTTGATGACTGCAATGATAAGTGTCTAAACACAAACCACACAGGCCTGAGCACTGGTCCAAATCTGCGTGTGTGCCCTGGATATAAGGTGATTTTCCATCCTGGTAATTACAGTCTCTCTGGGGAGCTCACCTCCAAACAAACACACACACAAACACACACACACACACACACACACACACACACACACACACACACACACGCAAACAAACACACAGAAAGGCCTGGACATCCATAACCCTGACATTGCCGCAGTGGCATAGCCTTCTGAGACTGAATAGTCTTCGTTTACCTCCCACTGTAACATGCACGCGCACACACACACACACACACACACACACAAACACACACACACATACACACACACACACACACACATACACACACTCCCAGGCAGCTCACCATCTTTGCGCCCTTGTGTGTCGTTAACTGCTTTATTGATCCACCAAACCACTGATTGGCCCCTGTATGCATCCAAACAATTAAGCCAACAAAGTGTTACACTTTAAATTTTATAAACCACCCATTGCAACTTGTCCCCACATCACACACCAGGGCAAAATATGCTGTATCATTGGCAATATATTCTAGGGATTTTATCACACACACCCACCTCACCCACCTCTCATTTAATTTGAAGTGTAACAGCGTCATTTGGGAGCAGAATATACTGAGGGTTTCTAAGTGTGGCCCTAAAATATTTCCAGAGAATCTCTCTCATCTGCACACACACACACACACACACACACACACACACACACACACACACACACAGACACACATGCACATTTACACACTGATCACTGCTCTAGGTCTTTGAAGTGTGGCCCTAAAACATTTCCTCATCTATTTTTTTCTTTTTTTTACTTTCCTCTGCAGTCTATTAATCTAGCCAGAAGATACTTATCCCTGGCTCTGATTTACCTGCAGATAAATCTGATGCCATATGGATTGGATTAAGCGTTGGCATACAGTTAGGTTTATAGTGCTGGTTTATGATGGAAGCCGAGGGGTCGGTGCCTGGATTTCACTTTCTGTCACTCTGTCTTTCTCTCTTGCTCAGTACAGGAGATTATATCAGGATTAAGATTATAGTCAATAAATTTTGTTTTCAGTGCAATGGGCCTGTAAATTATAATCACAGGCACAAATTTTGGAGGGCTGATTTTCACACCCAGTAAAAATATGACCTAAACAATATAACAAGATAGTGGAGTTTGGAGCTTCATCGGTTTATTTTGAGTTAATCATCAAGTCATTGTAAACATCTTTGCATTGTATTAACATTGTGATGATAAAATAGTAAATAAACATGGCCATATGAAAAAAGTATGTTTTTGGACAACAATGAAGCCTATATCAAGCTTTGGATACACATGCAATACTTGTAGGTCGCTGGTTCTGGTCTTTTGTGGGATTCACTGACAATAAGAAAAATATTGAATATCATGAGAGTTAATAATGAATTTTAAATAGATAATTCACAATTTTACCTGCTTCCATTTAACATTAAATTCTTCACAGAGTAACTAAACAAAAGACAGAAAAGCCCTGTGTGTGTATCTTTATGACACTGATTTTTAACAGAAGTCCAAATCATCTGTGTCAAATGCCAGGAAGAATTTGAGACGCCTTTGAGACATTTTTTGTTGTTGTTGATCAGTGATGGGCTGATGCTCTTAATTAATATTACACTAACTTCTTGGAGATTAATTTTATGTTATTAACAATCTTTTCCTCCTCCTCCTCTTCCTCCACACATCTTGGCATGTGCCATACATTTTTAATTTGATGGTTCAGTGTGCATTGACAGTTACAGCAACCATCTTTTTTATATTCCACAGGATAGAGGTCCTAAATAAATATTTTCATTTAATTTAAAAATATAAAAATTTACACTCAACTCATTGTCACGGTCAGGTCATCTCAAACCAGTTTGAGACAACTCTTTCTTTATGACATCTTTGTCGGCCCACTTGCAGTACCTCCACGGCCCACCAGTGGGCCCCAGCCCATAGGTTGGGAACCACTGCTCGACAGACTGTTGTGGGTGAAAATCCCACAACTCCATGATGTTTGATGTGAACATTAACTCAAGCTCCTGACCAGTTTCTGTATTTTATTGTACACAGCATGTTTTTCTGGGCTGGATGTGTAAGTGACTACAAGAGGAACACATAACCCACCAATCAATCCACCATCTCAGAGAGTTTTAGTCAAAGGTGGCATTCCTTCGTCCATGTCAGAGAGATGAGATGAGATCAGCAGACACCATGGGGTCCTCTGTTGGGGATGACTGGTATAGTTAGGTGTCATCTGCATAGCAGTGATATAAGAAGCCATGCGTGCGGAAAATTGGCCCCAAGGAGGTGGTGTATATAGCAAAAAGTACCGGTCCCAACACTAATCCTTGGGGATAATGACCCTAGTCTTCGCCATGACACACTGAAGAGATGCCCATGTTGGAAAATACAGACAGCAGTATGTGGTGGAGATAAGAACCAAGGACTGAGCTGCAGCTCTAGCTGCCCTTAGGGCATCTGTCACTGACAACAGAGCCGTTTCAGTAGAGTGGCTGCTCTTGAAGTCCAACTGATTTGGATCAAGGAGGTCATTACATGATTCTGAGACCTGCTTGAAAACCGCCTGTTCTATACACTTACGTAGTGAAACCGGCCAATAGTTTTCCACTTGAGCAGGGTCAAGTGAGGGCTTTTTGAGCAAAGGAGTTACCTAAGCTTGTTTGAATGTGGTTGGAAAAGTTCCTGAAGCCAATTAAGCTTTTCTCACATGTATTATTACTGGTACAATGGTGGGAGATATGCCCTGTAGAAGGTTTGTGGGAATGGGGTCCATGTAGTAAGACAGTCATTTTCAAGTTTTTGCGCTATGTCTCTCAGTAGCTATGACTCAAGCTTTCGGATGCAATTAAAAACACAATTAAGTTGGTTCAGAAGCTTGCCTAGAAACTCATGTAAGACATTTGTTGTGCAAAGACAGGACTTTAGGACATATCTTCACGACATCAAGAACAAAAAAGGCAGCTGGGTTTATCAAGGATATGCTTTGTTCCAAACAGGATGCACAAACAGGTAAGTGTACTGCACCGGGACCTGTCATTCAAAGGAACGGTATGATGAGTGACTTAACTGGAAAACATTAACATACAAAGAGGAGAGTTAGATTATTAGGTTGGAGAACAGAATGTTAGCCATTGGCAACAGAAGCCTGCAACAGTGACCTAAAAGGGCACATTGAGAACAGTGTAACTTAATTTGAATCCCTTAATGATGAGCACAAAGGAAACCCACTGCTTCATACCCATTGCTTCATGTGCTTTGTTTGCTACTTGTGTTTGCTTCATTAATTTGAAGAATGTTACAGTCTCCTCAGGTCACACACATCAGTCTATCTCACCCAAGCATAAAAAACTTTAAATTTTTAAATTTTTGGCATTTCCAGAGCACCTTGGTTACAGGACAGTCAACTTAATCACAATGTCAATGGTTCAGTTCTTCTCTCTCTGTCCTTGTTTCCCGTTTGTCTCTTCACTGTGGACTGTCCAATAGAGGCAGGTTCCACCTTGTTTTTTTATGTGCAAATTAAAAATGCACATAAAAGTGGGTGGATGGAAATCCACTTAGTGATGGTCAAGCCTATTTTGTAAACCTGTTTGCCCTTGCCAAGTACTACACAAACTGTGTGTGCATATTTAAACGTTTGATACATTACGGGTTTTCCTAAGCCTGGTGAAGTGTAAAAAACATGTTTATTAGCACTTGTCAGTGTTAAGAAAAGTCTTTACTACAATCACCTGAAGTTAGTTTTTTTCTCATCTCATCAACTCAAATAGAGTTTCAGCATGACACACATCCGATTACTGCACTACCTGCCTCCAGGATCTCACATGAAAGGCACCTGAGGCCTTAGAACAGGGCAGGAGCAAGAGAGAGTCAGCGGGTGTGTTAAACACATCTAAACGGTACAGCCAGACTGAGCATGACGAGGCCACCAGGTGCTGTAATGCCTCAGGCAACTCCCACAGCCTGTGGGAGTTTCAGCCATTATCTTGACAACCCAAATGCAGTTTAGTGCTTGCTTCAAAGGTCTTGCAGTTTGGTTCTCACAAGTGACATACTGTAAAGTGATATAATAATAATAATAATAATTATAATAATAATTATAATTCCTTTATTTATATAGCACCTTTAAAAACAAGAGTTTACAAAGTACTTTGACTCAAAAGCAAAAACATACAAGAGAACAATGGCAGAAGAACCCAAACAACAACAGCGACATATAAGCCCATGAGAACCCAAGCAAGCAACACAAGCAACACAATGGCAGGAAAACTCAAACAGCAATGACATATAAACCCATAAGGACCCAGGCAAGCAACCCAAGCAATCCAAGCAACACAAGCAACACAAGAACCCAACAACATATAATTGAGACCAGGAGGACCAAAGTAAGATGTAAGATGATGTAAGCAATTAAAGGGGATAGAAATAATAAAAGGGGGTATAGGCACTAAAATGGCATAAACCAACAGAATGAGATAAAAATAATGAATACAAATAAGGTCATAAAGGGGTAAAAGCAGTAAGTAACAATAAAATAAGGCGAAGAAGTGATAAAGGAAATAGAAACAATAGAAACAGATTAAAACATTTGTAAAGAGATAAAACAATAAGGAATAAAATAAAGATAATAAGGATAGATGAAAGCCATAAAAACAATAAAAGGAAATAAAAGCAATATAAAGAAATTGAGGATGTTAGGGAATTAAAGCAATTAAAAGAGTAATAAAAAAAAATATGACGGGATAAAAAATAAAAGATGATAGAGGGACAATAAGAAGACGACATCACATAAAAGCAAGTCAGGAAGCCAGTATAGGTAAGCTAAGATTGGAGTTATGTGGTGTCGTCTGTTAAAACCAGTCAAAAGCCTAGCTGCTGCAATTTGAACTAGTTGGAGGCGAGACAGTGCTTCATGGGTAATTCCGGAAAGGAGAGAGTTGCAATAATCAAGCCAGGAGAAGATGAAGGCGTGGATGATTTTTTCAAGGTCTGATTTGTGGAGAATTTGTTTGATTTTGGAGATGGTGCGTAATTGATTGACTGCATAACTGACAAACTGTCTCATGTGTGACTCAAAGGTGAGGTTGTAATCAAATATCACTCCTAAGTTCCAGGAAGTTGGTTTGATGTTGGCGTGTAGAGCACCAAGGCTGTTCTTGATGAAATGGGTGGGGCTTTGTAGATTGAACAGTATTACTTCTGATACTGAGTGATTCAGGTGGCGGAAGTTTTCAGCCATCCAGCAGTTAATATCACTGAGACGGTCTTTGACAGCAGCTAGGTGACGGATTCTAAAACCTTAAATGAAATTCTGGGGTTTGAAAGATTGGCTGAAATCACATTGGAATAAAATGACACTCTTGCATCTTTAACTGCCTTTTGCGTTTTTCCGAAAAATACCTATAAACCAGTTTTCTTCCATTTCTGTTCTTTTCTTCTACAGTCCCTCTTTAAGTCCAGTGTGGATTGTGTTAGCCAAGGCTGAGGTGCTTTGTTTGACTTTCTAACCTTATAAGGAGCAACAGAATCCAGGACAGACTGACAATTATGGTTAAAACGGAGACCAACTCCTCTGTGTTAAAATTTGGATGAAAAGCAGTTGAAGAGGCGGAAATATGGCGGATATGTTGTGTTTACATCTTGCCGTGCTGCCCCCAAGTGGAAAAAGCAATTGATTATTGAGGCTTTTAAGTCTTTCGTGAAGCAATCACATCAGTGTTCACATCCTCATGATGTTACAGCGCTCCTTCTAGCTGTCCTCTGATTAGTCATAGGTTGTAAATATGATCAGTGTGTTGGCTTTTTTGAGATATTTAATTTAGTTTAGTGAAAAACAAAGTGTATTTATGAGATTTATTAGTAATTGCAAAATAACTGTGATTTTCATTGTCTAGTAGTCTTCAACCAGTCACAATTAATGGTGCTTTCAGTTGCCAATAAGGGGATTTCCACTGATAAAAGCTCTTGATTTGCTCAGTGACAATGGTGAGTCAGCAAACTCAGGTCCAGCTTGAGGATTTGGTGTTAAACATTAGTATGTCCCTTTAACGACAACAGTGCAGCATAAAGATATTTGGTAAACACTTCAAATTGCAGTGGGCCAATTAGAGAAAATGTAGTTTACGTTACTGTAGGCTTGTAAGTGACAGCATCAAATTAGAAGCAACACATTACACGTCAACCAAACAAGCAGTAATATTCCAGCGGATTTCTAGAAATTGGTTGGTTGGTGGTTGTTTTTATCTATTGCCCACCCTCCTTCCTCCCTCTCTCTCTCTCTCTCTCTCTCTCTCTCTCTCTCCCTCCCCTCGTCTATCTTTTTCTCTCATCCTCCTGATGAGTGACATATGGATTGCACATGGATCTGTGCTTCTCATTACTGCTGACGGAGCAATAGAAAAAAAGAGATGGAGTGAAAATAAAAGGCCTTCACCTCTGTGAAGTGCTACTTTTTGTGTAACGCAAGTAAGTATACTACTTAACAATAACAACAGCGCTCTCTTACCAATGAGAACTCTCCCTCCCTCTCTGCCTATATTCCTCTTACTGTCTCTCCCTTTCCTCAAATCCTGCTTGTTACTGGTGATTCATTCTCAGACAATGAATAACAAGAGAGATGCAGCCAGACACAGTAGTGTTATTCACAGCTTCTCCATCAACCTCAACCATAAGGGCTGTTAGCAAGTAAAGCCTCCTAAACTCACTTAACAAACAGGACAACAGTATACAACTACTATTATAAAGACAGGATAAGCATTTCAAGGAAAGAGCCATTAAATGCTGCTTCTCTAATAGGTTTTTGTTTCCCCAGGTACATATTTGCGTTGAGCCTCTGAACGTTCCCTGCCAGCCAGACTGAGCTGATTGTGGCTGAGTTCCAGCACGCTCAGTTGTGCTCTCGCACCAGAAGTCCAAATGTGAGCCAACTCTAGCTCATATATGGCTGCTAGATTAACATTGGGGGGTGCACACTTGGACTGCAATGGGTTGAAAATCATTGGCAGCTTTGGCCAGTTTCAGCACCTAGAGCTGGATGAGTGTACTTAGTGCTGATTATGGTGTTAAAGGGCAATTCCACCAAGTTTACATTCACTTATGTTATATTTTGATGTGGCTCTTATGCAGGTGTTGTGCATGAGCGTGTGTGTGTGTGTGTGTGTGTGTGTGTGTATGTGTGTGTGTGTGTGTCTGTGAGTTGCAGACTCTCCTCCTTTATCAGAGTTTAACACTTTGCTATTGTCTCCTCCTAATGGAGAGAATGTATACGGCAACTGCTCTGCAGTCTACTTTTTTGCCCAATTCATATATCTATAAATTGGATTTTGAAGATGTCAACCCTTTGAAGTATAAAAGCAGTTGTTCACATTATCTGTTTTCAACTTTGAATCTTATATTACCAAGCTCATTCAATCTAGTAGCTTTCAGTTGAGAAATATTGCTAAAATCAAACCTATACTATTAGCCAAAAACATGGAACTCATTGGCAGCAGTTCTCATTTAGATTATTGCAACTCCCTCTTTACTTGCAGGCTCTGTCCTCTCTAGCCCATCTTCAGCTAGGCTGTCAACAAAAACTAGTTGTCAATCTCACATCACTCACAGTTCTTGCCTCCCTCAATTGTCTTACAATAAGATATAGAATTCAGTTTTATTAATTACATATAAGGTCCTGCATGGCCTGACCCCTGCTTATATGGCAGAGATGTTGAGCCCTTTTCTAAAGCGGACGGCCTCAATAATCATCTGATCACTGACTTTTACCTGTTCTCTGTTCCTGTTTTAAATCCAAAGGTGATTATGCTTTTAAGGCTGTAGCTTCTAAACCTTGGAACAGCCTTCCCCTTTCTATCAGATCTGCTGAATCTGTGGTTTGTTTTAAAAGGCTGCTGAAAACTCATTTAGGTAAGCCTTTTTATAAATACTCTATGTTTGCCATTAGTTTTGTTTATTTTGGTTGTGTGCTTTAATTCATGTGTATGGGTGTATGTAGATTATGTATGTACATATGTATGTATGTATACAGTATATACTTGTATTTGAAATGTGTGTAGAAATGTGAGGTGCTTTAAAACTGTGTGTTTTAATAGGTGCCATAAAAGTGAATATTATTATTGTCATTATACCATAAACCCATAGGATTGTTAGATTAACTGGGAGAATAATGGAAACTATTGGCTCCTCCAACTTCACAACTCTAGAGAACATACCAAAACAGATCATATCACATTGCATTATGTAAAGATTATGATGCAGAGTTTTTAGCCTTGACCTATGGCAGAGACTTAAAACAAACTGGTGTAGCAGTGGCCGGTTCTTTTCTTCTTTTAAAAAAAAAAAAAAAAAAAAAAAACATCCTCCAACTTTATGGAAGGTCAATACTACACCTCTGAAGTACCCCCTTTAATCACAAGTCTGGCATGGGTCTCACAGCCAGACTTGCTGGAGTCAGACCAAGCTATTTTGGCTACCTTCGTAAACTTCATCTTAACCCAAATCCTAAACCTATACCACGGCTTGAGGAAGGAATGACCAGCCAAGATAAATTTTTAAAATATGTCACCATGTCTAAGGTCAGAAAATTAAATTGGTTGGAAAACAAGAATACACACACACACACACAAACACAGACAGACACACACAAACACAGACACACACACACACACACAATCCTCTGTCTTCAAAGCCAAGGCCAGTGCAACCCACCTACCCTGCGGCTAAAAACAACAAGCAAGCACAATCTATGAAACAAATATAAACAGCTATTTATATGCAACAGAGAAAACAACGGCCAAGTTCTAACAAAGCTGCATGAGAGCTTCCACCTACTACCATCATCCACATCCCCGCCACTATCTCTCTCTCTCTCTCTCTCTCTCTTTATTCCTCTACATTGTGCTGCGAGTTCAACTTCCTTTGACTCGTTGTCATTGGCTTTCTCCCTCCCACCTCTACACTTTATCACTCTCGCCTTCATTTCTCGTCTCTCTGTTCCCACGATGGCAGCCGTGCTTCCTGTGGTTTGTGCTGCCAAATACAGCTTTCACTCAGTCGCACTCACGCACACACATGCACACAGACACGTACATCCACGCACAGTAACACTCTCCCATTCTTTTTATCACAAACAGCTTCCATCCAAATATAGTTTCTGTGAATTATGACGCATCAAATTAGAATATTTGAATTGATGCAATTAAATACAACCTCCTTATCCACTTTTTTTTTTTTTTTTGTTATGATGTATGAACCCATCTTCCTACATAGCTAATTAGCTACGTAGCTACATCCATGAAAAATAGCAACATAAAAAACTCACACACAGGTCGAAGTGAAGAGTGATATTGGCAGGATGGATAAGTCACTCACTTTACATTGGAAATCTGCTATTATGAATGAATGAATGAATGAAGTGAAAAGAAATGGCAGTTCAGGCAATTTTTTTCCGCTAATGGTAAAATCCCAAGGTATCAGGTAAAAGTAATCTGTTGGTATCGTGTTATTCTTAGATGCTCCAAGAAGATGAGGCATATACGGTGTCCAACCCGGAGTGTCTAACGGAGATGGTCCCTAATGGAACGCAGTATACAGTAGAAGTAAATTGGGAAGAAAATGGGGGTAAATACAAAAGAAAATCACTTGGCATATGGCAAAACTATTTTTGTGCCTCTTTGTGAATCTTTGTCTGCATGTCTCCCCAACTCTGCATCTTTTTTCCGTCTCTCTCTCTTTCTCTCTCTCTCTCTCTCTCTCTCTCTCTTACTCTTGTGTAGGAGCACGATTGCCTGGAAAAAAAGCTGTCACTCAATAGTCTGGAGAAAGGCAGCAGAGACGCAATCTCAAACCATCTGAACACACACACACACACACACACACACACACACACACACTCACAAAGACAAAACAAATATTACTTTTTTTTTTATTTTTTTTATTACTGCCACTCAGGGAAGCATATATCACCACCAAAAGCACTATAGGATGATTCATCTCAACAGCAGGCTTTTAGGCTCAACATTAGCCATTGTCCTCCAACCACCACATTATCTGCCAGTTGATGGGGAAAAAGACATTTTACCAACAATGTCATTTTTATCTAAGCTCTGCTGGGACCTCACACTTAGGAAAAAGAAAATTTTAATGACTACATGAAATGGGAAATAAATGAACGAACAAAGTAAGAGGGAAAGGGCAAGGGGTGGGAGAAGATTAAGAGCGAGTGTAGCCAATCTTCTATATATTTATATATTTAAATAAAGTGCTTGGTGAGTGTACACATATGAACTCAACTTTATTAGGAACATAATACTGATACTGATTAGGCCCTCCCTTACCGAATGACTTCATGGCACTGATTCCACAAGATGTTGAATGTGATGTGCATTCTGAGAAGCTTTTTAAACCTTTCTCACCAACATAGTGTTTCCGTCCACAGAACTGTCAGTCTGAACTGGATGTTTTGTGATGTCTTTCATACAATTCTCTGTAAAAAAAAAAAGAAAAAAGAAATGTGTAAATGTGTGTGAAACTCTCAGGAGATCAGCAGTTGTAGAAAGTTTTAGACGCAAACAATCATGCCACAGTCAAAATTAATAACATCACATTTTTTCCCTATTCTGGTACCTAGGTGTTCCTAATAAAGTGAGTGAGTGTGAGTGTATGTTTATTAGAGTTCTTGCAGAGAATAAGATGAGACTCAATTTGCCCCTGGCTATTAATACTAGATACAATTTTAATCAGGTTAAAATCATATTTAGACACAGTGGCAGGAGTATGAGATGTAAGTATGACAGTCTGTGATGTCTTCTTTTAATGAACGTCAAAGACTGTTAACCAGCAACCAGTTATCTTAGCTATGCGAAAGAGTGAAGAGCCTGTTACCCTCTAAAAGTAACAAAACCTGGCTGCTTCTAATTAATCTTTAATCTGTCACAATCACAGGTTTTCATTTGTCACCTTGACTCGTTGCCAAACAAAGAAGGTTCTTCCCTAAAGACTTAAGAATGTATGACGATGGCGCGCTGCTGATAGCAAGAAACATTTTGTTGAGACCATGGACAATGAACGAAAGCCCTAATCCCTGAAGTATGTTGGTTTAGTTTCTGTCTGTGCCCGTTTTTGAAAATAAATAACCTACAACTTACTCTGAGCTAAGTGAACGCATGACAACATGTAAAGAGGAGCGAGCTGGCCCATGTCACACTATGAGGCCGTGAAACCCTTTGGGCAACACGTCCTGAATGTTTTTATCATATCAGTGGATGTGATATGGAGTGACTGCCAAAAGCAAGGCAAGCTCACTGTGGTTAAGCTCGGGAATGCATCCTTTTTTTTTCTTGTTGGCATCAGTGTGAGTTATGTACTGGTATAGCTGTAAGGCTTAGTGGTAATTAAATCCCCTAAACCTAACAACAAATCATTTTACTGTACTGTGCCATGACAAATCCATACATAAACTGAAGTGTAAAAATGACAAGTTGTGGTTTTAGTGGAGGTAGTGTGAGGGACTTGGCTGGCACAGTGGAGTCTTGCTGTCACTATGAGGTTGTGAGGCAACAAGCAGAGACTCCAAAATGATAAACTATACCTTTATCATTTACCTTTGCAAAATGAAGGTTCATCTTTTTTTCAGAAAAATGTCATACCCAGAGACTAACATTAGCAAAGTTCAGTACCCAACTCCAGTACCAGCAAACAGTTCAACCATCCAAATATTCATCATATAGCGCCCTCAAAAATACCTGAATGAGCATGAAGGTTGTGTTGAGTACATGTACACTACTTTCTGCTGACAATGTCACAACGCAATAAAACCTTTTCAAATTTTATTAATGTGAAAATTTGTCCACAGCTGTGCAACACTATATCTGTCAGCAATGATGCAACATGATGACAATTTATATATATCCATGTAGTCGTGGTGGTGGTCAGAAAATGATACATATAGGTAGAGGACATGTTTCTAAATCGAAAGCCTACTGTTATTTTTTTATTTAATTTCAAGACACATTATCAAGATCAGTTAGTTTAACAGTCAGTTAATTTTCATATTTCTGTTAAAACACTTAAAACAGAAGTGAATAGTTTGGCAAACAGTGAATCTGAATCTACTGCCCCTTTAACTATTTATTGAATAAAGAGTTGTGAATGAGTGAATTTAAATCAAATTGAATTGTAAGGTTCTCAAAGATTCCCACCCTTAATATAGATAGATAGATAGATAGATAGATACTTTATTCATCCCCTTGGGGAAATTCAGGATGATATATACATGTATCTGTAAGCTTCCTGTGGTGGACTGTAGGATTTAGGACAATTTTATAAAACTTGATTTGACATTAGTAAATGGTACATGTAACACCTCTGATAATGTTAATGGTGTTTGCCCGAAGGTTAATGTAAATTCCCTTCACTGTACAACTAATACAATATGTGAAAACATTAAGGGAATACATTGATTTCCATGGATTGTCATGATCTGCCCTGAAAGGACTCTCTGTATGGACTTTATGTTCGAACTTTTGTTTATTTCCTTGTTTTATTATGAAATTTGTCTTAATTTCTGTCCTTTGTCCAGTTTCCCACCATTGTGATTGTCTGCCCCGCCCTAATGACCTTCACCTGTGTCCAATTATCCCAGCCTCCCTTGGGTATTTAGTCTCTGTGCTCCCGGTTGGTCTGTTTTGCCCATGTTCAGTTTCCAGTGTCTCCTGGTCCTTCTGTTTTTGCTCCTGTGTTTTCACCTGCTTTTTGGCTTTTCAGACTTCTTCTTCATCTGTTTGTAAGTCACTTTTTGTTATTAAGTGACCTTTTTTTAAACCTACCCACTTGTGGCCAGTTATCCTTCAAACATGACAAAAAAATCTTACTAATAAACCAAAAAACACGGCTTAACTGGTATCCTAAAATATTTATATGGTGTTTTTCCGTAAATCCCAGAGATGTAACTTTTAAATAATTAATGAAAGAACACAATAGTAGAGAAGCTATCTTAATCAATAGTGCATTCATTCATGCGACATGAAACCCAATGGGTGAGGAGAAGGCAGCATGGAACGAGGAATTTTGGAATGTTTATTTATAAACCCGACTGACTGATGTTTTTCAAATCATTTCAAACACTTAAAGTGAAGCAGAGGTGAGTACATCTGCCAATTTTGCTTGTATTTGTAGTGTAAATGTCTTAAATGCAATGATTTTTATTCTACTGATCACTGCTATTGACAATAGTGTCCAGTTCACTAAAGAATGACTGGTGGATGGGAAAGTCTTATAGTTATGATCTGTCTAACCAGTCGGCAGACAAAATAAATGACTAGCTAACAGAGGCTCAATATTGAGGCTCCAGTTCACAGCACAAATTAAAATAGTAACTCATTATGTTGGGTCTCAGCGCCATTTGCAGCTACTGTAGGTCATTCAGTGGTTGCCAACGGTGACTGACAACTTAAATTTGACTCCATAATGTAACCCTGTCTCCTAGCAATAACGTTCACATATTACAATATTGGTTTCAGAGGCAGTGTTTTTGTCTTGACTGAATTGAGTACTATATTTATAAAGTGCACCAGAGTGCCATGGAAGTAGTTAAAATGGATGGCAGACATATAAAGTGGAGTGTCATGCGTGTGGTTAAGTTTAGGCAATAAAAACAGTGGTTAAGATTGTGGTTTTGGATAAATGTTATAAAACAAGTTGTGTCCCTTGTTTAATAAAGTTGTTCTCACTATGCAAGATCAGATACTCTGGAGGAAGACAAATGAAATATATGCCAATATGTTAAGTATCAAAACTTTGGGGATTTGCCAGATGTATGAACATCATTTCCTTATTATGTCAGGCTACTACAAAATGTAGCTCAGCCAACATTACATTTCCTTTAACCATATTATTTGTTGTAGTATATAAATGTAATTTCTAGCAGTCAGAGTTTCATAATGTGACGTGTATCTTTCCAGCTTCTTTCCACAACCAATACACAAGAACAACCGTCTGAAATAAAACAGAAAAATGAGATGCAACAAGAGGACAGTGGATCCAGAGACGGATCAGACACCCAAGTCCCACCGAACATCACTCGCCACCACTCCTGCTGGGAGCACAGGACCAGAGGTTAAAAGATTAAAGAGACAGAGTGACATCAGCCAAGAAAGAAAGGATGTAAAGAAAAAGGACATTGAGGATGACAAAGGAGAGAAACAAACTGACTGCGTTCCACAACAGTCGATCTCCTTGAAGAAACTCTGGAATGTGGAGAACAGTTTGGCTTTAGGGAAAGAGATGCTACCTGTTTTCAACAAGTCATCCTCCTCCTTTTCCTCCTCCTCCTCTCTCCAGACCTACCTCCCTTCCCACACTGTGTCTTCTTCCTCCCTGTCAAGGAGTCAGGCCCATAAATCAAGGGAATTAAGCCTTGGACCTAATCTGAGCTTTCTGCCTCCGATTGAGAAAGAGCTGTTTACATTGTTAACAGATGCCAACTTGTACTGCAGGACGAGGAGATACGCAGTAGCTGTTAAATCCCTCTGCACTGCCCTGCAGGTATGGCCTTAAAAGCATAAATGCACACATGCACACTCCTCAAAACCTCAGCTAAACTACTATTATTGCTGATTTATTGTTATTTTTTGTTAGGGTTTTTATTCATGCACCTGAAGCTATGGGAAACCAAAGCAACATCACAGTCTGCCGGTTGCTGCTCACTGCTCCCTTCCCCCTTTCACCTGCTGCAGAGAATTGTTGTGCTTATCTGCTTTTTAATGCTCCATATTTGGGAGCTGAATCAGATGAGAGCATTTGCCTGCAAAATATGACTGCATCCAAGATGATGTGGCTCATGTACCAGGAGTGGTGACACAAATTCAATACATAACATATAAGCATCTCCAAATACAAAACTTTATTTCCTCACAACCAGGCCAAAAGTTGGTGTGTGTGTGTGTGTGTGTGTGTGTGTGTCTGTGTGTGTGTGTGTGAGAGAGTGAGAGAGAGAGAGAGTGTGAGATGTTAGATCTTTTCAGTGTGCAAGACCTTGACAGCTAGTCTCCAGCTTGTCCGAACTATTAGATACCTCAAGAAATACAATTAGGTAATGTCAGATTAAACCTGCACTGATAAATATATAGACAGTGGCTGAAATGACTGTGTAATGCTGAAAGTCACGCGAAACGAGCTGGGTAGTTATCTTCAGTGCTACACAAGTCTTTCAGCTCATTGTTTGGTTTAGTCTCACTGCTCTCATTTCCAGCAGCAGCAGACAGCTAAACCTGCTAAACTCTTTGCTAACACATTAGCCATAACAACTTTATATGTGATCATTTGTCATGAGTTTGGGATGTTCTCCTTGCCTCCCTTGCTCCCAAAGCATCATTGATAAAATAGGAGCAAGAACACTCCAGACATTCAGAGCGCTCTTGGCTAAAAGTGCCAATCGAATTAGGATTGTCTTTGTGGCCAATACTGGTACCAGGACCACTTCTGCCCCTCAGTAGCTACTGCTCAGCTAATTGACAATACACACTCTCTTTAAATTCACCATATGCTGGAATCAGTGAGACATTCTGATGGTCACGCTTCAACTTTAAGGCTTAAAAAGCCAAGGCAAAGGCAGCACAGATGATAGCAGCAGTCTTCATTAAGATGGCTAAAGCAATTATAATGCTGCTTATCTTGTTAAAATCCAGACTTTTGTTCTCATTCAGCACTGTCACTCAAAGCTAAAACCCATTGTTTCTGCTTCTTTAATGAGGTGAAGGAATTGAGGCCAAATGATTATTAGGCCTGATCCCATTTCAGTTATAGCTCTTTGTTTAACATGGTTTTTTTTGTCGGTTTAGTTTGGCGTACTGGTCAGATAAAACATCAAGATAAAACAGCTATTTTTCCCCAAAACTTTTTTTTTTCTCCAACTATTAATTCAGTAGAAACCTTGAATTGTTAAACTGATACAAAGACCTCCACATAGGTAATCATCTAGGGCAAAAAAAAAATATGGCGATGATTGCCATGTTGATTGATTGCGAAAGGTGTTATGGCATCCTGGAGGTAGAGGAATTTCATGACAAACAAAATTTCCTTTTGTAAAAGTCAGAGTCAAGCATATACAAACCCTTGATTCCTGGTCTCTGTCTTGCTCCAGCTTTCCTCTAAAGGCCATGTGCTGAAGGACACGCACTGTGCAGATCCTAGTGACATCGAACTTGTCTTCAGCTACATCCAGGCGAGGCTCGTTGTCTGCTATTTGAGGATGAAGAAACCTCAGCTGGCCCTCATACATGCGCACAGGTCAGAGGACTCAACACACTGCTGAACACACATGCTCATAGCTTAGCAACACATCTAGTTCACTGTAACTCCCTTTGAAAAAAACAGTACAAAACAAGTACAAAAGACATAACCAGCATTTATCTGTAAATAACAAGAATTAGTGCAAGATCAGCCATGATCCTAGAGCAGATGTTTTTTCTTAACACATCAAAACACAAACTGTTGGATAAAAAATAAAGAGGCAACTTTGCTTTTTCTTAAATCCTTAGCATGAGTTGGGCAAAAATGGTCAAATTTGACCTTTACCAGAAGACAGATAGTGCTGTTACCTACAGTGGGGTTTGTAAAATACATCAGCTCTACTTTCTTAGCTTTAGTTCTACCTCATGTCATGTGAGATTGATGGTATTTATGGGAAAGAGCCCCCTGGTCATGACCAAGCATCAACCTCTGAGGCTGAAGAATAGTCAATACGGGATTGCAAAAAACTGCAGTTCCTCCAACGGCCACATAAGGCTGCTTCCAAATGTGAGTCAATCCCCATAGACACCCATATTAAAATACCGGAAATAAACATGTTTACAGCCTGGTACAAAAAATGCTTTGTGTCTCTACAGCTCATGTCCTGGTTCATGAGCCTACTGATCAGCAAGAAAGCTTTTAACATACAGACAGTTGAGGATGGGTAGCTAAGGCCAGATGTTGTTTAATGCACTACAGAATGTATTCATGGTTTTGAAGAATATCAGAGAATGACCTCCTGACTTGCTTCAAAAATTAATGTGCACTGTCACTCATTTAGTTCCTGATATCGATAAAAAAAAAAAAAGAAAAAAAAAAGATTCACTCACCCTGCATGTTGAACATTTAACTCTCCTGCTCCAAAGAAAGCACAATAGAGTATGTTTCAGAATCGAGCAGGCTACTTCAGTGTCTCTTGTGATTGGTTCAATTGCTCTACATGAAAGCACGTTCTGTCAGCATTTTGATTGCCTGCCAGAAGCGGTCAAAACTGAATTTCTGCAGTTGTAAGCCACATTTTTAAGATATTTTCTAGAATCTTAACTGGATTAAGGAATTTA
This sequence comes from Seriola dumerili, assembly GCF_002260705.1. Lineage (NCBI taxonomy): Eukaryota > Metazoa > Chordata > Actinopteri > Carangiformes > Carangidae > Seriola > Seriola dumerili. The sequence goes on along the minus strand of NW_019174576.1, from coordinate 2,240,577 downwards.
GTCAACGGACATCTCAGACAACTCTTGACACCAAATTATTTTTTTTTAAATTTGCAAAAATTGTGCATTTAAAGAAACAACTCAATGTAAATTTGTGAGCATCTACAATGACAAATGTTCAGCTTTGAGGGCAACCATAGCCTGGAATTACTTGAAAAGGAAAATTGGCAATAACAGATTCTTATTTTTTCTTTTGTTGTATTTTGTGTTTTCTTGTATTACAGCTTTAACAAAACTTTTTCATTCATTGATAGAAACTTGTTGTACAGTTAGCAGATGAATTGGACTTAGAGATTTCAGGATTCAATATATACCTTAAACCTGCACTATTTGTTTTTTGTTTTTTTTTTCTTTTTCTCTGGCCACCTGGAGTCTAGAGTGCAGCTTGGATGCAGTTAGTATAAAATGCCTTGTAAGCAAAGGCTGTTTGTGACTGAAGCCAACCCAAACATCATTTTGAATTTTAAACAGCAGGATTTATCTTCAACCAATAACTTTCAATGACTTGCACAGCCTTGGAAATTAATTCTCTGTAATGTAAATTAATAAGTGATGAATATTAAATATGTGTAGTATTGAATTATTAATTATGGACGAAACCATTTGAGCGAGACATTATCTTGGCTACACCATCTTCTCTGATAGCTTGTATCACATCATGTTGCAATCTTTTTGACTTTCAGACACCAATATTAATATTGATCCATCTATTAAATTAAATGAGGTAGTTATGCACTAATATGAACACAGCCTACATGAAAGGTTTATGCTAGTCTTGTCCACTGTAACAACTTATCTATCATGAAGTGAATACTATGCTTTTTGTAATTCTTCAAATGAATTTCATTCATATATAAAGTACAGACATGCACGTATGCACACAAACACACACACAGACAGACACACACACACACACACACACACACACACACACACACACACACACACACACACACACACACACACACACAGAACTGCTGCAGCATGTGTGTTAACACTGACTTTTATCTGAGTTTTATCTACATACATTGAGTTTGCCTTGGATATGGACATGAACACACACACTGCCTCTCCTGTTGAATTATTTTCATAATATAATTATAGCCTACATTGGGTTTCCCTTATGACGTGTGGCCTCCACTGTCTCCACATGCAGCTGCTAAAATGTTTTTTTTTCATCTGTCATATTATTTAAACTATAGTAAAAGGTGTCAATTTTATGTAATGTTGCTGGTATGATGTCAATACCACCATCAACAGATGTTTTCGCTGTCTATTTTTGCTGGGAACTGTGCGTGTTACAAATAGGTGTGACGGAGGAATCTCTAAATCACTTGAAGCAGCCGGTGCAAAGTGCGAGACGTGAATCTCACATATGAGATGGCACCGTGCAGTGTTCAGGTGATAGTGACCTTCCAGAATTTCCTGCACTGAAGAAACCACATTTTTCAGCTAGAAAGGCCTCCATCAAAGAAAAAGAGAAGACCAGAGCACAGGCTGACTGGTCATGGTTGCTACCAGCTAAAATCCTGGACATTTGGTGGACCGTCAAAACATCCATAAAGTTTTTACCAGCTCCATCAGTGTCTTTACTGGCCCTGTGTGTGCCTGTCAAGTGTAAGGCTGAATTCCCTTCCCGGCCCGACCATGGAGCCAGTACTGGTGTGGCTTTTCTGAAATGGAAAGTCCTACATGTTGCTAAAGGGCTCCATTTTGGGATTTGTGACTGGAGATGTGGCCGACAAAGCATTTGTTTTGGTCTGAGATGCTGGTGGTCGAGTGCGACATCTAGTGGCAGTGACAATCATTTACAGAACCATTACGTTTTTTTTTAAAAAACAACTTTACCTGGCTAACTGTGAAGCTAATGCTGCAAATTTGTTCTTAATAAAATACCGTTATTTTTATATTTGGCTCCTATTTGGCTGTTGGTGAAATAACATTCAGCTCTAGTCTGTTTTCACATACCGTACATTAGCGCATGAAGTCTGTTCATTTGATGGAGTCTGAGAAGCTCAAATGCTGTAAAACATAATGCTGATATTCTGATAGTTACTGCGAAGTCAATAAATAGATGCCATGGTTGTGGCAGAGTTCAACTTCTTACCTTTCAAAAATGCATTGAAAACACTCCAACCATACGATTATTTACACAGCCAGCAGACACACAGAATCACTAGTGTTCACTTGGAGTTGATTCTTTACCTGCTAAATGTGCCACTACATTCACCGACTGGTCGCTAACTTGTTCTGTCTGCTGTTGGGTGCTGGGCAGGTAGTGTGCAGTGGGTTTAACAAAGCTTTTTTAACTATAAGTTTGACTTTTTTTTTTTTCACCGTAGCTGTGCGCCCTTTAGACCATGAATGTACTGAAGGCATGATCATACACCGGACGCATTTGTTGATGCTCTGCTAGTTGGATTTCCCTTCTAAAGAGACAACAGAGCAGTTTGTTGTGAGATTTATTCTCATCTTTCTGTTGTCTAGTGTAGTTGTCTTTCAAGTGGATTTCAAGTTTTTCTTGACAGATGAGACAACTCTGTGGCTCTGATGCCAGCTGGTTGTGTTTGCGTGGGCTGAAGCACAGAAGCAATGTTCACTGAGTGCAGCAGAGCTTTGTATGTATTCAAAAGAATTTTGTCTTCCCTGTTTGTATGGAGGCATAATTGGAATGCTCTAAATTTGGATATTGAGGAAAATATGAACATTTGCTCTCCATGCATACTTTGCGGTATGGATTTAAAAATCATGGTATTGTTTTATAGGCTTTGAACTGTACATTTTCCCTGCAATGATGTTATTACTGTGGTGTTGCTGTAAAGCAATACAAAACAAAATCACAAATAAGAAAACAAACGAGAAACCAACTGCTCCGACTCAGAAAGCAGGACTCAAATACAATATCAGGAGGCAGAATAAATGAGGTACAAACAAGCTGTACCTCGTGTAAGGGCTGGTTTACAATGAAGCGGGTCACACATTTGGCAACTACTGAACAGATAATCAGGCAGAGAGTGAGACTGAACTGTCGTCTGTGTATACTCGGACTAATTGCTAATAAGTGGAGGCACGGGATTGGGTCAGTTTTAAGTTTTACTGGATAGTTTGAGAAAAGGAAATACCACATATAGTAAATGTTATATCCCACCAGTGACACATTTATGAATGCAATCATTGAGCATTCATTTTGCTTATTAATAACGATCTATTCTTATACCTGTGCAAGACAACTAGTACGGATTAGGTATTTTTATGGTTAGGTGACTAAAGCTATTTTGTTAAGACAAGAGAAAGGTTATGGTATAAAAGCCAATAATGGTCAGATGTCAGGTCATATATGGCAATGTTAAAACTACTCTGGTACAGTAGGGGATGCTTTTCTTCCATGCTGGTGGGGAAGTGTACTTTAAACTGGTAAAGAAACACTGTGTTCAGAGACCTCATATCGCTGTCACTCCTGGGTGCAGCAGTCAAAACTGAGACCAGAGGCTGACCTTGGCATGATTGGTCTGGCCAATCTGTCCATTGAGGCAATAAGCCTTCGAGGTGATTTCACCCATAGTTGGGGCAGTGGTTGACATGGCGACAGTGCATAACCATATGCCTGTGGGAGTGCACAACACACAGCACATCTCTATGGCCCACTGCTGCTCTGAGATTGCTCGCAGTTTAGCCTTGGGTCAAATGATCGCGAACAGAGCTACCGCCAATGGTGAAATATTCCCACAGCAAAGAGGCCAGTGTCTGCCAGGACAGCAGGCTGCATTCTGGGATGAGGCTGCTCGACATGATCAGGAAAAGTCATCCCTCTGGACTCTCACCTAGCTGCCAAGGCAACCCAGATGGGAACACTGTCATTGGCTGAGCCACTTATTGATCACCCATTATTTAAAGCAGTAGCTTAAGCTACATGCTAACTTGCTCCTGCTTTGGTAGCCTCCTGCTCTGGCAGCTGATTCTACCAAACTATTTTAAAAGCTTTACCGGTGGGATTAAAGCTGTGCCACATGAAACAAATTGACTAGAAATAAATGACATTAATCCTCATTCCACAACCTGGAAGGATGTTTAATATATTAAAGATCTAATCACCTGCACATTAACCATGATGTTATCAGGAGGACACTCTAGCATCTCTCGGCTCCATCTGCATTTATTGATTTTGATTTTCGCAGGAAGCCTCATTGATTTTGGTTTTTCACACATGCACTGTATGTACACAGATTAGAAGGAAGCAGCCCAAGCAGAGGTTTGTATAGAAAAGCCAACCACTCTGAAAGTCTGCGAACATCCAGGGATGATCACTTAGCAGCAGCACACAGAGAGCGGTGGTGTTCAAGATCTCCACATCTAGTAATAAACCATAATGGTATAGAGTTTCTCCTTTCATTTATTCAGTTTTTTATCTTTTAATTTCCCCCCCATCTGTACATCTACAGTACACAACAAAAGCAATGTCAGAAAACTGGGATTGTGACTGAAAGGTTTAATTTCACTGGTCCTGCTTGGGAACCTTAGAGAGAGGAAAACCAATGATCAATCCAACCTGAGCTCAACAGCTACTGTTGAAGAGCCTTTAGTCATTGAAACCAGTGTCGGCGCAGCTCAGTGGTTGTCTTGGGCAGCTCCCAGTCTGAAAGTGAGACAGGGTTTAGCTGAAAAAAACAAAACAAACAACAGTGTAACAGTCTCTTGTGTCTGGTTAGTTCAGATTGTTTTCTTGACCTTGTCCAGCAGATAGAGCACTCCATCAGCAGCAGCATGCAGCACACACAGGACAAGAGTTCTCCTCAGCTCTCTTTCCTGTTAACTCCTCTGTTTCCTTCGTTTCTGTATCTCTCCCTCTTCATTATCTTTTCCCTGTCCCTGTTTTTTTTTTCTTTTTATCACATCTTCCTTCTCTCTCTCATGTTCTTTCTTTACAACATTCTTATATTTTCTTTCTTCCTCCTTTTTTTACATTTTTTTTTTCTCCTATTCCTCTACACATTCTCTTGTCTTCATTTGGTCTCTTTTCCCCTTCTACTCCTCCTCCTACCACCTCCTTCCCCTCTTGTTACTTCTGTCATCATCCTCTCTAAGCTTTCCCATCCTCCACATCACTCTCTTCTCCTTTTCTCCTTTCACTCATTTCCGTGTGTGTGTGTGTGTGTGTATGTGGGTTTGTGTATGTGTCTGTGTGTGTGTGTGTGTTCTCCAAGTGGACAGTTACAGAAATGGAACAAAATATGGCAAAGTGCAGCCATTAAGGTTTTTTGAAACAGCTCTTAAGTATGAGATGACAAACTGACACTTCCATCTTTTTTCCCCACTCATTCTTGGTCCAGCACAAGCTACAGCAAGAGATGTACTGGACAGTAAATGCCACGTTACTATTTCCACAATAGTTTACTCTGGCAGCCCTAAGTAATTCTATTTATCTTTATCGTGATCTGTTATTATTTTTAAAGCTGCCGTCTCATCCATACGCATTTAGATCTACCTTAATTTTCAAAAACTTTTATGATGGCTGTTGTATAAACTGGAAGTGTCATGAATACACAGGATACTGGACTCATACACTCAAGTAAACTTTGTGTGAAAATAGTGAAGGATTGCTTGTTAGGTATGCACATTCACTTCACAGGACAATATTCAGCTCTCTGATGATTGGTATATTAAATGTGCGACTGCTCTCCTCCGCTAACGGAGCACAGTCAGTCTAGAACCGCAGCCACATTCACTCAGAAATACTGGTGAATATTAGAGAAGATAATATCTACCTAGAAAATTGCTTCATATGTAAAAAAAAAAAAAACAAAACTCAATAATGGGATCTTAAAAGTTGCTAATTATAGCAAGAGAGTTGCCTAATTGGCAACACTGGTAAAGCTGTGGGTCGGAAAAACCAAAACAATTAGCTAAAACTTGAGAGCCACAGACAGAGAACGGAAGTCCAAGTATTGTGAGACGGATAAATACATTCAGTTCAAAGGGCAAAAACTGGCAGTAACAGTCTAATAACTGCGCCAGATTGTGTGTTTACCCATATGCAATGGCACACACCACTGGGCAGTTAATGGTGATCATGATGTGGGTTGTGTGTATTCCGCCAATGCTCCCCTGACAATGTTGAACATTATGCTAAATGGCACATGTGGGTAAGGTCATGAGGCGTAGATGCAAAACTGATGGCAGTGAAATCAGGAATATTTTCAAATATTATGGTGACATTAAGAATTCTATACAAGAATCCAAGTACAATCAGCTTGCTGTTAAAAACTAAACCTCAACAGATGTGTTTTTTAAACTGAAAGAAGCATGCAGATCATTTACCGATCAGCAGTAGCCGGCTGGCACAGTCCGCCACAGCTCTTTATTTTTAATTAGCTCCACCATTTCATTGTTGTTATCACCAACTTTGCACACACCACAGCAGGTTTTTCTGGCAGCCATGAAACTAGAGGCCATTGTTGGTTTGATTGGTTTGATTCTTTTCTTGGGAGTTGTTTAATAATACATTGTATTAGAACGTGCAGTATTACGGTATCTGTGAAACTTTGATCAAGCTACATTTTGAAATTGCCACACAGTTCAAATCAATGTTTTCATCAGATTACAGAATTGTATTAGATCTGACAGATGAAAATGTCTCAGGAATACATAAGTAATGTATTATATAAAGCTAACTGGAGAGATCCCAAGATTTCATTCAGAGCAATCAGCACTGACAACTATACTTTGTTCTTACGTTCCTTCACTCATGTAGCATTCTCCTCAGACTGGGACAGTTGGTATTCATTAATTTCTCTTCTCATAGGAGAAACACAGTGGAAAGAAAGATATTAGCAGTGGCAACAGAGCACTGTCCATGTTTGAAGTGTAGTTGTTAGGGATGACAACGTTTTGATGCAGCTGCTTTGTTCTGGGTTGTTTCCATTCTTTGCGGTTTCCTCAGCCTGGTTTCATCTGTCTGTCTGATGTCTGCAGGTTGTTGTGCGTGCCGCCGCGCTTTCATTGTTGTAGCTGTTATTTTGCGAGCCTGTATTCTTCTCTTCCTTTTTTGTTTTCCTTGTCTCATCTCCTGCTCATTCTGTCAAAAGTTGGCATTGTGCGACAATACTCAAGTTTGTTGTCTTTGGAAATGGTTATTTCAGGAGCTTTCCTGCTGTCTGCAAAAAGACAAAACTTTCTCGTGGGTGTGTTTTGCCTCCTCACAAAATAGCTGATAAATGTTCTTTTGCTTTATCACCCACTGAAGAAACATGCTGTAGTTTGTAGTATCCATAAAAAATACAGCAGGTTGTGTTTATGATATAATGTAGAGGATATTGCAGTATCTTTACACTCTGTTGTACATTGTGTATATAGACTATATATTTTGGAGGAGCCAAAACACATCCAAGCAAGATTTCAGTAACATATCCAACTCATAATGAATGTTCCTCTACCTGCTGTGTTTTTGCTAGAGAGGACACTGCAAAATACAGTACGCTGAACAGTATGCCATGAAAAAGTGGTGCTATCAGATATTTTGTTACAATTAAAATGGCTTATACATTTAGTTCAAAAGCAGAAAGTTGCGTGCAATTCTTACTGTGTGTTCAGAACGCAAGGCAGATTTTAAATGCGGCGCAATTGCATAGAAAATCAATGGGAAGACATGATTAGATGTGAATTTGTGTGGGCCTGAAGGAATTAATATGGATGGACGTAGCCTTTGTGACGTCACCCATAGGTTTCTGAAGGGCGGTTTTCAATTTCTGCATGAGCTCCTCCTCAACCAAAAATGGGACAAGAGGAGGGACGCTTGTGGATCAGAGACTTCACTGCATACCAGTTTGTGGCAAGCACACGGTCATCCACTCAAAGCGGCGCGCCTTCAATTTATGCAGAACTTTAAATCTTAATGAAATTTAAACGGGCAAGTTACATTAAAATTCACTCCCCATTCACTTGTCATCAAGGAGGAAATTAGCTATAGAGACCAAAACAGTTTTTTTTGTGCCAGGCTGTTAAGAAGTTTATTTCTGTTGTAAATGTGAACATTTTAACATGAGACTCTATGGGGATTGACTGGCTTTTGGAAGCAGCCTCAAACGGCAATTCGAAGAACTTCCCTATTGGCTTCTGTGAGGATTGGCCGAGCAGCCAGACACATGAAAGCGGATTCGCAGGCGAAGTTCAGCAGTCCAAGTGAATTTTATTTATAGCAGTGGAGTCCCGTGCAGATATTTACAGTAAAAAGAAAGAGTGGCTGGCCAAACATGAAGAAAAAACAAACAAACAAGAATTAAGAAAAATGAATTTACTAAGGAGTTTAAAAAAAAAAAAAAAAAAACTAACTCGAAACTGCACTTTTGGCTATGCCCCTAAATATGGGCCCTAAGGCAGGAGCTGTGGTCTGTAGCTGTGTGTGGCTCTCTCTCAGTTAGAAGAAATGCCCCAAGCTACCTCAGCCTTCTGCCTTTTATACAGGTGAGCTCAAAAAATCCTTCAAGACAAAAATCAATTATCTTCTTTAAATAGTTCACATGGACAGCAATATTCAAATACAACACATTGTCAATGTTGAATTCATTTAAGTCCATTAAAAATGTTTTTTTTTTTTTTTTAAAAACTGACACAAAACACCCCTCCCGTTCTCCCACACTTGGTCTCTTCCTCTGGGAACCCCTTTACTTAACCATATGGGCCGCTCCAGCTCAGGTTTGGAAGTTCCTGGTCAATGGCAGAGGAGGAGACAAGTGCAACAGAGAGGACAGGTGAAACAAAAATTTCAAGTCAATGTATTAATGTTTTTCACAGAAACTTCAGAACGTATCAAGTATGTGTAGTGCAAGTCAACATTAGAAAGTACTGTACTACAATATCAGATAAAATATCCAACCAAACAGCAAGATGGAGGAGAGAGGCCTGCTCTGTGTGTGAACATGTGCAACATGTGAACATGGGGTTTCCCCATGATAGCTTCATTCTTCAGCCTCAGGGGTTAATGCTTAGGCTGAGCTCAACATAAACACAAAGGTACACTAACTGTACACATGGCTGCTGCAACTGTCACTAGCTAGCTTACAGCTAACGCCTGTGCAGTCGGTACACTGGGTCAAATTAACTCCAGAGGTCCAGTGATCAAATCACACAAATGAGGTGGAAAATTTGCTTTGTCGGTCGCAACACACCTTTAAATTTAAACTTTTATGTTTGTTTAATTATTTATTTATTGCTGTTTAATTGTATAACAATAGCCATGTGTTTTATGGAAAGAAATTGTCATATATTGTAGGTATGAAGACATGTTGTATTTGACCAAACATATGAAGCTGGATCACCAGTTACCCAACTGATTTAGGTCATTTGATTCCAATAAATAAAAATCTATTTGGGAATATGCATTGGTCCTGCATTACTTCTTGTCTCATAGAGTGACTCTGTGCCAAATTTACAAAGTGCATATTCCTTATAAATTTGTGTGTAACCACAGACAACAGGTCAATAGGGACCCTTTGCTTACTTTTGCCTTGAGGCCCACTTGTGGATTAATCTAGCAATTCCAGACTGAAATAGCCAATTAAAAACTGTGCAGCAGTCCCACAGTGGTCCTTTTAATCAATGGATATATAATGATATATATATATAAAATTTACAGCCACACACAAAGAATATTCAGAGCTGTACAAGGCTGTTCATAAAGGTTTGTCATTTGCATTTTTTTCTTTGTTATTGCCTTCAGGTTTTGCTCATTGTTTTTCATTATTGTGCATATGAGCATATCTGATCATGACAGTATGTTGATGCATAATGTACTACACTCAGGAACAGTCAACAACACTATTTTAACCAATATTTAACTTACAAAACATAACTTTACCCTTAAGGTGGCACTCCACATTAAGGTTTTATTATTTTGTGCTGCACACATAATCCCCCAAATTATTGTTGGTATATTAAATCAAACAGGTTTTTTCAAACAATTCACCTATGTGTAAAAAGCCCTTATTCTTCTGAAAATTAGCTTGTACTTCCTTGGATTTGATTTCCCAATTGGCTCAGGTTAAGGGTTCAGTGCAGATCAATATGCATACGTATTGTAAAAGTTTACAAAAAAATAAGTATTTGTGTGTGCATATGTGTTTTTGTATCAGGAGTATCCAGTTGAATCCCAGTCACTTCCAGAACCACATGCGGCAGGCTGTAGTCTACAGAAGGCTGGGTAAACCCTGCCAGGCAGCCAAGTAAGACGTGTGTGTGTGTTTCTCTACTGTAACTGATTGGCACACTAATACGTATATCATCCATTGTGAACATGTGTTGCTGTACATTTATGTAACAAAGTTTAGTCCAGATGCATGTCGTCTGTTTCCACTCTGGACTGATCACCCAGAAATTAGAGATAAAAATTGAAAGAACTGTTAGTGTGTGTTTTCTAGTGTATGTGTAGGTGCACTACTGGAAGAGGTCAGTTCTTTGACTTCCTTTTCTCCACTTCATTTCCCTCTCCAATCCCATCCTTCTGTCCGTTCATGTCAGGTCAGACAGTGCTGACAGAGCTTGGCCTGTCTGTCAGTCCATCTGTCCAAACCTCTCTGTCAGCACCCTCCTCCCCACCCCCACACCCACTATCTGTCCCTCAGCTCTCATTCATCCTTGATTAGCTTTACTCAGGCATGAGTCCTGTCACATGTTGAGAGAGCAGACAGTGAGATGAAGAAACAAACTCGAGCTGAACCTACAAAGATACTCACAAGGTTTTGGCAGCCTATCACCATACCTGTTAAGAAATTATGTTAGCAACAAAATTATTTGTATGTCTAGAAGATTATTGCCTATACAATGATACTTTCACTTTTTGAAATCCCAGAGGAAGTAAATGTCACTAATACTACTCACTAATAACCCTAACCCTAACCCTACTACTAATAACTGAACCACAACTACAACTGAATAATGAAACAGTCAGTTCAATTGTTTAAATGTATTTTTTTTTTATGGCTGGATTTAACCAATAGGGAGGCACCAAGCAAAAGTGAGACATGGGTCATCCCATTTGTTACCACTTTATTTGCATTGTGTTCATATGCTGTTGCCTTTTAAGTTCAAATCAGGTAAGTAATACACAGCAGACTATAGTGCACATGCAAGCTTCAATGGATTTTGATCAGAGAGCCAAAAACTAGACTTTTGTCCCACGGTTGCGTTGTGGGGAGACCACAGTGTTGTGCACATAATGGCATTGCTTTTTGTTGGCAAATGATGCTGGTCTATGACAAACAGAAGCAGAAATAAGAAATGACCTAGACTCAATAAAAAGTATATTTAAATCTACATTTGAAAAATTAATACTTACAGGGTAAAAAGTTTGTGTACCATCAACCCACCAAACTCCACAGGCAGCCAGGAATAATATCCCCTAACATGCTCTGAGTTTACTGTCTGTCTCTGGAACATGAATGAATCTGGCAAACTGAACAGCTGTTAAATCCCAAGGACAGTAGCCTACTACAGCCAGTCACTAAACCGTAAGCTTGTAACACTATTTCAGACTGTATGTACTCCCACTCAGGTGTCGTGTTAACAATATTGACTGGATTCCATTTTAACAAGGCGGTCAAGATTGGCAGATTAGAGTTAGATGGCACAGGGACAGTGTGGAGGTAACTTAATCAGTGCATTAAACAGTGTCAGACTGGAGGCGACAGTCGGGAAGACTTGGAGTGTCTGAAATACCATTCAAAGCAGTTTCACATTTAAAAATAAGTGTTTCCTTGGCGCTCTTTGGCGAACACAGGACGTCTTGGAGGAGCTGCGAGCTCAAGCTTCCTTACATTTTCTTCAAGTGTTCCATTGAACACTTGAAACCCTTTCAGTGCTTCAACTGCATCTTATCCAGGTGGACAGCAGTGACCAGCCAAAGTCTAATTTTTGATAAAGGACTAATTGGCCCAATATACTCATAATCAAACTAATTAGGTGCGAGTGAACAGCTTATAATAAGAGCCTGATCTGACCCCAACATGCCACTTTATTAGAAGTGGTTAAAGATGCACTAAAATTAGAAGAGGCAGGAAGCTGTAGCATTCCTAATTGGTTATGTGCCCTTCTAATTGCTCGCAGTCTCATTTTATGTTCCTGTCAGACAGTTGACTTACTTACTGCTTGTGTGTCACTGTCCTCCTTTGTGTTTGCAAACCGATAATGAGGAATCTCTCCAATGCGCTGTATGACTCACCGCGAGACAGAAAGGGGGAGTATGTGATCAGAGTGGCAGGAGAGCAGGTTTGTCTCGTTAACCCCTGATGTCTTTCTCACCTCCCTCTCCTTTTTTTGGCCTTTCTTGTCTTCTTCCGTCTCTTTCCTGTTCTGTATCCACATCCCTTTTTTCATTTCTCTCTATCGTCATAATGGGACAGGTTCATCCAGTCTTTCATCAACTTCTTTTCCCTCTACTTCAGGTCTCCCACTCCTGTCATCTCACAGCTTTTGTTGTTATTGCCCTGCTGTCAACTTTCTCCTTTCTTTACCCTGGCCTCATGTCTTCCATTCACCCAATGGTTAACATGTTTGTTTGAGTTTGTATATATGAAAAAAAAAAAAAGATGGCGGTACCACACTAGAAAACCCTTTTAATTTTTTGTATTGGTTTGTGTTCGCGTGAGCATGCAGAGTGCTGACACTACTAAAATGACAATGAATGCAGATTGGCTGGCCACAGTGCCTGCCATTCCCCCCACCTGTCTGCCTGCATGGAGTATGTTTTAGTGGCCGTCTCTGACTGATATCATAAACAACAGTCTCCACCGAACCTGTCGGTCCGGCCTCTCCTAAAGATACAGGCTATGTTGTTGACACCCCCCTTAGACTGAAGTCACTCTTCTAGGGTGGCATAAATCTGTATGAGATTAGTTTGTCAGCTGCTAACATTGTTCCTTCAGCCAGTCCACATTTATACTGCAGCTTATTTGTATATAGAGTATGGTCTACTCTACTACATGGTCTGAACTGGTATACAGTTCAGTTCAGGTATATTATGTAGCATTAGAAGAGGTTTTGCACACCAATCAGACTGAGACTTCACTAAGCTGTAAATTGTTCTTCAAATTTTTAGTGGTTGGTTCCTGAAAAACGAGGTGTGGTTTGATAAAATTATCTCATTTTGATAATTCATGTGGCATGATATTTTATGTCACATTGAGATGATCCTTTCTGTAGATCTTGATCTTAATGGAATGGTTTGACATTTCCTCTGTTCTTGACAAATTTCTGATGAAAAGATCGATACCCTTTTCATGTTTGTTTTAGCTTAGCATAAAGATTGAAAGTACGGGGCAAACAGCTAGCTTGTTTTACCTTGTCTGTGCAATATCCACAGCATCTCAGCTGGACTGTGTTTTGTAGTAGCGTACAGGCACCACAAGTTGGTAGAGGCTACATATGAAGTGCAGTATGGAAACCTTGCAAGTCAGTGAGTTTTCCTCAAAACATTTCAACAAATGTTTAACAATAAAAGCCTTGTTAAGAAAGAAAGGACAACTCTGACAATTCCATTTGTTTTTGTTGGCTCTCTAACATGACATACACTTTAGCAATGGTTGGCTCTTCAAGTGCTTAAAAGACATATATGAATTTCAGCTGGATTATGCAAACTACCAATATTCTGTTTCCTTAATTGGAGAAAAAGAGTGGCAGAGCGTCGTTCCATTACGCTCCGGCAGCACTACACCTATGCTTATCGTGTTGAAGGAGTACCAAACAAACATGTATAAAAAGGGCACTGCTGACATCAGTTTGCAGGCTAGATAGCTAATTAGCTGTTCAGCTGCAGCACTTTACACAGCATCTAAACATACTTCCAAATGTCACTTCAGTCCAGTTAGAATCTGGTGTGCTCCTTACTCTGTTCAACACCACCAACATCACACTGTCTGCCCATGACATGTACTATAGGCTACAATGCAAGTTTGTTTCCTCTGTCTCTTGTTCTCTATGGTGAACACCTGCACTCTGGCAGCCTGCCAGCTGCTCACAATCAAACACAGCTTTCCAGTTGACTGGGGAAATATCAGAAAGCTCCTTTTTGTCTCATAGACCTTTTGGCTTTGTTAAATAATAAAACATTTTTTAGTTTGTGCAAAATATTTAAGAAAATGTTACCTATAAATGCATTTATAATTTTGTGAAATTTCAATTCAGAAACATGTTAGTACGCTTCCCCTGAAACTATCATATTGCTATTCTTGTCCGTACCCCTCTGTAAAAACTTCCTGAATCTGTTCATGCAGTCGATCACACAGCAGCTCTAATTTAGCAGTGTTTTTATGCTTGTCTTACATATACAACATATGCTGACTGTAATGTTACTCCACTCCACTGAGTGGCAAACATTATGATACGAATCCATTACAATACAATACATTCAGTGCCAAGCAACACTTTTTGTTCAATTTGTGTCTCTGATTTTGGAGGCAAGGAACACAGAATGAAAGAAGGAACTAAACTGAATAGTAAAACTAAAAAAAGTATGGGATATATAGGATATTGATATCCACCAGAGATAATGGTACGTAAAACTCATACCTCAATTTCACAGTTCGATATGTTTTCAGTACAATGAAAAAAAAAAAGATACGAAAAACATTACACTTCTTTGGATTTGTTATGAATTTAACCTGTTAACATTGTATGTGTAAAATTGTAACCCAGTGGAAAACTGGTGATAATTTCCTGAACATAAGAAATGCACACACAATATCAGCACGGCTGATATTCAGTATGACATCACTCCGTCTCCTGTGATATTGCTTAAATGTTGCATGCGAGTATTACAGCTAAGCCTGACAAAACCTGAACCTGACCTTTAACCTATTATTTTTTTTATACTGTGTCCTTTAGCAACCTGTGTAGCTGCCTGTCTCTGTCTGTCTTCATGTCTGTCTTATAGTCTCAGTGACGTCACCCATAGTTTTTCTGAGGAGCGGTTTTGAAGCTCAGGGTGGGCTGCTCAACCATCGCCACCTTGCAAGTGTCTGACTCTGCCTAACTCCCAGCTATAACCAAAAATGGGCACAGCTGGGCGTCTTGCTTGAAGGCTAACCAAAGGCTAATTAGCTAGTTAACAAAATAAGCTAATAAGCCAGGTGTGGTGAGCGCAGACACAGTTACCTGCTAATTAGTGCTAATAGAATAATACTAGAATTTCACTCACCTCAAAAAACAGGAGCACAAACTTAATAATAAAATAAAAAAAAAATGAAAAATAAAATAATAAAATATAAACAAGTGAGTTCCATAAAAATTCACCCCCCTGCAGTTGTCATGAAGGGGGAAGTTAGCTTTACATACCAAAACTATTTTTTTTGTACCAGGCTGTAAACTTGTTTATTTCTTCTGTAAAGTTAGGCATTTTAACATGGGAGTCTATGGGGATTGATTTGCTTTTGGAGCCAGCCTCAAGTGGCCGTTCAATGAACTGCAGTTTTTGGCACTTAGGCATTGGCCTAATTTTTCTGGAGGTTGCGGCTTGGTCTTTCTCCTTGTAACAGTGTTTCCCCACTTTTCAGCCAGCCTCTGTCCTTATTCCCCTCTCTTCTACCCTTCATCACATTTTCTATCTGGACAGCTGTCAGAAGGCCACCAGGGCTATTATCTTGATATGAGATACACAATGTCAGCCTTGGGCATCTCTCTGTATCTCCCTCACTCTCTCACACAGCAACCCCTCACCCATCCCATCCTCTCACTACAGTACACGTATACAGATGCATTCTTACATGTATTTATGTTCATATGACAGTATGCACACATCAAAGATATATAAGGATTCTTTTTAGCCAAGGTCTAGCCACACTGATAGGCTGGATGGTACACTGATTGATCACAAGGCAATTGAAACTGGGAGATTTCCAATCTCCATAATGAGAATCGTACGCCTACGTCAGCTCAAAACGTCCAGACCAATTTGGAGAGATAGAAAACGAGCGTTGTTTGCATCAGCCGTGAGGTCCACTGGGGACCTCTTTACAATGTTGGCTTAATTTTTCTCCTTGTTTACCATGGAAAGGACAAACTGATGACAGCTCTGAGGGCTGAGCGTGCTCCCAGAGTGCCAGGACTCCAAATTAAAACACATATTTATTTCAGCTTGAACAAAAGAGTGCATTGCTGCAAAGTGGTTTTCAGTACTTGGTGTAGCAATAGCAGGGGCAATGACAAGTGCCTCCCCAAGTGACTGCTGTGCAATGAGAAGTAAAATGGAGATGCTTTGCAGATGCGGGCCCTCAGTGTGTGATGAATTTTAAAACACAAACTGCAATGCATACGGCCCTATTAGGGTACAAAACACACTGCAAATCATATATTATATATAATTTTTTAAGGCATTTTCTTCTGTAAGAAGTACTCAGAGTAAGTACACCCTTAAAGTTAGCAATGAGCCTGCCCTCCACCATATTTATACAAGACTAAAGGTACTTTCAGGTAGCTGCAGTGGCAAAGAGAGGGACAGTGGCTGCTGCTCTCATGAAGTGCACAGCTATTTATCAGAATTTCTGATTGATTTCAATTTGCCGAGCAGTGGTGGAAGTAATGAGTTACATTTACTGTCATTATTGTAACAGAATCATTTTTTTGTGTACTATTTTTTTTTATCTCAAATGTTGCACTTTGTTGCATTTAAAGTCACAATTATTACAGAGTAAAAACAAGTCACATGATGAAGGCATGATAAACTGCACCAGCATGGAAGAAAAGAAAGAAGCCAAATCAGTAGCCACAGCAGAGAGGAAGCTGGTGGTGTGTCTTCAATCGTGGGAGGACAGAGCTCCATGTTCAGAGAGGAGATGCTCTTAGCCTCTCTCACATCACATTCTGTAAAAGATACATTTCCACATGTGTATGTTCACAAGCCAAGTGTCAGGGGGTGCAAGGGGGGCTGTTGCACCAGCGACGGGCCTAGCAGTTCGTGAATGGTACAAAACTGCACCAAGATGCAATAAAATTAATGATGGTTTTATTATGGAGCTATGGCTAAGATTAGCATACCTCAACTACCTTCCATCTGAAATAATCACTGGAATTAGGAACTAGTTTTCTTTTAAGTACAATATCTAACATAAAACTACTTAAAGTGCAGAAAATTGCAACAAAAAAAGCCCATTTAAGTGCAATATTAAACATAAACATAATTAAAAAGTCATACCTTGGAAAATCCTGGCCAGACTACAAAACCCCTCAGTATGAACATGCTAATGTTTTAACCTGCAGAGTGTTATTAAAGACCACAGCTGTCCTTTTTTTTTTTTTTAAGGCGCTACCACAGTGGTGACCAGACAGGTTCATTGCAGAACTGACTCATTGGGCCTAAAGTCTGAGCCAGGTGAACCACAGTGAGCATAATGGCTGGCTCTGCAGGAAAATGTTTTAATGTGGTCTCTCACTAATTGTCTCTTGGCTGCCTTTTCATTTGAGTTGCGAGAACTACTGTGGTTTTCAGTCACTGCCACCCAGTTCAGCATCCAGTACTTGGCAGTGTTGCAGAGGTGATCTTTTTGATGCTTTATTAGCACACCGCCTCTTGTAAAGCTGTTGGTTGCAGTGAGCAATTAATGGATTGAAGGAAAAAATAATTGACATCTTTTTTTTTGATAGCTGATTAATTGATTAAAATGATTTAAAGTTTAAAATCTAAGTACCAGATATTTGTTTTTTTGGATTCTTAGACCAGTGGCAGAATCTGAACCCTAAATACCTTTTGTTAAAAAAGCTGTTATCAGTGCGCAGTACTCGGGTCATGTGACGCAATACGGTTCCCACTCTGTTCAGCCAGAGAAAAAATATTTGGCTCAAAGTCATCTTTATAGATGCATCATTTTTATAAAACTGAGGAGTCTGATGTTATCTCCTTCAAAGTTGAACGTTGTACGTAGTGAAAAAAGCCCGTTGTAGTGGTCACGGAAAACTTCCCTCAATGAATCAGAAAAAGTTTTTCAGGCATCTGTCAACTGAGGAAATTGATCAAGATAAACCAAATGGTTTATTTTACAGTGGATGAAGCAAAACAGGATTCCACTATGTTGTCCTACATGGATATCATGTCAGTTAAGTGACAAAGACCTTAAGTGGATGATCCAGCAAAACATAAAACAAGGAAACCTATTACCTAAATGTTTTAAGCTAGTAGATGTTGAGATATTTCATAGGATAATTGAAAACTTTGCTAGAAGAAAAGCAGGGGGTTAACCAAAGCACCTTAACGAATTTAATGACAAGCCATCCAAAACTTGTGGAGACATTTCATTCGTAAAATTTCACAAGTAAAACTCAACTTCAAGGTAGCACTAGAGGAAAAGTCGAAGATATTTCAGTCTGGACTTACCTGTTGGACTGACAACAGAGAGACCAGCATTGCTCTCTCCATAAAGAATGAGGAGAGATTGATTTGATTAGAAATTTGTTTTCGGGTTGGTATGACTGTGTGTTCAGAAAGAATGTGAAGTCAGTATTAGAGCTGGTGCCGTTGCATGGAGTCAATAGAAAAACAAATTGTCATGAAGGTGCTTCCTGTGAGTTGAAAATAATTCAACTTGAAGAAAAAAATGTGTGAATGCCAGAATGTACTTGATGAACAGAGACGAGAGGAAAAAGAGAGACTGGAGGGAAATTAAAGAAAGAATTGGAGTTTCTGGTGATTTGCGAGTTCAGTCAGTGTGAACCAAACACAAGCGTGCACAGACACAATCACACAGTAGTGAGAGGCTGAAGCCCCTTGCAGAAGCCCCATGATGGTAAAATGTGGCATGTATGGGCACTGCTCAACATAGTTGAGTATTTTTTTCTGTCTCTCTCTTCCTCGTTGTGTTTATCTGTCAAATTCCACCCCCATCCTGGAAATTGATCAGCCCACCCACCTCCGAATCACACATGGTTTTTGGCCTTGTTGCTGGGAGACATTCTCAGAGGGTCAACAAAGCCTGGAGAGACTCTTAGCTTGACAAACAATGGCTGACCTTGGAGAGCTGCTGTCATTTAAATAGTTATGTTGTTGGGGCTGTTAGTTTTTACTGGCGCACGTGGGAGTTTCCCCACCGGTACTACCTGCTGATAATAAAAATACACTTACATTGTACCCTCAAAAACACACTGGAAGATAATGATGTCTGGAGAAATTACGGGGGAATGTCTGCATTATATAGTACATTGTTGGGAGATGTAAAGGAATATGTAACCAACACACATAATTATAGCTGTGTAAGCTTCCAGCAGTGGAGACATACTTTACATTCACACAGAGTGACAGAATGTTGCTTTTAATGTTTCACTGTGTCAAAGGAGATCAATGTCTCTGCTCGTGGCGCACACATACATGCATAAGTATACACACGTTCTCCCTTATACCCCTAATCCACGCACTCACTTCCATCTCCACTCACAACACACATGCAAAGTCAGACACACACACTCACACAACTGCATTACATTCAAACACGCATGCACCTAGTGACAGCACAGACATTAAAGTGTTTTGACTGGCAGGAAGCCAAGGCAATACTCTGCCCCCACCCAGACTGACAAATATCCACCCCGACATAGGAAAGAACACAATGACAAGGAGAAGCTGCGTCTATCTCTCTCTTTCAGTTCAGTCAGGTTTGATATTGACTGTAGATGGAACATTGGTTGCCCTGATAAGGACATTTCTCGCATTGTCACATCAGGAAAAAAGCTTGTCTCTGAGTCTTTCTTCCTCCATTTTATTCTTCTCTAAATCATTTGGCTCTTACGTGATCTCTGCTGACCTAAATTTTCAGGTCGCGTATAATGCTGTGCTTTTTAATGACGGATTAATGGGCCAACTGGTGCTTTTTCAAAAACAGCTCATTTTCGTGGAGTGCAGGTAGTGTAAATGACATACTTGTGGTAGACAAAAACAGTTCTGCACATCAAATAGATTCAAGAGTTGTGCTCAGCTGCAAAACTTTGAAAGTGTGTTATAGAACAAAATACCAATAAGTGATTTTGAGTAATGATGTAGATGGCACTGCAGTTTCACAGTTTGTTCTGTTCCAAATCAGAATCCTTCACAAACATAAGACATGAAATGTTCTGTCATACACATTAAAATAACACCATTTTTTATCTTGTTTTCTAAGCTACTTGCCTGTAATACTAATTCATAATTATACAAATGTATGTATATGTGTGTGTGTATATATATATATATATATATATATATGTGTGTGTGTGTGTGTGTGTGTGTATGTATGTATAATTACCTTTTTCCCTGACACACTATTTTCTCTCTGTCATCAGGAGCGTGCTGACTGCTGACTGGCTGTATTGTCTGCTGGGTGGCACTGAGCGCCGTATCAGCACGCAGCTCAAACTCTATTGGCAGGTGAGTAGGACAGATGGGCGCTCAGCGGACAACTTGGTGCGTGAATGATTATTGGTTAAAAGACTTGCCAACTGGGGTCTTCACTAGCCTATCAATCAGGGCTGTTTAGCATCCTCTGGCTGCTACATAAGGTCTGCTAAAGTGTTTATAATGAACCCACAAGGCGGATATGAAAGTGTGTGTGTGTGTGTGTGTCAGTGTGTGTGTCCTTACCACAGTCTTAACTTAATAATGGAACAGTAAAGGACACGATCCATATATCATCCAGCATGTCTTCACATCATTACCTGACACTGGCTTTTGAACTCTCCAACCCCTCAGTCGCTGTGGAAAAACTATTTAAAGATCTGGCACTTTTCTTAGGAAGTGTTATCAATATTGGTTCATAATATTAGTTCAGTAAGTGATTTTTTTCTTTTTCTTTTTTTTTTAGGATTTAAAAGAACTTTAAAAAGAAGCGGCTTTTAATTATTTTGCTATAATTATACATTAATGCTCTCTAGACTTTAGACAAAACAAATCCTCAAACCTCAACAACTATACTGTAGATGTGTTTGCAAGTACCAGCACTGTAAACTTTCTTAAAATGTTCATTTCTGTATGGAAGTTTAATTAGAGCTGTTGAACTGCAGTGTGAAAGTCAAAACACTGAAAGAGAAACAGATAAACTGCATGTACTGTGAATAGTTGTCAGGTGTAGAGTAGAGTAAATTTTTTTCAGTATCAGTTTCTATTAAATTAAAGCACAAACTTTGTTGGAGGCAGCAGAATGTCTATATGTCCATTGGAATGACTATTTACTTGAGTGTCCCACACTAAAAACCTTGTATATAGTATAGTAGGCCTACAATTTTTAGCATGATGTATATTTTTGTACATGATGTACTCGGTGATACTGAGCATAGACTGAGATAAATGTATTGTTAAGTGAGGACAAGAACTTAAAAAGTAGACAAAAGCACAAGGACAAGGACTTCAATACCATTCAGGATTGTATTCTTGTATTCATAGGATCACAAAGCTGGGTAAGGTTGAGACCTTACGTTATCATATAGAGAAGCTCAACGGACAAAAATTACTTAAAATGAAGTGAAAACATGTACTTTTCATGAGCTTTTAAAGGAGAAGGCAGTGCTCAAATGCCAGCCTTAACAAATACTCTTTGAGTCCAACATGAACACAGTGAGCCTCACAGTAATCATCCGTTTAAATATCTTTCATGAACTGACAGTGATATTTTTATTTATTTTTTTGTCTTTGAGGTAGACTTCGTGTGTCTCAGGCTGACAGTGTGCAAAAAAAGTCTTGCGATGAATAGAAAATATCACACATTAAATGAGAGACAAAGGGTTGATTCAACTTCACCTGTACACCGTAAACTGCAGCTGACTGTTCTTAATCGTCAGTCTCTTTCGTTCCCAGCTGAGATTTTCTTTGAAGCAGAATACCAAGGCAGGCATATGATAGGCTATTTGTTCTCGATATTCCTGCTTCTCATGAATACAATAGAGAAATTGTAAAATAATAAATTCCTGGGGTAATTGTGTGAAGATATTAATATGGCTCCAAAATCCTTCAGTGTGTGTGGTAAACTATGCAGGCTACATCATTGTGCCTGTATCTAAATATTCCTGCGCCACCCATTGTTACACGAGTGACTGACCACCGCTAACACAAAGTGAACAATATGATCAGTAAAATAACATCAAAATAACAAACAATGAATACGGATGTTGTAAATATGTATATCACCAGACACTGTACCATATGGTTCCTGGGTTAATATCAGGCTAATATTAGTGCTGAATCATGGCAAAATTGAATGTTTTGTGTCATGTAAGATGTTTCCTTAACCATAACCAAGTGGTTATTATTGTAACTATGACAAGAAAGCTCCCCCAGCCTTATCATGGTAGCAATTTTAACCCACGCCACAATGTTTTCCTAATCTTAGTTAAGTACTTATTTCAACCTAAACAATGTTTCGCTAAACTAACCATGTCCTTTTTGAGACTAACTCTAAATCAAAACCATAGCTTTCGTACATCATAAAACAGATTTATTTTTCAACAATAGTTGGTTGTTGCTCTGGAAAGCACAGACAAATGATGTTTTCTTGCTGATAGGGCCGTCAGATCAGAAAGGCCTTTCTATCATTCTAAAGGGCAGGTAAAAATTATTTATTTTATCATTTAATTTGAAGGTCTTGTTGCACTAAAATTCTACCAGCAAGCATTGGTGTCATTTAACCATGAAAGTGATCATTTTTGTATTTTTTGTTGTAGCTTTTGCGACTATCCCTAACCTAAAGCACTGTTTTGGTCCCCACCAACTTATGAGAGAAACATCTGGCTCTTTAGCTGATCAATGCTCCACTTCGTTCACCAGACACTGTCTTTGAAAGAAAAGCCCCATAAAACCAGCCCCATAGGTCATCTGTGCAAGCAGCTTATACTTATAGTTGCATTTTAATGTTAGGTGACCTTTAGCGGCTTTAGTAATTATGATGTGAGAAAAGGAGGAAGTCAGGCGACAAAACACAGCACTGCCAAATGGGAAACCACAGTTTTTTCCCCATTTCCAACTTTCCAATGATCAATGTTGTTTCTTTTATTCATGGCCATTAAACATGTTTGTTATCATAACCCTGATGATGAATTTTGTCTAATCTTAAAGTACCTCTTTAATCCAATCCACGATATTTCCCTACACCTAACTTAATAGTTTTTGTGCCTGAACCTAACCAGATCGTGACCATGGTTGGTTCACCAGCTTCTGTAGTCATTAGCTTTGTCTGTCTGCTGTTTGGGGCTGGCAGGTAGTGTGCAGTGGGTGTTTAGCTTTTTTTTGCTGAAACCAGCTGCCTGCCGCTGCTGAGAATTAGGTTGATGAGAACCGTGACACTGAAACAAAACAGTGAAGCAGCAGGATGTAAAATTAAAACTATGAGCAGAGTCAAGTGCTGCTGTTGTATGGCCCTGAGAAGAAGGTGTGCAATTTCTGAAGTAAAATGTAAGAATCAGGCACTTGAGTCAAAGTTTGCTGCAACAGCTTTTCGTATCAACTCACTCGCCACAGTTTCACAGCCTCAGTCAGACTGACGAGGGGACAAGGGACGCTTCAGGGTGTGTTTTTTAGTTTGGGACTAAAGCTCCCATTTTTGCATTTTTGGCAGCAAGTCAGAGGTTCACCTGCCTTGAAAGAAGGGCAAGGTAGAGAAGAAAGAAATCCTTGATGACTCTTTTCGTCCTCTTTTGTTTTTGTTCCCCCTCTCCTTTTAGCCTTTTCCCTTTCTTCCTCTCTGTTTCTAAGGACAGGGGAGAGAGATGGCTTAGCTCCTAGGACAACATAAAGGCTTTCCTCAATGCTTCCACCTGGAACAATGCCCTCTCTTTGTCTTCATGACTGTTCTAAGGATATGCCCCTATGTGTGTGTGTCTGTGTGTGTGTGTGTGTGTGTGTGTGTGTGGATGTGTATGTTTTCGCCATCCAAGCTTGGCCATTTGCATTTGCTTGATGTGAGATAAGTGCGAGGAGAGGTTTTAGTACACAGCACATCAAGAGACTTCTGGTGTCTGCTCTTCTCTCGCCCCCCTTCTTCATCCCAAGAGACTTTCAAGTTGCAGTGTGAATGTGTGGGCGCAATGCACACATTCTCTATAAGGACCCCTTAGTTTTAAAAAAGCATATGCCAAGGAAGTCTTTTTTATCTATCCCACTACCACCACCATTACCACCACAAATCTGCCTTTTGCTGGCTTCTCCCTCATTGCACTTTCAGAAAGAATGACCAGATATGGTTCTGTCTGCAGCATGAACCCTCTTTCTCTTGTTTTGTCTCTTTCCCCAAAAGAGGGAGAGACACCCAGAGAGAGAGAGAGAGAGAGAGAGAGAGAGCAAGAACATGGACACAAACATCAGGAAGCACCGATTTAAAGAGCAGGTTATAATGTTCACTTTTCAAAGGTAGCTACTGCCACATACATTACCATGACAATAGTATACTGTGTGTCAGTATGACTACATGCTAAAGTAAGTGTCTTTTGTTGAAAAGCTTTCTAAAATACAAACAAGATTTGCTCCCATTTGAACCATCTGGCCACACAGCTGGCAATATTGGTTGTTAGTCAGACCAGTCCTTGACAAATATGAGTTATTACAGCATACAACAACACGATGACCAATCTGCATCTCCCTCTTTATAGGCAACCTATACGCAGGGCTACCTCAGACCGTCTGGAGGCCCTAAGCAGAAATTCTCTTTTGGTCCACCCTCCTTTCTTTCTGCAACACCTGTTTTCTCGATCTTGCCTCTCTTCATTCTCTTCAAATCATGGATCAGAAGCGTCCATATTATTCCATATCTGTCTTATGAATATATTATATTACTCTTCTTGACCTTACTTACTCCCAGGTGGTTTCCAGCTATGTGCTACTATGACCCAATTGTCTGCAGATTTTAATTCTAATCAAATGCTACAGCAGCTGATTTCATTGCTTAGTTCTATCTCCCAGATTGAGGGGGTTCTAATTAGTGAAGGCAGCTGCTGATTTGTTTAGCTGGAATGAAAATCTGCAGACTCCGGGCTCATTGTGGTAAACAACCCATTGATTCATTCTCTATACTTGACACTACTCAATCAAGTTTGTACATACATCAACTTGAAGGCAAAAATGCACATTTGCAAAGAATTCTTATCTTGACTCAGTCGTCCTTCATTCTTAACAGCCATCAATTTTAGGCCAACCCTGTCTCCTAAAAATTATGTTTATATATTACAAAATTGTTCTCCCAATTATATTTTGGTATGGGGTGGATTACATTATGTTATGTTATGATAAAGTTATTTTAATGATGAATGAATAATGAATGAAGTGTTACAACAACAGCAACTGAGTCACCAGGAGGTGGCTGAAGTGGATGGTGGGCATACAAGGCACAAGACTGGCACATCACAGCTCGTGGTTCACATCCAGAGTCCCTCCAATAGAAGGCAATAGAAACACTTTGGTCAAGGTTATGCTGGCTCATGTTGGATGGCTCTTGAGATGGTCCGGATTGAAATAAGCCAAGCAACAAATACTGGATGGATTGCCATTAGATTTTTGTACACGCATTCATGGTACGCACAAGGATGTATCCTCATGAGTTTGGTAATCCTCTATCTTTTCACATTGCTCCGCCATGAAGTTGGCGGTTTTTAATCAGATGAAATGTCTCAACAACTTTTTGCTGGCTTAACATAAAATTTTGTACAGACAGTTATGTTCCCCCTTTGAATTGGAATGAATGAATTTGATGATCCCTTCCCCTTCCCCCCACACACACACACACACACACACACCCAAATTATATTTGTCCAATGCTTTGGTTTATTTAATACCTGCAAAACTAATGACATTACCATCAGCCTTGGCTATACTTTGTGTTCAGTGCCTGTATGCAAAATGTAGTACTATTAAAAATGTTAAATCCAGTAGTGTAATACATATCTTTAATTGCATAACTCTGTGACACTGCAACATGAGTACTTGTATTTTGACTCTTAAAGTTTGTTTTGATACCTTTGTACTGAACTTTTTTCTTTTAGTCCAGTTTAGTTCATTTTTAGTCAGTTCTATGGTCTGCATCAGAAGATGAGATGGTTAACAACCTGATGGTTGGTTTGGTTTCCTATCACACAGAAAAAAAAACTCGACAAAGACCAGAATGCAACATTAAAACCCATGTGAAAATGTTAATTTCATGCATTGCTTAGATCTATGTGGGGGCGAGAAAATGAAAGTAAATACCTTTCCAGATGAATTATACTAAGAGTAGATTCAACTGCACTAAACAATGCTGGTTTGAAAACATCCTTATTCCCAAAATCATCCCCTTTTGGAAGTGCAGATGTGTAAAATATCCTCACTTTCAAGCGTTCTCATCAAAACTTTGTGAGCACATTTTGCA
The DNA here is from genome assembly GCF_002260705.1 of Seriola dumerili. NCBI lineage: Eukaryota > Metazoa > Chordata > Actinopteri > Carangiformes > Carangidae > Seriola > Seriola dumerili. The sequence continues at coordinate 2,214,256 of NW_019174576.1, read as the reverse complement.
GTGACATGAAGAGGGGTACAAGAACAAACCAAAGCTTCACCTTCCTCTCTCTCCTGCTGCAGGATATGCTGTGCAAGGCCCAACTGATGGAGGGCATCTCTGTGATTTACACACCATACCATGGAGATCCTACAGCCAAGGACATCAGTCAAGCAATAAAGACCAGCATCAAGCAGCACCCTGCCTTCACTGGCTTCATATACACAGGTGTGTTTCAAGTCCAAATCTGGAAAGTCCCGTTTAGCAGCCTGCCTCTAGGGATGGCAGTGTTGGTCTGTTGGTTTGTTGGTCCACTGCTTTGGTCCAGACACAAATATTTAGCCACTGCTAGGTTGGCATTTTGGTCTGAACCAAAATTGTCAAGTGGAATTCTAATACCTAATGACATTCCCATGAGCCCCAGCTGTACTTTTGTCTTCGTGATAATTACCAATTTTTTGTGTGCTAATATGCTGAGCTAAAACGGTAAACATGGTAAACCTTGGTATACCTGTTAAAAATCAGCATGTTAACGTTGTCATCATGAGCATGTTAGCACACTGAAAGTAGCATTTAGCTAAGGACCATTATGTCAAAATACAACCTCACAAATCTGCTCGTATGGCTACACCTGTTACTTAGGAGCTAAGTATCAATTGCTGGGTTGGGCGGTGTCTTGATGAGTTAATCTACAAGCCAGGCTGTCTAGTCAACCAGTCACCCAGGTACTCATCTACCTTTTTGACAATGTAGATGGCCAATTGAGTTAGCTAGTTCACTGAACCCTTGCGGACACTCACTTTGCCAATCAGTACAGTCCATCAGTGGATCAGTTTTCCAGGCAGTGAGTTAGGAAAGAGGAGAATTTAGCTCAAGAGAAAGGAGACCTGAGGAAAGGAAAGATCTCATGAATCTGGATTTCTGTTGAGGCATGCAGATGGCAATCTGGCAACAGCAGCATGACTCCATGGACCCAACCTGCCTCGGGTCATCAGTCCAAGGTGGTGGTGGTGGTGGTGGTGGTGTAATGGTAATGGTGTCTTCTAATGGCTACTTCAAGCAAGATAATGCACATTGTCACAAAGCAAAAATCATCTCAAACTGGTTTCACCTTTGAGATGTTGTAGAACAAGAGATTTGCAGCATAAATTTTCAGCTGAAAAATCTTTACAGAAACTATGTGAGCACAGAATATGCACTCTGAATAGATACCAAAAAAAAACACCTACAATTTTGCAGTAATATTTGCTCTTGACACGCTACACCTTTGTTCCATTTGACAATTTACCAGTGGTAAATCCACTTCTTAGTAATAATGTGCAGAACTACACACCGATGGAATTAAAGTGGAGCAGGTTAACAGTTTTAGGTTCATGTGAATCCTGTGAATCAACATCACAGAGAACCTGTCATGGTCATCACACCTCTCTATCCTGGTGAAGGAAGCTGAGAAACGACTGTACCTAAGGAAACCTCAGGAGGCTAAATTCCTGTGCCAGGTTCCTTTTAACTTTTACAGAAGAACAACAAAAAGCATCCTAACTAGAAAGATCACAATCTGGCGTGGGATGTGCACGGCCCAGGACAGGAAGGCTCTGCAGCGGGTGATTAAAACCACCCAGAATATCATCATCTACTGAGCATCAGTGATATGGGTGAAGTGAAGTGCCTGCAAAGAGCCCGAAGGATACTAAAAGACAATACCCACCCCAGCCACAGCATGTTCACCCTGCTGCTGGCCCATCTGGCAAGCAATGCAGAAGTATCCACTGCTGTACCACCAAACTTCAGAGCAATTTCTGGCCTCAGGCTGTGAGACTACTGAATTCATCCTCCACACTTCACCATGAGAATAGTTTTTAATGACTTGATTATTTACGCATTCATTTCTATAACTTTTGTTTTTTGAGAGTAGCATAAAGGGACTACGTGTATAATTTCATTAATAGTCGAGAACTTCATAGGGTGGTATGACAGCAACCACCTTCAGCTCATCATTTGGAAAACCAAGGAGGCTCTGGAGGACTGACAGCTCAGCAAGAGGTCTCCCCACCTCTGTTGATATAAAGGGGAGGGAGTGAAGTTGGTGGACACCTACAAGTTTCTAGTGGTGCAACTGAAGAACGAACTGGACTGACTGAGACTGCACCGAGGCCGTTTACAGGAAAGGACAGAGCAGGGTGATCTTTCTGAAGAGGATCAAGTCCTTCAGTGTGTGCACTAGGCTGCTACAGATGTTCTACCAGTCTGTACTGGCCAGTGTTATCTTCTTCGCTGTGCTGTGCTGGGGAGATGGCACTGGGACTTGTGGTGCCAATAAACTGGGCGAGCTGGTGAGGACGACCTGGTCTGTGATGGGGCTGGAACTGGACAGTGTGGAGGCATTGGCAGCGAAGATGATGAGAGGGAAGCTGAAAGCTATCATGGAGAACCTCTCTCATCCTCTCTATGCTGAGCTGAGGCAGCTCAGGAGCACGTTCAGGTACAGACTCATCCAGCCACATGTCTAAAAGCACGCAGGAGACTCCATGCCACTACCATTAGGCGTCACTCCACAACTGTGAGCTTGAGATAGCTTCTTACCTCCACAACGATACCTGTCGTTGACGCATGAGTACCCAGTAGTCATTACTGCATTTGGGCTGGATCAGATCTATCTTTGAACTCAGCTTTCATTTTGATCTCAAACACCTCCTGTAAGGTTTCATGACTGTATCTTGCAGGTTGTTATTATTATTATTATTAGATATTGTTGTGGTGACAAAATCTGTCCAGAGACATATAAACACCTGTGAAACTAATCAAACCACTTCTGCGTTAGCTCGTCCTACAGCAGGTTTCTCCAGGGCCACATTTTGTGATGATGACACACAGAGTCACAAGGTGAAAACAAAACCAGCCCTGTTGTCACAGCTGGTAAAAATACATCATCACGAGTAGCAAAGTTTGGTAGCAAACTGTTCTGAAAGGAAAAGTACACAAGTGGATACAAGAGAAGGGAACCAAGTGGGTAGAAGAGAGTTGGGAAATATATGATGGCAATGCTACGGTGAAGGTTTGGTTAAGCTAATAGTTACATACACCAAAAACTGTGTGACCAAAAGTAATTCAGCTCTGAAATAGCAGGTGGATCAGTGAACAGGACAACTTTCTGACAGTAGACCACTACTATGGAGCACAGCAGGAAGAGGATATGGCACTCTGCTTGGAGTCTAGATGTTCTTTGCCTCTATGTACTCCATTATTTTCTTATTTCAGGACACCTTGACTGATATAAGAAACCAGTGCTGATGAGATTCTCAGAACTCCCCACTGAAACACTTGAATGCATCAGCGGACTCCTCGGAAATGGCATCTCTACCTCGGGAATCTCAAACTCTCCACTGAGAATTGTAATGAAATTATAGTAGATGAAGTGTCCGCCTCACATCCAGAGATCATAAATCCCCCAGTATAAACCCCAGACTTCTTCCCTCTCCTCCTCCTCCTTTTTGTCCTTTTCTGTACGTCTCCAATCCATCTCTACTTTTTTCTCCTTTTCACCCCTTTTCTTTAATAGGCCAAGATGATATTTTTTCTCCCCTCCTCTTCCTCTCCTTCTTCCTCCACTTTACTCCTTTGCACTGTCCCCTAGACCTTAACATTAACTTTCTCCTGAGGTACCATTTATCACAGATTGGATATATCCTGTTATCCAGTTCCTCTGGAGGGTACTCCATCTCTGAGCCCCTGCTAGAGCAGAATCTCAAACCTCCAACAATTTCTTTCTGGTTATCACTTCTGCTATCATAAGACTAGTATCATGACACTAACTGATGTGCTCAGAAGTAAGAGCAGTGAGAGAGAAGGAAAGAATAACATCAAAGAGGGATTGAGCAATGACTGAGAAGTATATGAATTTACGGTATATATACGGTATATTGTTTTTCTATTCCTTTTCTTATACTGCTTTAATTCTTCAACCATGTATAACCAGTTACAACCACGGTTCAATCAAAACCTGTTGTGGTAAGGTTTGTCACACCTGCCCTCTACCTCAGTGGCTATGATCTGGAAGCTTATTTCAGCCTCGTAAACAAAAGAAAATGATGACTCAATCAACAAGTGAAACATCACTTTTAAAAAAGAGTCACTGGGATAATTGTAGATTAGTTGACATTAAGATGACTACTGTAATCATAAATTTCATTATTACCTCCTACAATTAAAATTAACATGTTATTTGGATTGTCCAGTGTTGATAGACAGCTGTCAGGTAATAAAATGTAGAATGTAGTAAAGCTACAATAAATTATTTTGTCCACTTTTGGGCAAAATATACTGCCCTTACATATACTATTGCCCTATAGAGTTTTAGAACTAACAATTGGTCAATTTGTCAATTAACAAAAAATCTGAAACAATTTTCATAATTAAGTAATTCATAATATTTTTCCAGCCAAGATGCCAAAAATCCGGTTTCAAGCTTCTTAACTGTCAGTACTCACTGCTTAATTCATCTATGATAGTAAAAGGATTCTCGTTGGGTTTTTGACAGGTGGTTGGTACAAAATGTAGGGTTAGGTGCTTTCAACATTGTGACATTGTGATGAGCCTTTCTCATAATTTTCTTGACAGGTGATTGAAAATGAAAGAAAAATGCAGTTGGAGCCATAAACTATAAATTCACCAAGATGGCAGTGCCAGGGAGGTCAGACCTACCATTATTAACTGTGTTGGCTGTGTGTTTTTGGGTTTTTTTTTTTTTTGTTATTTTGGCCATTTTTCCCTTACCAACAGTGACAGTGAAGAGATAGAATGGAAAGGCTTGGCCTTGACACATGGTACATGGGTTTAACCAGGTGAGCTACCAGTATGCATTGGCTGTGATTTTAATACATGGATTTATTTTTAACCTCAGTTTTCATTAAAAGCTCTCTATGAGCTGTCACTGTGATGGATCCATGCAGCTGCTATAACTGGATATACAGCTCAGTCTTAGAAAAGACAGGACTGAGGGATCTTTTTAGGGAAAACAAAAAAGATCAGGAAACTCAGATACTTTTGACTTGGGCCAAATGGTAAAGGGACCAACAAGCTCAACCTCAAGTCAAACACAAATCGATCTTGTCCCTGTCCCGGATTACAAACTCTCAAAATGGCTTAATTTTACCATAAACAAAATTCATATCATCAGGTAATACTTAATGTATCTAAGTTTGAAAATGGAGTCAAAGCAGCTAACTGGTCAGATTGCTTACAAGGTACTGATGTAGAGGACAACAGCCAGCAGGTCAGTAATATCTGCAATTGAGTCAATTATAGATTTCAAAACATTATTAGACTCAAAAGTGGTTTAACAAAAAAAAGAAAAAACAGTTCTTCCATTCTTCCCAAAAGGCAACATCTGGAAATTAATGAAGGAAAGGGATAGTGTTCTTAAAGCAGCGATTAAATCCAATTTAAATGCAAAAGTTTGTTATGCTGAGGAACAAGTTCACGAAAAGAAATTAGAATAAATATGTTATTGATTTAATAAGTGAAGTAAAGGGAAATACTACAGTGGTCTGGGCAGGGAAGTTTAATAGTAAAGCTGAAAGTCAGTGACAAAGTAATATAAATGGCAACTTAATTAAAGAGGCAAAAACTATTACCACTGCCCTCAGTGCCTTTTTTTTTGTTAATTCAGTAAAATCTGTTATCCAGGATGTTCCTACTTAGGCTACAATATCTTCATCAGTGGATGACACACAACCAGCTTTTGATTTAAGAAGTGACACAGAATCAGCTGTACAGAAAACGATGGGCTCATTAAGAAACTCAAAAGCCTCGGATGTGTTTGGATTGAACATCATGTTCCTAAAGAGGTTTAAAGAGTCCTTTTCCTCTCCTGTCTGTAAGGTTATTAATGCATCTTTTGATCAGAGGGTATGTCCCGCTGCCTGGAAATCAGCTATAATCACACCTATTTTTGAAGGGGGTGATACAGCCTGCATGAATAATTACAGACTTATGGCTTATAAGTGAATGTGTAACAGCACAATTGATCAGTCTTTAAATCAATCTTTTACTCTACACCCCATGCAGTTCAGTTTTAGAGAAAATCACTCCAACAGCCAGTTGTTTCCTTGTTGAAAATATTAAAGATAAGCTTGATAAAGGGCTTTGCGTGGTATTTGTCAACTTCATAAAAGCCTATGTCTATAAATTAACCACAACAGAAATTGCTAATTAGATTTTAATCTCTGCTTCTTAATGCTGTTTCAAATCTTACCTCAAAACAGAAATCAGTGTGCAAGGAGACATGATGTCACTCACTTGTAAAGTTGGAGTAACCCAGGGTCTAGGTCCGCTCCTCTTCAGCTTGTACAAAAAGAGCAAGTGATGTTTCTCAGTGACATTCAGTTTATGTAGGTGAGAAGCTAAACGTGGTTTCCAATTTTAAATACTTTGTTTGTTTGTGAAAGTAAGATGTTGCAAAAACATACTGTAGTTTTATAGAGTTTAGAGTTATTCAAAAATACCTGACACTGGAGGCTGCTAAGATTTATTTCCATGCTATGATTTTTTTCATAAACTAAAATACTGTCTAACCACTGATATAAAGCCTGTATAATCTGGATATAAAAAAAACTCTCAAGCTCCTGGATAATAAACCCAAAACTATTGTAATATAATACTTAAAATGCTCTTTAATACTTCTATATAATACTTCCTTTGCTGGAAAAATCTCATTAAATTTGACAACACACATCTAATACAGAGAATTCTTAATGGAAATGATTAAATGGTCCCCAGTTTAACAAATTTGTATCTCAGAAAAATGTTAGGAAGAGATCAACCATATTCAGATCCTTTGGCCAGATAGCCTTCACAATAAGAGCCTCCCAATTCTGTAACATCCTTCCATTAAATAGATGCCACAGTAACTCTTACTATTTGTTTGTACACAATCTTATAACTTATAACTGATTGCCTTGTCTGTTCTCATTTGCTTGGCTTTCTGTGCTGGTCATTGTGTTCCCTCTGGTTTTACCTATGTCGTAATTATGATTGATTTTACATTGCTGTGTTTTTACTGCCTACATTGATTGTCAGTTTTATAATGTTTTGTATTAATTGTCTGTTTTATTCATGTCCCTTGTTTGCGCGATGCTTACCTCGGTTTTCTAAGTGTTTTATTCTGCTGAAATGATTCATGTTTTTGCTCGCTCTTTCCTGTTATCATTTTTATATGCTGAAGGTTTTATTGTCATTTTTACAGATGGCATGTTTACAGTGATGTTGATTAATGTGCATTGTTCCAGGAAAATAAACTAACATTATGATAAATTTGTATACATGTTTTGACCATCCGACAAATAAGTCCAATATTCACTCTCCTTTTGGGTCTGATTTGGTCTCCACAAACTCATCAAAAAATATCTGGCTAATGTATACAGCTGCCTTCTGTTGCTGGAAAAAAAAGCTAATTAGAGCAGAGTGAGATTGATCTGAGCTCTGTAGAGCTGAATGGTTGGTATAGTATAATAACTGTTTGTGTAATGTGAAAGAGGTCTCTAATGACAAACCACAGTCATTTGATCTATTGTTAAAAAATATTGATATGTGCAGCTTTAATTGCAGAGAACAGATAGCTGTGATTACTGTATGTTTGCTACTCACACTACAGATTCAGGTAACACCCCGCATAGTATGTTAATAACAACAAACTTGTATTCCAATCAGATGTGATTGAATTCATTATAAATGATGCATTTCCCATACAGTTACCAGAAACCCAGTACATCAGAATCTAAAATTCAAGTCTGTGGCTTATTGCTGCTGTGTGACTATCCAGTGGTCAGTGAGTTTGAGAAAATATTAGAGTACTTCTAATTGTCTTTAATGCTTAGTGCAGATTCTAATTATACTCCTTGAAACAAAAGTCATCATTGGTTTAACAAAACAACTCATAAAATCATTATCAGAGTTAACAAACTCATATAAAACTAAGGTTTTAAACAATGATTACAAAAGGTATTTTCTCCACACATGAGTATGTAGTACAGTATAGTGATGGTATATTTGAGCACAACTTCTATCATCTAGTGACCTCAAACAGGAATAAGCAGATATGGGAAATCAGTGTATGTATCTGATGTGTATGTGCTGCTACAATGACTCGGTCCATGCGCTTAATACTTAACGTGACTCATACTAAAAAAATGAAAGCTGCTGTAGACTGAATGGAAGCAAGCCTGACCCCACTTGGGTCACAAATAACAGTAAGAAAAACAGTGGGAGCTGTAAAGTTCACTGTTCACATTGAATGCGAATGTAGTAATGAACAGAGCTACATTCCCTTAATACATTCAGATCCTAACACTAACCGTCCTGACCTGTGCTTATCATTCTTTTTTTTCCTTTTTTTTTTTTCCTCAGACCCCAGGGGTGGCCACGTCCTCCCCCAGTCCACTGACTGGCTGTCTGCTGGTGCTGTGCCCCAGCGTTACCTCATCACTCTGGGCTTTAGGAGGAGAGAGGATGGCATCTTCCTCAAGAAGATGTACTCAACGATCTGGCCCTCTCTCCCAGGTCTGTGTACATTATGTGTATTTAAATTATTCTTGATGATACACCGATACAGCTGGTTAAGTAAAGCACTTTATTGCTGTTTACATGAAAAAAATGTAGCCCCTATATTCATTTGAATATCTGGCACGGGTTCTTGGTTTAAACTGGCTCGACCTTTGCTAGACGACAATGAACTGCATTGGCTAAAGAGTTACAAGCAAGAGCAAATTTCCAGTAGATTGCTTTGTAACATGAACATTGTATTTCTGCTGTCTTCCTGGAAATCAGTACATCTGGAATCTGTGAACACTGCATCATTGCTAAAAAGAAGTATATTTTTCACTTTTAGTTTAACCTCCAAGTGAAGCAGTTTAGAGAATTCGTACAATTGCAATCACGTTTCTTGCCCCATTGGACTTCCCTGTCATGATGCTGAAGTGTTCTCAGATCAGATTACTGTGGTGATAATGGACAGAAATTATGAATTATGATTACCTGAAATGTAACATACTGGGTTGTCCTGTGAATGAATAACTACTATAACTGACAAAAATTAAATATAAAGCAGAGGACATATTGTATTGGTCTAACAAACTAAATTTGTGATTGCACTTTACCCCTTTTCCTTCAGAAAGAAATCAGTTTAGTGGGTCAGAGATGCTCTGGTTTTAGATAATGGGCCTTGCTGTCCAAAAAGGAGAATCACGCATGAGTAAAAGGAAGTGCTCAAAAGATCCATGCTATTGTATTTACCAGGCTTGCGTGGGAATAGCTGGGCCAAGATTTGCGTGTGTGTGTGTGTGTGTGTGTCAGTGTCGGGGCTTTGTAGTGCAATGCCTGCTGGCATGGTGGTTTCTATTGAGTCTATAGTATTATAAGTCATCAGTCTCTTACATGGCCTGTGGCATACAGGGGTTGACAATGACAGGAATGTCTGTGTTCAGTATCCTCCGGCCCATGTTTATCTGAGGTGCTGGTGGAATTTCTGTGATCTTCAAATATTTTTGAGGCAAAATAAGAAAAATAGACATGTTTTACTCAATTAGAGGGAAGCTACTGAGCCTTCAGGTGAATTTCAATTAGATTAAAAAAATAAAAAATAAAATAGGCTTATTAAAAACAGCAAGGAGAAATTTATTTTCAAATTCAGAACAGAGATTTTTTTTATGTTTCAAAATGCTACAGAAATAAGTCATTCAGCAAACAGGTCTCAAATAACTGGCATAAAAGGAAAAATCAATGATGTTTCTGGATTTTAAAAACAAACATACTGTGTGTAGAAGTGGAAGTAAACTGCATGCTGTCCAGGTACTCAAGTTCCTGTAGCCAGAAAAATGGTATGCAACTAATGACTGGTGTCTGTTCTGTTAAAAAGATTCAGGAGGAAAAGGAGCAGTGCTCAGTCCCAAACAGCAACAGAAGGAAGAGGTGGAAACTCAGAAGATACGTGACATGTATGAGAGGATCCTGCCCATCCTGGATCTGATGCAAACCACCCGGATTAATGTGAGTGGACGAACAGACACACAAACACAAAAACAGCTCATGTAAGCATCAAGAGTCTCCGAGTTATTGCACAAAAAAGACCATCTTTATCACTAGCCTTAATACTAGCACTAATGTGTTTAACACATGGGTTTTTTTGTAATTTAAATATTGTACCCCTATGTGTAACTGACAACAATTTATTTTCACAACAAAAAGAGTTACTGAGTTTTACAGTTGTACACAATAACTATTCTGTTTCTTTTCTTCATTAAAACCTTTATAATGTATGTAATTAATTATGTATAACCTATGTACTAATTTGGATTGTGTCAAAGGAGCTGCAGTATTTGATTTATTTACCAGTCTTGCCAAGACTGTCAGGCATTGCTGTATTTACAATACAAGAGGATATAATACGTCCTCTGAGCAGTGCTACTTCTTCAGGGCAGTCTTGACACTACAGTGACTTGGTATCGGAAAGTGGCAAGTCTGGCCAGATTGGGGCTAGCTACTTAGCATGCTAGTTTTAGTTGAAGAAAAGAAGTGATAGAAGCAAAACAAGAAGGTAATGCTAACGTTCACTATTTAGCTATGTAGAAACTTACAAATAACTCCTTTAAAGCAGTATTAATTGATTCTTTTTAATGTGTCATAATAACATATCAAGAAACTGACTTATTATCACTTTCAAAAGTTGATATGTCATCAAACAGTTGCCTTACACATCCAGCAAAAACAGAGCAATATAAGCATTCATTTCAAGTCATCATGAATGTTGATCTTATCCACTTTTTCAAAACAATATCTGTCTCTTTAACTTTTAAATGTGCTCACTGCCTAGTTATCTGTGTCCACTGTTTGGTGCTGTGCAGGTATTGTACATAAGCTTAATCAGAGCTTTTTCACTGAAAAGAGCTATCTGCTGCATCCTGAACAGACGGTTGATGAGTGGTGAGACTGAACCAAACAGCACAGTTGTGGGTCATAAAGCCAAAACAATAACTCTATGTTAATATAAAGATTTGCAGAGAACTATGGAGTTGGATGATAATTCTCTGTTGGTTCATCACTATCACATTTAAATTGTTCATATAAAAATATTATTTAGAACAGGTAACATTTTTTTTTTGTACCATCAGTAATAATAAAAATATAAGCCACTGTTTGCATTAATGTAATCCAATAATCCTTTAATATGAATGATTGTTGTTGACACTGAATCAGAGATGTTGATTCAGCTCCATAGTCATTGTTGAGTTAAGGAATGCTACTTTATGTAAATGAGATTGGGGAAATATTTCAAACACCACTAACTCTTACCTCAAAATGTACAACAGAGTTGAGTCATAACAAAAACAAGTGGAGTCATTCTCAACTAGGGTTGGCTATTGAACATTTATCTTATGGTACCACCTGAACTGTGTCCACAGCACCAACTATCTAAGTGCTTAAATCTTGCATCGGAATAAAAATCTTAAATGTATTACTACATTTTGGGCTTTCACATTTGGCAACTTTGGCTGTTTTGTTCAGTAAATTAGAAAAGCAGCAAGTGTAGGTTTGCTATTGTACCTGCACTTGGATGATACAATAGTCAGTTCTCAAATGAATATTGGGAATACATCTTACCACATCTGAAGACAGACTCAGTTGTTATCTGCCTACCTGGCACCGACTTCAGAGCTCACTGGCAACCCTCCAAAATGGGCTTAATCATCCACAGCTGAAACAATCCCACAAATTCTCAACACTCCAAGTCCATTAATTCATTGTCTTGATTACACAACATTCAAACACCACTCTCCTTCGTCTTGATATGTGGTTTGTTCAGTTTGGTCATTTGCAAGAGCATGTGTTGGTAGCCCAGAAGCTGAATGCAACGTCTTTCATGAAAGTGCTCACCTGCAGGGAAACCGTTGAACCTTGGACCATTCGAGAAGGAACAGGGGGCATGTGGCTACTGAACTCTTATTATGCCAGAGCTGTTAAATGAAATGACAAGTGATATATGACCCAGAGAGGAAAGATTAGAGGATTAGAGAGTGAAGATGAAAAAGGAGAAAGAGCAGGATGTATGACGGTAGTGGTCACAGCTGTGCTGGTGGTCTTTCTAAAACAGTCAAATCCTTATTCACGCTCTTTCACACTGTGTTCATCTTGTTTTTGGAGCAGACTTTATTCAATTTGTGTACTGAAAATCATACATTCAGTCAATGACTAATCATCATAAGTAATCAATTAGTCATATGTAATTAAATATATGCATCATTAGCACTGACCATGAATGAGTTTCTTCTCTGAAATGGCATGCACTCCATCTGTTGCTTCATTATGTGCTTTTACCTTCTGGCTGACAGCAGACATGCCATTCATTTCTCAGGCTTGATTTCCATCTTTGTTACTAAGTTACTAATTTACCACAAGATGGATGTGCTCTATATGCTGATGAAAAAGTTTCAGCTAGAATTGCATGTATGCTATATAGTAGTTCTGTTCTATTTTTCCTCTTGATAGGCTCCAGTCGCTGTGGCTCTGCCAGGGATACTGGACATGACTGTCATGGAGGTGAAATGGTTATATTTAATTGCAGAGAGAACAGTGGCTGACCACATTTCATGTGGATGCCAGTTGTATGACACATGTCCCACCCCATATCAAACCAATCGTATTATTGCACTGATGGAAGTTAAACCTTGCGCATAGAAGTATAGCCTGTGGGGAAAAAGTATTTTAAATCTTATTTTGGGGCAAAGTCACCAAATCTTTGAAGCTGTTTTTTTCAGATTTGATTCTATACATTACATTTCTATGTCCTGGTGACCTTTGAAAGTGCAGTTATGGCTTTCATTAAATAACTGTCTAGGCCACTGTGTGCTGAGACTTGCATGTAAGGACTTTGGCCGAGTCATGACATGTTTTGAAACCGGTACAGAAAGAAGTCTAGTGATTGGTGTCAACATCAAGAATAGAAAATACCATTGCACTTTACTGGGAAGACAGTTTGAATGATACTATGTAGCAGAGTTAACACTACAGAGCATACACTCTCTCTCCCTTGCACAGACTGGTCTTCTCTCCTCTCCTTTACTAATTGCTGGAGTGGTGGCATCATTAATGTTATTAGTTTGACACGTGCTTGTCCTGCAAAGGCAAATCAAAATGTCTGGTGAGATTCATTATCTTGTTTACTTATTCTCCGATCAAATGGTTAGCGACTTAAATCAATTAAATATCATGTTAATTATGCAAAACACAGCATCTCAGTTGTAAACATGATTGGCTTTGACTTGTATAATATGCATTGGCTATACACTTAACTCAGAAGCATTGCAGAGCCACAACTGCTTCACACCACGTCAGAAGAAGCAAGACTAGCAATCATACAAACATATGGAGGAAGAGTGTTTGAGACATGAGAAAAGAGGACGTGCAGTGTAATGTCTGTAGTGGAATGGTCTGGCCAGACCTTTAGACACCCACACACAGGCTTTAATCCCTGCTCCCAGCTCAAGTAATACTGGCAGTATAGGTGGTAGGTGGAGATGGTTTTTCCAGCCCCACCCACATTCACTAGGTCAACGTCAAACACTGCGCAAATCCAGTAAGTCGCCGTGCTTTGTTCAGGGTGAATGGGAATTTCAGATGCTTGTGGATGATTAGGGTCCAGAAGATTTTGAGATCGTACAGTGACAAATAATTCTAAAGTTTGTAGTTATAAATCAACCTTTGTAAACCAGGAAAATAAATCTGGAAGGCGCCCACCTTCCACCTCGACCACCTCCCGGCGACTGTCCTGCCTTTCATAAATGTACCACTTCATTCATTCAAAAAGTATCTTGCCTTTGAACATAATACAGCCAGCGATTACATTTCCCACAAAATGTGTTTTCTGTTGCAGTTTAGTCGTAGAAACCTCCTAGAAAAAATTCTAGGAGAGAGGGTTGAATTTTCGAATGCTATAATAAAGTGTATTTACCATTTTGAACTCACACATGTTCTTTTTAAATTGTACAGATAGCATCTTAGCATCTTTTATTTGTTTATGTTATTTGTTAGCTTGCTACTGGCAGTTGCTGACGCAGTGTTAGTTGTTGAGTTTAGAGTTTATTCTTCTCAAGGTTAAATAGTTCATTGTCATCAGAGGGGGTCTTTAATTAAACAACGACAATGTGTACCGATGTCTTCAAATGTTGTCATGTATAAAAGTAATTGGCAAAGCTTGAATCGTTGTAATGTAACGTAAACATTTTCTGTTTACATTTTTTCTAGTTACATTTCTCTAGATCAGAAATTACAAACATCAGCCAACAAATCACATCTGACACTGTTAGATCTCATCAGTCTGTGATGTACAGGTCACTCCACAAGTTATTTATTCTTATTTACTGCTGTTCATTTCCTAGACTTTTAGCAACCCCAGAGAGAAAATATGTACTTTGCTCTCAGCTGTAGGTTGCACAGGATCATCCCAAAGTGATGAGTAACATGATGAGTTTTTTTGTGGATGTGCAAGAGCAACAGCAGTAGTGGACTCAACAATTACCTTGTGGTTGAATTTCTGGTCTGTCGAGGCTATTGTGGAAAATGAATTTACTTGTTTATTTGTTGAACCAGCTGGAAAATGGCTGAAGCCAATGAACTTTCATTCTGAGGCAGTGACACCAAAACCTTGTGTTTATTCTTGTTGCTGACAGTTCTTAGAGTGGATTTTTTTTTTCAAATGTCAAACTGTGTTTCCCCATTTCCATGAGGCCATCGCCCATCATGTTATTAGTTTGGAAGCACCTGTGAGTGTGTGTGAATGTCCTAAGGCATCCACGGAGGACATTGCGTGGTGAAATGGCAACTGTATGTGACGAGAAATCAGAAATCTGCTGTGAACTCCATGTGAAAGTTGTGAACACTTGCCCTTTTCCATCCGTCCTTCTTCTCTGTTTGTTCTCTCTTGCTTGCTCAATAATAGTAGTGCCACAAGAACAGCACAGAGACCTCGGCGGAGCACATGTGTGTTTGCTGATGCCTATGTTGGTACATGCATGTTATTTAGACTCCATTAACCTCCACCAGCTAGAAGTCATCTGAGATTTGGGGAGAAGAGTGTGTCCTACAAAACAGAATAAGAACACAAAGACGTGTGTGTGTGTGTGTGTGTGTGTGTGTGTGTGTGTGTGTGTGTGTGTGTGTTTGTGTGTGTGTGTGTGTGTGTGTGTGTGTGGTTGTGCGCGCTGACCTAAGGACATAGCACACTGAACATCTCTATGAGGTCTTACTGTGTGCAGATACTCCTCTATATCTCCTGTGTTTTTTAACCTGTTTTTAGCCTTTATTGTTATTATTACAAAAAATTATTTTTCATCTTAGTTAAGTAGACACTAGGTAACACAACTACAGTATCATCAGGTCCATACACATAAATATACACTTGCACATATACACATACTCATGGCATTGTCACTGTCTTGAAATAACCTTGATTATTCAGAATACCTAAATAGAGTTGGTTCACTATCCAGCTGGCCAAATTGACAGTAACAGAAAACAGTTTTGACTGATTTTTGTAAATTTGGCAATTATTCCAAAGGTTAAAACATGAAGGGGGGACATGCTGGAGTTGATACAATAGTTTTAAAATTAAAAATATAAAAGATATGATTTAGTATTGCAGGTAGATAAAGATGAAAAACAAAATGGACAGCAGCAGAACCTGTGATATTCTGATTTTCAGTCCATATGATGTGTCAAACTGTAAAAACACTGGATCTTGCACCTACCATAATCCAACCCAATACTGTCTGTTCATAGTGTTGACAAAGCTCCTTGAGAGCAACAGAGGACATCAACTGTTTTCAAAGGCTGAGTTTATATTTATGTCAAGTCAGTGAAGTTACCCATTCAATTTGGGGGTTGGTAAACAAGTTTTACTGTAGCCTACTTGTTTGATGATGAAACATGATGAAACATTTAGTTTAGCTGCTTCTCTTAAATCATTACATATTAAAAATCTTTGGGTTTTGGAAGGTTTTGGTCAGACAAACAAGGTTTTTGAAGGAAGGGAGTGTGATATACATTTTTCACTATTTTCTCATATTTTATAGATTAAACAATAAATCAGAGATAATAAAAAAAAAAAAACCAACAGATTAATTAATTTGAGAATAGTCATTTGTTGGAACCCTACTTATTTTAGAAAACAAGCACAAATGTTAAAATAACTATTCAACCTATCTCTTGTAAACGTTATAGAGTAAAACTTGGACCCAGGTAGTCAGTCTGCAAAAAAATTGCCAGAATTTCTTATGCTAGATGTGTGCACACAGTGTTTGATGCAATTCGAAGAGTGCAAATAAAGTGGCTCAGATAATACGGCTACACAGTTGCCTTTCCACCGTCTCTGAAAGCTGTGAAAATGCATATTGTTTCCACATTACAAGATCTCCGGAATTAACTTGCTGAATGCAATTTTATCGTAGCTGATAGAACTGATGGCCAAAACTGTGAGTTATTTTTGAGTTATTTTCTTACCACTTGGTGTGTGTAATTATCACTTCCTCAATACATTGTCACTGTGAGGAATTTTGGGGGGGTTCTGCTTGTAATTAAGCCAGTGATTTCACAATATTCTCACAGCTAACTTTGAGAATATTAACTAAATTAAATTTTGAAGTTTCAAGCTGCTGTTTTTGAGATTTGTGCATTATACTTTTGACCGTCCTAACAGACAAAACATGACTAATCCTAATTGTCTTCATCAGTGGCCTTTTTAACAGCTTTTTTTGTCAATACAGACAACTAGAGACCATCTTGTGATGTGACTGCACCAGCCATGATGCCCATAAACATGTTGACATTCCGACCCATGAGTACCCAGTAGTTAATACTACATTATTGCATGAGTACTCAGTATTCATGGGTCAGACTACGGCCATCTTCACTCTCTGCCTTCATTTTGATCTCAACAACACACTTGTAAAGTTTTGTGACTGTAGCTTGCAACTGCCAAAGTACTCAAAAGCTTCTGTGTGGTAGTACCTGCTGAATCAGTATCCAATACCTGAATCCATATCCATTAACAGCCACAGTAAAAGCTGACAAACATCAGACAACAGTAAACTGGTGGAAAATTGTCACACATGACTCAAACGAGTCAAGTGTGCAAATAACTTTTGCATCAGTCTATGGAAATTATGAATATAAAGTAGCAAACAATGTGAGGTAAACAAGTAATACTGAATATTAAATTGAATTGCTCCTTAATCCAAGGTATAAATTGGCCCATGTGTTGCTCTTATTCAATGTGTAGATGAGCCTCATAAGTCATAACTTACAGAACCAACTTTTCTATTCAATTAAGCAAATTCCATGTGACAAAAAAAATCAAATCAAATTGATGAAGCAGGTAAGTCTCTATTCATTCATATTGCCAGTACATTAATCAGACATTATGAGGTAGTGTCATCCAGCCGCTTCGCCAACATACTGGCTTAGTGCTGCTGGTGCTTCATTGTCGGCATCATCTGTGTGTCTGTTTGCAGTAATTATTGGCACCTTTAAAACAAAGTCTGTTCCAATGGCCTTCCACAGAAATTGCTGACAAGTGGTATGGAATGGATTCATCACTTCCAACCCGAGAAAATTGTTGCTGTCATGAACAAAGAAATAGTTTTTTTTCTTTTGGCTTTGTAATCTGAAACATCCACCGCCATGTCTGCTCCGCACAACTCCCTGACCAGCTACTGCCAACTCTCTTCCAATGAGACTAGCTTTTGGCTGCTCCAAAATTTGCGAGAAGGTGCCAGATGACATTATATGCTAATTTGCATATAATACTATCTGTCTCTCAGCTAAGAACAGATTCTTAGCAGAGAGGGAGATTTGCTGTGCGTAGGAAGCTCTGTGATGAGACCTCTATGGATTTGTCAAGCAAGTAGTGCATCAGTATGAGCTGTGCCAAATTGTCACCAAAAGCTCAGGGAGTCAACACATTAACACTGCTCCCTGTGGTTGTTTGTCAAAACTTACTTTTCAGAATGTCTGAAATCTGCTAAATGTGGCAACAGAGCCATCAAGTTGGCGGCGGTTTGACTACAGTCTGCAGCCAACAGCTCTGTAAAGCTGTAATATTCTTTGTAAAAAAAAAAAAAAAAAAAAAAAAAAAATGTACTGTATATGTATACATACCACTCATAGTGAAGTTATTGCACAATTGCAGTTACATGTTCTTGTATCACTACATTCACTCAGATTTGATTGAAACAGTGTTATAAAGGCATTGATATATGATCATTTTGGAGGCTGCAGTTTGTGCTGCTGTTGAACTGTGTTGTGTTATACAGAGATGTACTTTTGTTATTTAACCTACCCTCACTGATTTGAATGGGGTGGACAAAATGATAGGAACACCTGTCAGCAAAACGCAACACAAGTACCACAAACCTCCAAAATGATCGGACAGTTGAATCAACACTGCTTTAATACAATAGACCATAGTCACACAGCACATGCTCTGATGTCACGCTGAGGGTGGGAAGCCTTGAACACTTATAGGTCTCTAAATAAATCCTGTGCGAGAATGGTGAGATGGTCGAAAAACTTGACTTGTTTCTCTTTACTTTCCTTTGACCGCATTGATAATTTGCCAGATGTTGAAGGTAAAGACCGGCCCACACTGGAAACACTGTAAGCTAATGCTAGTCTAGCAAACATGAAGTTTACAAGAAATATAAATCTCAATGTTAGCGCTACTAAAGTTGGCTTGTTAAATATTAACTAATGTTATATTGTTTCATAATCAACCTGCATCAGTGATACAATAATATGACAGCGGAGCAAGTGCATGATGACTAACTTAACCAGGTGAAAAGATAGCAAGGCAGCTAATGCTACTTCGCAAGCTTGATTACATCCTGCGTATTTTACTTCCAAGTTGAACTAAACGTGTCTGAGATCTGCGTTGATGTTTCAATTTATTTCTGCCCTATTGTAATATGCTGTACTATTAAACGGTAATGTAAGCTGAGAAGTGGTTGAATGCTAATGTTAGCTGTTGTCTAAGGGTAGCTAATGGGTCATCAAATATGTTGTTTTGCCTTGAAATTCGGGTCAGTGCCTCTTCGGACTTTCATTATCCATTGTCTTTTCTGTTACTCATGAATTGGGAAGTGGTCAAATAGGGTAAAGCAAACTGTCATGCTCTACCCCATTTGGACTCTTTATATTTGGACATTTGTTTATTTCATGTTTTATTTTGAAATAACTTTCCTTGTGTGTCTGCTGTTGCTTTACTTTGTCTTTGTCTTATTTTCCTTCCAGTGTGATTGCCTGCCCCGCCCTAATGTGTTACACCTTTTATGTATTTTGTTTATGAACTTTGGTTTTCTTGCTGCACCAGTAGCTTCTCCCCTAAAGTAAGTAACGTTTCTTTCCCTTTGGTTGAATACATCTTTGAATTGAACCAGCTCTGCATCTATGTCTGCACAAGAATTAGCTGTGAATAACGTGTGGTGGTGGTTGTCATTTCTGGACAGTTTAAATATTGACTATATTTTTGTACATTAAGCCTGCATTGACTGATTTTTGGCCACTTTTTGGGGCAATATAACTAGCCAAACACATGACCTACTGTATTATGACCTCATACAGGGGCATATTTAAACTTCCAGCAGACACAGAACAACAGAAGTACTCACTTGGAGTGTTCTGTTTTATGTTAACTGATGCATTTTCTCTCTCTCCTAGCTGCTATAGTGATGGCCACATGCTGCTCAGCTTACCATGCTGTTAGCCGGTTGTTTTGAGCTAGCAGTGGGTGATGGTGTTAGCTGGAGATGTTATTGGCAGAGGTGAATATAGCTTGCTTCAGGGGGCTGTGTTAAGTGCGTGGGTGCATGCAAAACGAAAGGATGCTGGAACACACCATCAAGCCTTCTGTGTCATTCGCTGAACCTGAGCAAACACCGGTTATTGAGTGCTCAGATTATCAGCCTGTAGACTTACTTGAACTGGCACACAACTTCATATTTAAACCATGTTCTTTGTCTTTGTTAAGGTGTATGGCATAGTTTCTGATACCACAGGAACTGCTAACTTAGACCAGTGGAACTAGATAAGCAGTGATGGCGGCTTGACGATTGAGCTGGCCATGGCATGAAGGTGAAACTGCTACTGCTACGTCTTAATGCTTAGAAACAAAAGATGAAGGAATTTTCTAATGCGCAAGATTAGTTTCCACACACATCTGCACATATGTGTAGTAATATGTGCGATATCATAACTGATCTCAGAACAGTGGAAACTGAGTCAAGGGTAGCTTGACAAGCACATTTGCCAGTAGTTCTAGCTAGTTGGCCGTCAAAGAGCCCAGGATTATCCACAATGCGCACGCGCAAATGTCCAAAAAATATGTTTTCATGTGTACAGCACTGTGAATGCCTTGCTTGGGGTTAGGCTTGTATCATTTATGCTTAAGTCTTTTCACATTATCTTATCATCATGCACTTGCAGCACATCTTACCTGTGTGTGTGTGTGTGTGTGGGCTGTGCATTGTGTTTCTCCCCAGGCAGGTGTGTGTGTGGGCTCCGGTCTGATTGAGTGGCTTCAGTATGGCAGCCTGCTGCTTAAATTGGGCTACCACAGAGAGCACAGCACCATACTGCACTGCTGCCAGGCTCAGCTCACCACCGCTCCCTACCTGCCACAGATCAGCACACAGCAAGAAAACACACCGCTGGTAAGCAGCTCCTTGTGTGTAGGCGGGTTATAACTCAAATGCTCAGGGTGTGTGTGTGTGTATCCTTATGAGATCCAGTGTGAGCCAGAACAGTAAAAGAACTACTGTAAAGTCATACTTACTCAATCTGTTGCAGTGAAAAACTGCAACAGATTGAGACTGACTGCAACTTTTACTAAATCTTGACTCAACAGCATTCTGTAAAATGGTAATCACATGGCATTGCAGATCAGCTGCAGGTGATGGTGTTTTGGAGAGTGACGAATGAAACTCAAGATTCAAGAGTTTTTTGTTGTTGTTTGTTTAGAATTATAAAAGATATGAAAACTTTGTTATTGTGTTGGTGCCGTGTGTAAGGAGTTTGCTGTATGTTTACGCTCTCTGATCAAAAATTTGTTTATAAATACTTGTTTCAGTTACCTGCCTCAAAAAGCCAGTAACAGTTGGGCTGTAACAGCAACAGTGTCTATTGTAGTACTTAAAGCTGTCTGCCATACTGATGGGGGGGGGGCATGATTTCTCAAACAACATTTGAGATCATTAAGACGAAGGACCAGATTATAAATTATTGTATTAATATTTTTAAACCCTTTAGGACACAATGTTTTTATGTCGAGACATTGAGGATATAATTGGATAGAAAACTTTAAAATGGGGAAAAATATTACTGTAACCAGCTGCTTTCACTTTGCAAATCTACAGAATACAGTAGTACTAAGACTCAGAGACTTAGAGAATAAAGGGTAAAGGGTATATGAAATTTGCTTTATATTTCTATATTTCTTTATTTTTTTTGACATTACATAATATATGTTACACAACAAGCAGAAATATCTGCCTCCCTTTTAGTAAACTTAGACTAGAACTCCATGTATTTTAAAATGAATACAGAAAAAAACGTTCATATTAAACAAAAAGCCTTTCCTGTGTCGACTGATAACAGAACCAAAAATGATACATGATGTGAAGCCAGACTTTAAGTAAATGTACGGTCTTGTAGAGATTATCCAAAGTGTGTTGCATTTAAATGAAATGCAGCTGTCTAGACACCATCTGAGAAAAACACTCTGAATAAGGACTTGATGCTCCATTTAAGTATTTATCTTCACCAAAAGTGCTGCTGTATTGCAGCACTGAGGCAACTTTGAAGGTTCCATAACTTCAAATGTGTTTATTTGTTCAATTCATAGTCCAATCCAGCATTCATGTGCCTCAAACATCCAGTCAAAATGTGATAGAACCATGTGAAATTGCTCTCCTTTCTCAGGAGGTTTAATAATTTACAACCCACAGCATCCAGCTTGACTGAAAGGGCCCCAAGAAAAGCCAAACTGTGGCTGGTAAGAAATGAAAAGCTTAGTCACACCTCAGGAAAATATGAGAAAGCAGGTTTGTCTGAATAGGCTATAGTTTATGCATGTGTTTGTACTGTGCATGTATGATACAGATTAAAGTTCTCTCGAAGAAAAATATGATGAAAATCCTCAGAACTGAGGACATTTTGAATGGGTTTCACTCTTAAGACAGTACTTTAGGTTCAGGAATTCAGTTTCCTGGATAATTAAAGTTTAGGTTTAAATAGGATTGAGACTTCAGGTTAAAGGAAACAAGTCTCTCTCTGGTATGTATTATCAAATGCATTGAACACAGATGAAGTATTGTTTTCTTGCTAACTAATCCCACAGTTTTCTTCTCGGGCCGGCAATGCTATTGTCAGTCACAGGTTGTTATTTTTCATTTTCTATTGGTTGTCAATCTCAAGAGGGTAGGTCTTACCTAACACGTGAATGCTCTCTCCATGCTGGAGAGAGACGAGAGTGAAAGGAAAAAGAGATGAGTGGCATGCTGAAAGACTCCCAAGTCTTTTATTTAGAAATGAGCAATGAATCATAACCCTAATCCCGGAAGTTATTTTGGTTTAGTCTCTGTTTGTGTCTATTTGTTGACCTAACTGTCTCCAAGCTGAGTGCACAGTTGTTAATATCCACAGAGGACTGGAGCAAGCTGACCCCCATCAATGCAGGCGCTCTGGATTTCACCCATGTATTGGTGCTTTGACAATACATGTCCATGAATTTGAGAGCTTCTGAAGTAGGCAGGGGAAACCTCAATTTTGCGAAACTACACCAAACTCTCAACTGAGTATTCCTTTAATTGCCAAGGTTAAGCACCAAACAGCACATTTCCACCTTGCTTAAGTATCTTTGGCCAAGACAAAGAATGAATCCCTAACAGAAATATAGGGCAATTGGTCTGCAACTGGCCCTGACCTTTGACTTTCCAGTGGCGGGTGCTAGCAGAAAATACTTTATGCAGTACATGCAGAAATAAAATCAGCAGTAGTGCATGCATGTCAATCTGTCTCCCAGTGAGTCAGCTTAAATCCTGTCTCAATGGCAGAGCAGCGGTAACAGCCCGGAACACGTACAGTGCTCATCAGGCCATGAAAATTCACACCCAGCAAATGGATTTTTAATTATCTGTAAAAGTGTGTGTGTGTGTGTGTGTGTGTGTGTGTGTGTGTGTGTGTGTGTGTGTGTGTGAGTGAGTGTGAGTGCACACGTGTGTAATTCAGGTGAGTTATGAACAGGCAAATTGTGGGATTACAGATGGGGAGATTGTATGTTCGTCTGTGTGAGACAGTGTGTTTTTAAAAGAAAAAAGTGGCAGCACTCAACTGTCTGTATCTCCACAGCTGCAGGCTCTACTGACAGACATCATGGATGAACTGGGAAGACGGAGGACTAGCACTGAACGTGTCTGGAATAAAATGCTCAAGGTAAAGTGCGGAATTGTGTGTTTGAGAGAGAGAGAGAGAAAGAGAGAGAAACTACTTACAAAAGCTTGCCAATAGCCCACTAACTGTTTGAAGAGATTGAAGGCATATGGTCGTTTAACCTGACTGAAGTGCTGGTGACACAGGAACAGAAACATTCAGTTTCACAAAATTAAAACAGTTGCCACAAATGACAAAACTTTATAACATTAGACCAGAGGTTTTCAAATTGTGACACATGGTTCCCCAAGAGGGGAGCGTTGGGAGAGACAGTACTGCGTCAGGTTTAAGGGACAGCTGTGTGGCAGTTTTCTAAAAACAGCAGGAAGTCACTTACTGTAGTTTGGCACACTGTTTTGGCCCCTCTCACCATCAGTCAACAGTTGCAGCAGCGGCTGTGACACACAGCTCAGGGAGGCAATAAAGTTGCTCAATCTGCATCTCTAATCGCACTCCTTCTGAGTCGTAACTAAATCCAATCCGAACACAGACATGCTGCACATATTTTTAAATTCAATATGAATTCCACTTCCAGAGTGTATCATTATGTCCGTTGTGAGTACATGTTCATATACTGGGATATAAAAAAGATGTCCTTTGTAACTCCAGAACTTGCCTGAGAATCACTGCATTTTAAAGTTTTCTTCAGTTTGAAGGTAATCTAGTTATAGTTGTCTGTACATCAGTTCAACTCAGTTTTATTTGTATAGTGCCAAACCATAACATACAAGACCTCAAGGCAATTTACAGAGTAAGGTCAAGACTTTGCAATATTGCAAAGAGAAAACCCAACAGTTCCCACCATGAGCAAGCACGCGGCAACATGGAGAGAAAAAGTCAGACTCAAGGCGAGCAGCGATCTGTTTTGACTGGTTGGGTTGAGAAGAAAGAAATGTAGGAGGGAGGAGAAAGAGCGGGGAGAGAGGGGTAGAGAAGAGAGACGAGGAACAGCTGTTTATATTGTTGTATTCAAGCACCATCACACAGGTTATTATAATGGTAATAACTGATACTTATAGGTGTAATAATGTTATTAATAACACCAGCAGCAATGATAACAGCACCAAGTAATAGTAACTGTAATAAATGAAATTGATGATGATGAGGAATCTGGAATATGAGTGGCAGTTCTGGATCCTGCTGCTCCAGGGTCACAGATGTGCTGTGGAATGAGGACAGGGACGAAGAGACAGAGAGGACTATGGGAGAGAGAAGACACAAAGTTAATGCGGGTACATTGCAAACAGGAACCACTAATAGCAAATTCAGCAAACTTTTAATGGTGCCAGTTGGTATAGGCTAATAAAAAATAATAATAAAAAAACTGGCTAGAGTTGTAATTCACAACTCACTGACTGTATGGCAAGATTATTGCATCCTGTTTACATATCCAAAAGCCACAGAATGATGCAAACTCTAGTTCAAAAACTAATACTTATTTATTCATTTATTTTGTAGTTTTTTTTTGTTTGTTTTTTTTTTTTTACAGAATTAATGTCCCATCAGGTTCCTATATTCCTGGAACACTCCTCTATTCATATTTACATACATATTTACCCTGTGTTCGAAACATCTGGACATACAAGCAAAGAATTGGAGTAATTTGAAAGAATTTGAAAAACCCCTGAAAATCCTTGCCATTAGACTAATCAAAAACTGACATGGTGTTTTCCTCCCTCAGAGACAGTCCTCACCTTAGTTACCTGTAGGTTGTACAGTCTCAAGTAGAATCTAAAGTCTTTGATAGCCAAGACATCCCATCCCCAAATATGAATAGCTGGTGCAACCCAGTCCATTTTTCTAATCATGGGGATTTATAACAAAAGGCTCAGTTACACATTGGGTGTATGGAGTTTGAAAGAAAAGAAAGGGAGACTTTATGAAAATTGTAGGATACACAAATTTTTACTTCCTAGAATGACTTATGCTGCAACAAGGTACCGTCCACCGAGTTTAGCTGTTCTTTCTGTTTTTTAATCCTTTTCTGTTTCTGTTGTGAAAGTGAAATACCAAATGCCTGGAAAAGCTCATAGTCATGATTATATATAGCCAACAGTTCAAAGCCAACATTGATTTCTGTACTTAGACAGGGCCCAGACTTGTGTGTTAGCCTAGTTCCACACCTCAGAGTTGCCATCCGTATCTACAATTTTCTCAGCATTTTACATGTATTTTTGTTGTCTACTTCCTCAGTTAGAAACATTACCGAATTAATCACAGTTTTGCAGGCCAAAGTCTTTTTTTCTTTTACATGTTGAGTTGCATTCAAGATATTTTGGATAACAATCTGAAAAGTGACTAGAAAATGTAGCTGTCGGTGAAATGTAATGTAGTAAATGGTAGAACATTTTTCTCTTGCAGAGGTAACACCTGCATCAGGCCGCGGCAAGTTTATGATCAACTGAAGTATTGAATCGTACATGAGCCTGATAGTCAGTTTCTTATCTGTAATAAAAGGTTAATCAACCAACAGTTCAAAACCTAAAGACACACCTTAAAAGCTGGAACCACAGAAGGTCTGGCATGTGGTTTGAGACGTTTGGAAACCACTGTACATGTGCACATGTCTGCATTCCAGTCATACTAGGATCATGTTATGTTGTTTGTATCAAATATAAGTAACTAAGTTACTCGTAGAGTACATGGTTCTCATACAGCGGTGTGAGCAAATGAACCACAGGGTTGCGAAATAAAAGGCAGCCAGCATGTTAATGATGAATAAAGTATCAGCACCCAGCAGAGCACCCTTCTGCAGAGATTGCCTGTAGTTTTCTCTCAGTATCAGGTGTTTAGTGCAGTGAGTCAGTGGTAGAACTTTTAACTTCCTTTTTGTTGCTCCAGCTGGAGGTGCCCTCGGCATCTGCCTGGCTCACCTATGCTGAAAATCAGTTCTGCCTACTTGAGACATTTTGAACTGATCTAAGGAACTAACCTTATGTGGAGCAGCTTAGCTGTGCAGGATATGTTACCATGGTGGTCCATCCCCGTTAAACGTGATCTAAAAAACCCAAACATAGCTGGCTAACCCACTAAATACTCATACTCTAACAATTCTCTCAGTGAATCTCAAACCCTCTATCACTCCTCGGTGTAACACAATACAGTTCAACAGCACCACAAACTACATCCTCCAAAATGACCTTAAAGTTGAATGAACACCACTCTAAAAAGGTTTGAACACAAACTGAACATCATCAACCTTCATGTGGAAGGATTTATTGCTGGACTGTTGTATCGGACAGCATTAGTTTTAGCTCAGTCCACCTAATTAACTTCCAACTGAGAGTATATAGAGTTCATATTTTTCCTGCTTTTGCATACAGTGGAACCAGGATGCTCTGTTGTCTGATGCTCAGATTCATTGGCTCACACATTGCTACTCCACACACAGGTTAAGGGCCTGAAAGTGAAGGGTGGATGCAGCAAGAGGTAAAAATGCAAGGGATTGTTTTTTGATTTAGTACAGTTAAGTGATTTAGTAAGAGAAAAATGCAGGTAGACTGGATTTGATGGCGTCTAAGGCAGTGTAGCATAGTGGAAAGGAAGAGTGGGAGTGTGCAGGTTGGGAGAAAAGAAGAAAGGCAGAGTGCTTCCTGCAACTCAGATGATGAATGGGATAGGTGTGTCTCCGTGTGTGTGTATGTTTGTGTACGTGTACATGAATGTGTGTGAGAGTTGTTAGGACCGGGATTGGCCAGGCGAGTCTCTCTGCTGCTCAGTGAAGTGAGACCGCTGCTTAAAGCCTGTATTAATCACACCATCAGCCACTGCCTGACACACACACACACACACACACACACACACACACTGACAAAAGACTCATACACACTGTGGTATGGCTGCATCCAAACTGCACCCACTTGCCAGTTTGTGTGTAACCAGTGTTTATGTTGTAACGAATC
Source organism: Seriola dumerili (assembly GCF_002260705.1). Lineage (NCBI taxonomy): Eukaryota > Metazoa > Chordata > Actinopteri > Carangiformes > Carangidae > Seriola > Seriola dumerili. The sequence continues at coordinate 2,186,849 of NW_019174576.1, read as the reverse complement.
ATCTTAATTGTTTGATTAGCCTTCCATTTGCTGCCATTACTGCCTTGCTGGATTATAGCATAATTGCCAATTCTCACTTTCTCCACAATTTTTACATCAATGGCCAGAGAGATGTCTGTGGGCCTGATTTATATTTGACCAGAAAGTCTTGCATCTTTTAAAAAGGCAAAAAAAAATTCCACCGACTCTCTTTCTTTCCTTATTCTATTATTAAGAAAAGTGAGAGATCCAAAAGTCAAGGTGGACAAGAAGGCAAGTTAATTAAAAAGACTATCAGACAAAGCTTTTACTACTGCTTGGAGAAATGGAACCAACTTTTTTTTTTTAAATGGCTGAATAGTTATCATAAGTAATCTTAGAATAAACGTACAGTATATTAAATTCTAAATGGCATGTAATATACATCTTGTCTCTAAGCATGCTTGACAACTAGACACGAAAAAAAAAAATCTTTGGGCCAGCTCCACAGAGTATGAAGAGTACTGACATCTGCTAGGCGATCATCTTTCTGTAATTTACCGTATTATTCTTTCCATCCAGACATGTTGCAGTGTAGTATTATACGATGGCCACAAAGAGCGGCTGTGTTCAAGTCAGCCCTCATTTCTAAAGATTGCGCACAGTCAGTTTAAGCCACGTTTTTCATAGTTTCAACAACAGCTTAAAAAATTAGTTGGATGATTACTTAGTTACTTGTTGATTACTAATCAACTAAGTCAGTCATTTGTAAAGCAAACATTGTCAAACATTTGCTTGTTTCACCCTCTTAAATGTGAGGATTTTCTGCTTTCTCAACCTTCCTTTCTGCCGCCTTGGACTTTTTGAAACTGTAATTTCTTTCTCCACTATTTTCTGACCTTTTCATAGGTTTTAGCTGCAGCCCTATTTTCAAACCTGACATAGTCTGAACATTAAGTCTGAAGCTGTAGGTTTTGTTGCTATGGTTAACTGCACTTAAGTAAAATAATCACACACTGATTTAGGACTATGTTGACAGGACTTGTGTCTTGGGTGTCCTGATGTTTTAATGTTGCCATAATATACTTAATAAATTGATTACAGGGAACATGCATAATAACCAGTTGGACTTTGAGACCACACTGGTCCCAGTTCATTTAAACGCTTCATACATATGGTTCTTCTGCACCACAGAACCAGAGCAAACAGGGAGGTGGACAACCTTGTTTCCTTCTTATTTCTTCTTATCTTATCGCTGCCTCAGTTACATTTAGAGGAAACATTTTGCTTTTCACTAACCATAGTCGTGTCTGTGGTTAGCTTTAGGTAGCAAAAACACTTAGCTTAAGGTTAGGGAAGGATTTTTGTCTTGGTTAAAAGGAAATACATGTGATCATTGTCACTGTGACCAGACCAAAGTCTTTCCTTCAACCAAGTGAGAATCTAAACATAACCATAAAAAGGTTCATAATGCTGTAGACTCTACAAATAGATATTGTGCCGTTGGATCAGATATTTCGTTGGAAAGCAAACGCATTATTTGTCAACATTTTACTGATACGTTCAGTATCAACCTTTTTTCCGATTTGCCAAATATGTAAATTAACAGCATATCCTCACTACATTAGAAGAAAACACAATTTAATTATGCATTTTAATTGCATTTGTTGCAATTACGTTTCCTAGAAAACATGTTTGCCGTTGCAAATTAGTTGCATATAAAAGTCATTTCTAGTAGACAGGGTTGTCTGGGAAGAAATTACAGCTTATCTTAATGGTGTGGTCAAAATGAACTTTTCACAGCAAAAGAAACCAACAGCCCAAACACATTTAGACCAAACTTGGAAATTAGTTATAATGAAGATTGTGCAATGTGTCCTTTGTGTGTGTTTTCATTATTGAGTTGGCCACTTGAATTTCTGTGTTTGTTGATTGTGTTTTTGATTAGACCAATGAATTTTATCCCTAATGGAACTTTCAATGCTACAAATTCACATTATGGACGCATTTAGAGAACAAATCATGTGTCAAATTTGATTTCACTACCTACTAACATGTATAATTACACAAAAAATTGATTTATGATTACATTTTTTATATACGCAATTCTTAGGTCCTTTTTTCCCTCTTCTTGCTACACTCTCTGTTGTTATCAATAAATTAGGAATCGTGGCGAATGGCTCAAACCAAATCAGGTTTAGTTTTTGCATATGTCTTCAAGACCCAGCACTGCACAGGCCAGGAACACACTGGACGCATTGTGTGTTCTTCCTGGCTGCAGAACGCCTCGGTTTTCATTTCAACGTACACGTTAACAGGTTAGAGCGGACACACTGCTTTCCCACCTCCATTCAAGAGGCACACTGCTGCTTCCCTAAACAGAAATGTCACATTTGAAAGCATTTAACGCAAAACTCACAAATTATTAAAAACACTGTCATTTGCAAACACCAATGCTCTTTCTCTTTCACAGCTTATGTTTTGAATGACCTTTGTTGGCCTTAAAATTATAAACTCTGCACACAACTGAGTGATCTTGGTAAGCTTCACTTCATCCAAAACATTCTTAGACTTTCCAACCTGAAGTTATGTTTTTACACAACAGCAGTGCTATTTTATAAAGTATACTTGCTCTATGACTTGACGGAGCTGTTTCCTGATGTCTTCTGCCTCTTGTTAAAATTCCATTACACAAAATTAACCTCAACCCACTTCACCTTCTTTTTCTCCCCCAGTCCTCTCTTCTCTTTTGCGCTTTTTTCCATCTCAGTTCGGACCAGAATAGTGAGAATGCATCAAATGTTTTCCGCTCCATAAAATATCTATAAGGGAATTTGCGGACTGTGCCGCTCTGCTGCAGTCGTGAGGAGGTGCTTTTATTTCATCTATGTAAGGTCTATTTCCAGACTTCGGCCCCCACACCACCCCTACTCTCACTTTATTCTCTTCCCCAATTCACCTTCATCTTTTCCTTCCCTCCTCTCTCATTCTCTTTATTCATCTGCTCCTTTGTTTCACTCTCTTCCCTTTTCCTTCCCTCCCTCCCCTTGTTTTTCTCCTCTTTATCCTTAGATGCCTTCTTATTACTTTGCATAGATGTCTTGTAGTATTACTTCTACTACTAACATGGAAAAACTGCACAAATTTCATATGAATGTTGTACATAAACATGCACATATATGGCACTACTTTTGCTATTAATAAAAATAACAGGTTGTGGCTTTTGCAATCCCGAATTCAACATAAACAAAAAGACTTGTTCATCCCTACCATACCAGCTGCATCTGTTGCTTCCCTTTAAACTACTGACATCCTTTTGATAGGATGGTACAGCATCACTTTCACACTCCGCAAGGATGGGGTGTGAATGACAACTAAAGCTGGCATTGATTTTGTTTGCAATCTTGGTTCATACATGTACCAAATTCCCTGTATTATGTATTTTGTCTGATTCCTTTACGCTGAAGTTTGGTTTTCTTTGTTATCCTATGGTTGTGTTTATTGTTAAAATTTAATTGATGAGCAAAAGATGGCCAACCATCCAATTTACATATAGATGGGTGACAAAAGGAAAAACCAACATGATGTGTGTTGCTCCATCATGAGCCTCCAAAAGGGCTTCAATGCTCCTTGCCATAGATTTTCCAAGTGTGTTCTATTGGCGCTAGAAGGACAAACAGCTTTATTTTAAAAGATATTCTGTTATATAGGTGGTGGTGGAGAGCAGTCACTCCAAATTCTCCCATAAGTGTTCAGTTGAGTTGAGATGTGGAGACCGATGGCCATCTTCATTCATTCTGGTTATCCTCATTTATTCAGGGTTGTCCTTCAATATGTACACGTTTTTGGCTGCCCAACGTTTCTGTAGGAAATATTTGTTAAACCAAACAGACTCGATTTACTCCCATCCAGGCAGCTGAGGGAAACATTTAATTTCTGTGATCTTACAAGTTCGCTTACAAGCTTACTTAACAGCATATTTGTTCATATCGTGCTTGGTGAACAAGCCCTGTGGTGTTTATTGATTGTTGGGCCCTGTTTTAACAATCCAGACACTATGGAAAAGGTCACTGGACCATTTGAAGCACTATATTGTATGTGTGTGTACAGTCTGTGTTTCCTCATAGAAAGAGGCTCAAGAAAAATGTGGTGTTGAACCTCTGTTTTGATGGATGCTTTATAGAGCAGAGTGAGGGTTAAAATTACTCTATAGAATAATGAAGTGTCTATGCATTCTGAGCTAGGCAGACACTGTGTTTTTATTAATCTTGATACAGGTATGCCCACAAACCACCAGCTCAGTGTGTGATTCAGCTGTTTAATACATCTTAGACAGAGAACCCTACACCCTGATCAACAGAAAGATAAAAGATATTAATATAACTAAAAAGCAGAATAGAATGAATGTGTTTGGGTATTATGTTGCATGGTTAATTGTGAATATGTAAATTGAATAAATATGAAACATCAAGGTGGTAATCAAGTCTAGACATACCACTTTATCTTATAATTGTGAGGTGGACCAGGACAGCTGATAGCACTGTTACTGACAGGGGTATCTCAGAGAAGTGAGGAAGTCCTTTCATGCTATGGGTTGGAAGGTAGCAGTGAGTAAACAGTTGTCATAGCTGTATTAGACGCCTATAATTGATGGTGGACCAGAAGATGTCAGAAGAATTCAAAGCACATGAAAGAAGTATTTTGCGGACCAGGATGTCTGACAGAAATGTTGCAGACCAGGGCTTGTCACAACAGTGGAGGATTGTGGATCACAGGACAAGACATTGGCCAAAGTACTTGACAGGCAGCGAGCAGGTTGTCACATGACACAACAGTAGAGGGAAAAAAATTAAAAATCTGAATTTTGTTACTTACTGTTCATACAGTAAATCCCATAATACATGTAGGGTGCACAAATGTTTTTGATTTAGTTATTGACTGACATTACCTACTGAACTTCAAGCATGAGCGGTAATCTTTCTTCTATGGTGCAGGTTTTTACATAATGTGTATATTTAATATACATATGATTGTACATATGAAACATTTTATATTTTGTATTGATATATACTTCTGTTAATATATCAAAGATTATATTCTATAAATATTTGTGCACCTGACATGTATTGGAGGATCAAATATGATTGATATGAAAATTAAGTAGAAAATCACGATTTCATTCCTCCTCTAAGTGGGTTGGCAGCACTATTTTGCACACTCTTTCTGTATACAAACTCCATGCTTCACAAAGTACTTTATCATAGAATGTGTCCTCTGCCTTTAGTTTGTGCAGCAACTTTCACTCTATTGATATTAGACCCGGAACAGAGAGACGCCCTTGACTGACAGTGTTTCAAGTGAAAATTTTAATCCTCTTCAAAGCGGAAAACGCTCTCTCAGCTGATGCTGTAGTTGAGGGAACAGTCAGGAAGAGACAACAAGATTCGTAAACTTGTCTCATGGCCTCTGTGATTCCGGTTTAATTCATGTGAGACATCAGCTCTGTAGCGTTCTTTTTAGCTAAGGTGGGCGATGAATACAGCGAGAGCTCATTGCGGAGTTGAACAACATCAAAGAAATGCCCCTATGTCTCTTTCAGTGATGTGAAAGCTATGTCAAGAAAGGCTGTTATACTCTGAAATTTTAGCCAGATTCAGCAATTCAAGAAATTTCAGCTTTTCACATTTTAACATTTTATGCAGTTGGGACACAACTGTGTCAAAGACATCTAAGTACATCTGGTGAAATTCATCTTCAGTGCGTACAGAAAGCCTGGATATCTTGGCTGGATTTTCAGATGACTCTCCTCACTTCTCCCCTGACTGCAAAACACTGAACAAGACATCAATGTGGAAAAATATGTCTGCAAAGATTTCCAAGAGGAACCTGAATTTTATTTTCATCTAAAACCACTTAACCTTTTTAACCCGATGATCCTGACCTGACTCATAGAGTCTGCAGCCCGCTGCAATACTAGCAGCAGTACATTGATGAACAGCTGGTTCAGGATCTGTCTGTCTTCATCAACCAGCGCATTGTAAAGGATTCAGGTTGCAGCTTGAACACAACACCAGAAGAGATCCAGACCTTTTTAGGAATTTCAGTGTACTTGGCATGCCTTGGATATCCAAGAATTAAAGTGTATTGGGCTGCCAAAACAAGAATCCCAATTATAGCTGACTCAATGACACAAGATTGTTTTCACAAGATCAGATTTTCCCTGAAAGTGGTCAATGATCTGGATGTGCCTGAGGATAAGAAGAAAAAGGATTTGCTTTGGAGAATAAGACCATTTCTGAAGAAAGTGTTCCAAGGTTGCCTCAGTCTACCCAGGCCAGCAAAGGTCTGGATTGACAAACAAATGGTTCCTGTCACAGGCTGGTATCCAGTTCGGCAGTATGTTCTTGGCAAACCAAATCCAACAGGCTTAAAGGTATTTGTTCTTGCAACTCCAAATGGCCTTGTGCTGGATGTGGAGACCTATCAGGGAAAGAACACCTTCATTCAAGACCTGCAAATGGGAAGGGGTGCAAATGGATTCCTGCGTTTGACCGTGACTGGTGTATTTTGACTGGTATTTTACCACCATCAAGCTTCTGGAGACCCCCAGAAAGAGACCTGCCGTCTACAGGAAGAATTCAGAAGAATTGAATTCCAAAAGAATGCCACTTCACTGCTGACAAGGTCCTGAGCAAAACTGGAAGAAGGTCATCAGAAATGGTTGTACGAAGACCTCATGAAATTGCACTCACCAAATTGATAGACAACAAGCCTGTTGTTATGGTATCAATTGTCCATGGGATTGAGCCCCAGGATACCTGTTCCAGATGGTCAAAAAACCCCAAAAACCAAGCAAGTCCCAAGACCTGCAGTGGGGGGGGGGGGTTGACATGGATAATTATAGTGGATCTTTCCATGTATGTAGTCAGCTTTCAAATCTTTCCCGATTGAGAACAATGAAGTCCTGTTGTCTACTATAGTGGACATGTTGTAAAATTTGAATAAAGTTAAGTTTTAACATTTTTTTCTTTGCAATGTATTTTTTTTTTTTACCATCCCAGCACATAATTTATATCAGAAAAATCAAAATTAAGAAACTTAGCCACAAATGTTTAGTGCGTTGCCAATGATCCAAGATATCCAGTGTTTATCTAGTAATGCTGATTAAATGTTAAAAGCGTGAAAAATGTGAAAATGTGTAGAAAGTGCAAATGCACAGGTGCTGTGCTTTTAATCAACTGCCACTGCATTGGTGACTAATGTGGTTTTTTAGTCTGGGGCTGGGAGCGAATGATCATAATGCTTTTTCAACTGGGTGCTTTTCTATGTTATACTTGCATGACTGATCTGAAATTTGCACGTGTATCTGCAGAATTAGCAGTTTCAGAGATGTTAGTAGCTGCAGGCAGTTTGGGTTTAGTCAGGTTTAATCCATCCCTCACACAATCAAACATGAGTTACTATTAATAAACAAAGCACACTTCAAAACAAGTCCGCCACCATCCATCAGCGGCTGTACTATATTTCTACTAGTGGATGTTGGCAAACCTACACACACATTTAGCAGAAGAAAAAGCTATCAGCAGTCATTGTGTGCAGCCATAACTGAGAGAAGCTGCACAGAAAGCTGCAGCGGCCGAGACAAAACAGAGGGAGCTGCTGCTCACTGTTGGAACAACAAACAGCAATTGGGTGAAATCACATGGCTGTGTGTTTGTTTCTCAGTTTGTGGGGATAAAATCTGTATTTGACCTTCTGTCTGTCCCACATCACCCTCCCATCCTCACAACTTATTGCTTAGTGACCTATAATGTGTTAATTATAGCTTGCTTGCTACCCCCTCCCCCCCAAAGTGAACACAAACCTTTATTAACATATTTCATATTTGTGCGTACATATTAAACTTTGATAATCAATACTAGTGAGCCTTCAGTTGCATTTGCAAGCAAGAAAACACTGCAAACGTGATACAGACTCCACTGGCCTTGCACTTTTCTGATTATTCTAATTTTCTCATAGATGAACAGTAAGAACAAAGAAGTCTATGAAACGCTTCATTTATTTTCTCTCTTGAAAATTTCTGAAAAGCCACAACTTTTCATTTATATATTTTTAAAGTAGATTGTCCAAAACTAGGGTGGCAAGGCATGTTTTTAGGGTTGGCAGCTGCAACCCTATCTCACCCCTTGGTGCACAACCACCGTCACAGAAGCTGAGTGATGTGCTGCTTTGGGCGGGGCCATCTGCAAAAACGGCTTAGCCACTTTAAAAAATAGAAGTAGAAAAACGTCATTATCATTATTTGAATATTGTCAGCTCTGCCATTTGGAAATACAGTTTGTGAACCACTGAACTACTGTATTACTACGGACAAGCACGACTACACTGCACACTTACACCGCAGATCAGGTGTTTTGAGTCAGACAGAGTTAAGCGTATGTATGCTTGTGCGTAGGAATAAGGTCGTTCAAGGCAGCACATCGCTGGGCTTCTATGCCTTTATTCCCCACTGCTTCTCTAAACTGAGATCTATTACTACGTTAATACACTGACTATAGATAGTGGCCTCACACAACCCCACATCAAATAACCCAAACTATCACTTTAAGTAATTTTTTAATGCTTGACAAGCCTGGTCACGCCCATGAAAATGACAGAAATGATGAGTAGCATTGGCCGGTAGTCAAGCAAGCTTCCAGAGACAATAGCTACTGTAGCCAAAAGAGGCACTCATTACACATTGGAGAGCGTGTCTGTGCATGTGAGTATGCTTTGACCCTGTTCCACAAAACCCAGTTAAAGTACAACTCTCCATCACTTATTTCTTTTCAAAGTTCTGTCTTCTTTCTCCTGGTTTATGAAATGAAGGAGAAGTGCTGAAGCCAAAGTACAGTAGGCAGGTAATTACATCCTTGACAGATGGAGAAAGCAAGCAAAAAGAGTGCAAATGCTATAGATGAACAGAAAGGAGGCAGTGAGGAGTTAAAGCTGTGCGTGAAAAGGAGAGAGAACTGAAGGTAGAGAAAAAAGTGGGGGGGAATAAGGGAGAGAATGAGAGAGAAATGGGAGATTTATTTTAGCTCACAAATAGCCAATACATAACCTGGTGCCACCTGTCCAAACTGTATTACTCTCTGCTAGTTTACAGCCTATAGTGGTGGGACTCAGTGCTGTTCAGGCCTAATTTACACAGCAAGCAAAGTCTACTACATAACAAAGCTTTTGAATATACTTCCATGTCTTAATAACAGTGACATCTGTATTCTGGACAACTTTTGAAAAGGAACCAGCCATCTTAAATACTGAACTCTGCATTGTCTATGTTGGTCCGATAGTCACCTTAATGACATGTACGACATTTATGATTAACATTATACTGGAAAACAGGTCTCTAAAAAGAAAAGAAGTAGATGGAAACAACAACAATAAACTTGGCCTTAATCATACTAATTTGGCTGGTGTTAATCTGTATTCTTCTAATTGTAAAAAATCCCATTGAAAAACCAAAACCAACAATGAATCGGCTCAACCAGCAAGTGTTACATGTATGGCTAAAGCCCGATATAGCTTATTCCTCTGTGCCATAGAGCTCCACTTTTGTCTAAAAACTAATAACAACTTGCAAGGCCTCACTTTCACATATTGGGACGTTGAGTTAAATGCTAATGTCAGTATAGTAAAATGCTTACAGCCATTTTTTGTGATTTTTTTTCCAATTGTTAAGTGTTCACCATCTAAAGGAATTGTGTTGACATGCATTTGCAGGTGTTTAGTCATAAGTGTTGGCCAAATAAAAATTTTTCCCTAAGGGCGGCACTAGATAAAAAGTCAGAGGACCACCAAATTTATTACAATTCATCTTGACTGGGACCATATTTGCTTGAAAAAAGTTGTATGAAAATCCATCTAGTAGATGTGGAGATATTTCACTGAATAAATATAAACTTTGACCTGCTGGTGGTGCAAGATGAGCAGTCAAAGGGACACTAAAGTCAGTGAAATTCATCCCCTCTAATGCCTATACCAACCCATTCTCATTCCCAAGTCAAATCAAATACTTACATTTTGTCAAACCAACTGGCATCTCATAGACACGTGCAAGGTAGCCTTTGGCGTTTTTATACTGTCACACAGGATTTCTTCAATTGACCCCAGAGTTAACTCACTTGCAGCAATATCAGACACCCAGAGCTACTTCTCAAGCCCTCCACCGACACCAATGTAAACTTACCCGCAGCAATAGTGGACGCTTTCAGCTCCGACATTCCCATTGGAGAGCCAAGGCATAACACAGATTTGCAAATAAGATATTCACTGGGGGTGACCCGCCATCTGGAATGACTTTTTCCACACTTTAAATTACACGCTCAAGGTTTTTTAAGCCTCATGCTAATGACAGCCGTGGCTGGAGGCATTATGTCTTTGGGTTGTCCGTACGTACATCTGTCGGTCTGTCTGTCCATGCATCCCATCATCCCATTCTCATGAACGCAATATCTCAGGAAAACCTGGAGCTATACTACCTATAAATTTACAACACAATTTAAAAATTACAAAATCCTTAAAAAAATAAGGCATTTCACATAAAGAAAATGAAATATAACTATAACTTGGATATATAATATATCCAATGTGTGATGCACAAAGCTGCCTGAGCCTTTTATGTACACAGGGTGGATCATGTCCTCCTTCGGGGTGAAGGGTGTCTTGTATACTGAAGTTGTGTCAGCGGGTGCTGGAGCCCTCAGGGCAGAAAGTCAGAGTGGTCATCCTGACGTGTCTTCCAGTGATATTCCAACACTTTCCTGATGCTGCTGGCTGCTGTGTTGTCAGGCTGACATATGGTTAAAGCCCAACACCCACCCAGCAATAACTTTCTTCTTTGAAGTCTAGTGGGTCCAGGCACACAAGTTTCATCAGGTCACACAAGTCATCTGTAAAACATGGCAGATTCAGAGTTACATGTACATTAAACTGTTTCATTAGGGCCATGTAGGTACAACTGCACATACGTTTCATCTTGAATGAAGGAGAAGCATCTATTTGAGTAGTAATTTCACTTTAAAATAAAAAAAGCAGAAACCAAAGTGACAAAACAAAATTTGTAATCCTTCATAACTGACCAGTGAAGCGATCTGCTCACCATGATTGTGAAATTCTTAAATCTAACTTTCAAAGCAAATCTAGTGGGATTGACCTCTCTTCATGTGCATTATTTTGAGCACTGAAAATGCATTTGTTTTCATTACATCATGCATCTTTCAGACAGGACGTGTACACTTTTAGTTGTGACGATGTTTGCATACCAACATACCATGTATGACTTCCCAGAAAAACACTAATAGACATTATCCATATTATGAACAAATCTTTTCCTCTGACATGTTCTGATGTTCTGTGTTGTGCTGTTAGAGGAGGGTCTGTCTGGCATCATACATGCTGGTAACATGCTGTAAGGCTGGCACAGGGGTCCTGTTGTGATGTTCTGTAAGAAGGAAAAACTACAAGAGTAACTTTAATTTCACAAGCTGTGGCCTCCTTTCAAAAGAGTCTTTTCAACATTACATTTTCTGTTCACACATATTGTATTCATGGTTTCACACTGCTCGAAAGTGCCTCACCAGCAAGCTTGCAACTGTTTGTGTGTGTGTTTAAACACAAATCCACCACCACAGTTACTTGCTGAAATAGCTCGTAATGTGCAGGCTGATAATAAGCCACGAGGAAAAAAAAACATTTTAGTGATATACCTACATTTTGGGGTTCTGAATCGACACACTGGCCCAATAAAGTTGGAACAGCCCATCCTTCAATAGCACACAGCCAGCTGGCAGGCAACCATTGTTGAACCTGGTCGCCTCATGAAATGCAGTCCAGACAAAAATGCAGGGTTGTAACGCTACTGCTGTATGAGATCCAAATCCATATCCACCATAGCAACAGACACTGTGATAACTGGCGTAACTAGCCCCCACCTGACCTGAGGCCCAGAGTGGAGGTCAAACATCCGAGTGTTTGGAAAGTTAAAAAAAAAATATGTTGAAACAAAGTGTTCAGAACAGACTGAAACGTGGACTTTTATCTTACTGGGAGCTTTTTAACATACGTTCACCACATGTTTTGGAACTTCGGCTGTTTTATCATGGACATCCAATATCACAACACAACATTCAGTCAATGGTGGACTGACATTTTTAAATACTCAATAGAGCATCAAATGTGGCTTAATCTGTGGATGAAAATAGGTTTATTCCTATTTGAGTAAAATTATATAAAAAACTGCTAAGCTCAGCTGTTGATACATTTATATGTAATAAATTGGAAAATAATACACTTGGGGCTAAGATCCAAAGACACTGTAGACAAGTCGAAAAGTTTTGTTGGTTTTTGCCTTTTCATGGGATTTGTTAACAATAAGAAAAATATAGAATAAAGTCAACCTTACACATTAAAGGTACTATTTGATGGTATCAATACTTCCTATATATATATCCTATTATATATTTCCTATTAAATCCCAACTTTTTGTCTCAGTTCACTGTCACTGTGATGCGAACCCGTGACCTAAGTGTTTAAGTATGCATGTTGTGTGTTTGTGTTCAGGTTGGTTGGCTGGAGGATCGAATTCACTTAGTGGAGAAAAAATACCTCCACATAAAAGCTGGGAGGCATCAGTGCAGACAGATGACTAAGGACAAGGTAATTAAAGCCATATGAATTCCATGTTTACCTATAAGACTTTCACTTGATATGCATTGGCTTGTTTTAAAAACCTTTGTTGGCATCATAAAACGTTAATAACTTGTATTTAATTGTATAACAGCAGTCACTGCTGTGTATATTGGAACATGTGCAACATCATTAAGATTCAAGTTTGCAGAGAAGTAGAGCTACTATTTCAAAACTGTTAATATGACTATATAAAAAGCATCCAATGCCCACATGAACTGCAATTAAATGTTAATATTTGCTATTGGCAGTTGCACCATATTGAGTGCATCAGGAAGAGAGTCACCAGGAATTTAAAGCTTTGTAGTTAGTTTGGAGGTAGATCACTGCACTAACTTTAAGTCCATGATATTTATAGACACCTCTGAATATTTATAGTCACCCCAACCCCCAATCAGCTTGATGCATATTTATGATCAGCACAATTTACTCAGACGATTGACATTACAAAGAAACTGAGCACAGCCAATGTCAACCTGTATGCTCACCCCATCGGTGAATATTCATAAGAATTCAAAAGATCTAGGAGACATATTATTATTGTTCAGACTATTGTTTTGTGCCCTGGGTCACAAAATTGTGTTTACAGACTATTTTATGGTGGCTAGTCAAAATTTTCTTTTGGGGGTAGAGTTTGCACCAGGGGAATTTGGACCTATGACCTCAGTATTTCTAGACTCTTGGCCTCTGCAGTGATCATTATCAGGTGTGTCAGGTTCATGCTGCTTACCTCCTGTTTTTCTGCTTCCAGGCCAAAGTAAAGAAGAGATCCAACATCTCCAGGGAATTATTTCCAACCCCTACTGCTGAACACACTGTAGCTAAGCAAATCTCACCTTAAGCTGAAAACCTGCTGGTGCCAAGACACCCTGATCAGCACAACATGAAGCAGCCAATAAGAGCTGCTTTTCTTGAGGGAAAATTCCTCTAGCTATGTCATTGAAAGTAATACATTTGATCAGAATCGGCAAATGAAAAGCTCACCAGCAGTGTCTTAACTTACGGGACTGTATAAAGTAAATATTAAATATTACAATAGATAAATATGTGTGGACATTATACAGTTTGCAGTTCTTTATTTCTGACTAAATAAATAAATAAAGTACTGACTATTGTACTGGCAAAAAAAAAAAAAAAAAGGATCATCAGATCAGGTCGTCCCAGGTCATATCCCAGCTGATGACATTAAGAGCTGTTGTCAGATGGCATGTACATGAAGAAGGTCTTTTTATTTACCTCGGGGGTGAATGTGGCTCAGGAGGTAGAATAGGTCACCCACCCATTGGAAGGTCAGTGGTTTGATCCTCAGCTCGTCTAGTCTGCATGTCAGCATCTTGACCAAGTTTCCTTTGACAAGATGCTGAAAAGTGCTATTAAAATGCAGTGCATTTGCCATTTACTTCTTGGGAATCCAGGTCTCATTTATTGTACATTTGTGAAGCCATAATTTTACGAGGAAGCAATCTAACAGCAATTTAGCTAAAGCAATGTAATTGGACATGTTTAACATTTAAATGTTGGACTACAGTGAACTACAGTGCATTCAGAAAGCATTTAGAGCGCTTCACTTTTTTTGTTATGTTGCAGTCTCGTGCTAAAATCATTTTTCCCTCATCAATTGACACTCAAAACTCCATAATGCGGGATCCACAAAGCCAAAAAAAAGCTCCCATGTCTCTTGATGATCTTTGAGATGTTTCTACACCTTGATTGAAGTCCATCTGTGGTAAAAATCAATTAATTGGACATGATTAGGAAAGGAAAGGCGCACACCTGTCTATATAAGTCTGTCTCACAGCTGACAATGCAGATGAGAGCAAAAAGCCATGAGGTGGAAGGAACTGTCTACAGAGCTCAGAGACAGGATTGTATGGGGGGAAAGATTTGAGGGAAGGCGACAAAAAATACTGCTGCATTGAAAGTTCCCAGAAGCACAACAGCCTCCATAATTCTTAAATAGAAAACGTTTGGAACGACTAGGAAGCTTATGCGTTATATAAAAACTAAATTTTAAAGTTCAATCACTGCTGACCAGCCCGTTGTTAAGTGTTAAACAGTTAGCCCAATAACTACAGCTGGAGACAGCAGTCCTTGTTCTGCTCCACAGGCTATAGTTCCCCACCTGATTCCCCCACCTGCTGTACATTTTCCCCACCTGAGCGGAACAGCGGTCACAAGATACAAATCAGAACCTCCGGTCAGACCTTTCACAATAAAATCTGCACGGAAACAGGATGCAGATCGTAATTAAGATTGTGGATTACGATTCTACCCAAAAAGATTGTCATACGAACTTCTGGCCAGATCGCTTAAACACATCCACAGCAGCACATCGCCCAACTTCTGTGCCGGTGCTCCCGGCTGCTTCTCTAAACTGAGGGTGTGCCGATCCGAATCTACCGCAGGTAATACACTGACTATGTATTAGTGCCTCACGTGGGGATGCCATCTTCCTGCAAAGCCAACTAGCTACCTACAGTATCAACTACATCCCAAAAAAAAAAAAAAAAGCAACAAATAATCACAAAAACTGTCAATTCGCTAACTGCTCCTAGCAACCAACAGCACTATCTGTCAGTTGTTTGTCAGTCCTTTTAAAGAGTCCTTTTTACTTAAATTACTTTTCCAAGTTGTGACATTCTCATAAAATGCTCTTGACAGTGAAGATAACTTGAGACATACAGATAATCCAACAGTGGTAAGAGGCTGTTCTTGGTGGACAGGACAGGCTGCCGAAATCACAATCTTACAATCGCCAAATAAAAAGTTTCTTCCAGCTCCTATTCTCCTCTTCTCTCTGTCCTCAGCATTATTCTTATGTGGCACATATAAATGAACATGTCACAGTCTTTTTTTTTCTTTCTCTGATTTAAGCCCTCCATCTTCCCCATTTTTCTCCCTCTATTTCTCCTCATCACTTCACCTCTCTCACTACTCGGCTTCTGGTTTCCCTGTGTGGCTCTGGGGCCTTTGTCCATACTACCGAGCCTTCATGAGAAGTCTCAGTGATTGAGTCAAAGTGTTTGTGTGCATTTATATGCCTGTTTGTGTTCTGTTCATGTATAATAAGTTGTTTATTCTTTCCCATTCAGATGTCGTGGAACAGTAGCACACAGTCACGCACACCCATACACTCCCATTTTTTCTACCATGGAGTTTCATGGTTGATCATCATTTTTGTACATGCTTGGTGTTTATTTTTTTGGATGCTTTGTAGCTAATCAAACAGCCGAGATGGCTGCATGCTTGGTGCACTGAGTGTCTCACTATGGGGTTTCCTGAGGACTTGAGAACTCCTCAAGGGGCTTTCAGGGGACCACCAGCTAAATGAGGGATAATTGAACATAGCTATAATTGAATATATGGGGAATTATTTTAAAATGAGGATGTATGACTGTAATGTTCACTACCCATGCTTTTATTAGCCAATGTAAGACATCCATAGAGTTCTGCCTCTTCCATTGCAAGCGGTTAATTTGTTAAAGTCATATTCACAAGTGCATCACCACTTTGAAAAGCTAATTTTAATCTGAAGCACTTAAATGCAGAGCGCTCTGAGTACCTGTTGTATTAAAAGAAATTTACATTTAGAGGCAACTGCAACAGCTCTGTAATAATTTAAAGAGAAGATCAGACTACAGCCAGTAAGTAAAGTAAGGTAAATTTTGGACTTAGGTGAATCAAAAAAGTAAAAAGCCTCCACTTTTGCTCCTACTTCCAAACTTAAAGATAAGAATGATTAAACTACTATATACATTTTATTTACAATTGTCTGATCATCCTCATTGTCTGCACTTGTCAGTGGGGTACTAAACTCTCCTTTATATATAATTTCACATAATATTTATAGAGTACATTATAAATACATTCAAACACAAGTAAAATGAACTTTTTAGAAAATTATAATTACATATGTACGTTCTTGCACAACAACATACCACAGAATAAACTGCAATGGTTTCTTAAAAAGATTTTTACAATATGGCAGATGTAGGGTTAAAGTCTCTGAGTATATCTTTGATTGACAATTCCTTCTCTGAGCATACACGTGATCAACCAAGTGATCACTTGAGAGTTGGTCTTTATATAAGAGACTTTTACATTTAGCTTAATAAATGTGTGCTTATTGCTCACAATCAGTGAAGAAGTTCTTTACACTTAAGTTGGTACTTCAGAGAATTCTTAAGTGATTACATTTGTTGATACAGACCACAAGATTCAGTTGCAAGCCTGATTGCCCTTTGTCACAAGCTGTGACCTGGGAGCAACTGACACGGCTCCATCAGTGTTTGAAAGGGCACAGACCAGGTCGATAAATCGGAGATGTGCTCGGAAGAAAGGCCCTTAAAGGTGAGCAATAAAATTTAAAAATATGTCTTTTAAGTTTTAAGAGCTTATTTGATTTTAGTTTCCAAATTTTAAATGGTGCAATTTGGTTGAGGATGGAAAGGCATTGAGCGTAAACAGAGCTATGTTAAGAGAGCATCTGACTCAAGAGGAGCTACCAGGGAATTAAGGGAAGATGAATTAAAGGCAGGATGGGGATGCGAGAGCATGTTATAGGGTGGGGACTAGGAGTAGAGAGCAGTAGTGGAGACGGCCATGTCTCATCCATGATAAAAAAAAGGCCCTGATCATTAGATTAGCATAATGATTTATTGGCAAGTGATCTCAAATGCAGATCTCTAGATGTGTTGTAAGGACTGGGGGCTCTTTGACTAGTTATGGACCGGTGGGAGGGTAAATGATGTGTGTGGCCAGTAGGAGGAGCTAGCAGAGGCAGCAATGTCCTTAGGTGCCACTGTAGACGGAGAGCAAGGTTCCTTGGCAAGTGGACTGGAGGGAACTTTGGAGATTGAGGACCAGAGTGGGGAGAGGACGAGAAAAAAAAAAACACTTTCCACAAGAGCTTAAAAAGCTAAAAGGGTTGTTAAAATCCTTTTTCATCACCTCAAATTACGTATCATCTTTTGTCCCTATATGAACTATTGCTCAGCTGGCAGAGAGGAGGGGAGTGAGGGCAGCCCTCGGAGCTTATCCTGGAGGACCAGGAGTCAAGGACCATGGCTCCAGGGAATCAGTGAGAGCCAGCATTAAAGAAACTGATCTTCCTCATTATATAGTCCCATACTGTTAATATGGTTGAGGAGAAAAGGGGAAGAGGAGATAACAGCCTTGGGCTCCCATGGCAGGAGAGTGGGCTATCTGCTCCCACACTGTGCGTTATCTAGCAGGTGAGCGATATGATGAGGGAGAGACCTCAGACCCGGAAGAAGGATCCCCTCCTGGCTCAGGGCAAGGAAGACATCCAGAGCATCTGAGCACAGTCTCTTTCAGCATCTTACAACAGGAAGAGGGTGTTGCTCGAGATGAGGGCCATTGATTTGGCCTCAGAGTGAAGCGGCAGGCCACCCGAACACTGTTCACCACCAGTGAAGGGGAAGCCACAGTGTCTGCAGGTGCCACCGTCGGAGAGGGGTCCAGATTAGCGGTTGGAAAGGCTTAGGAGAGATGGATAGGCAGCCCCGTCCAAGTCACTCGTGCCACCAAAGACCACCAGTTTAACCCGCTACAGCTGCTGGTTATGTGTTGAGCAAGAGGAGGTGATCCTGCGTTCTGGATGGTTGCACTGAGAGAGGCAATCTGTTTGGACTGCTCAGAGGCTGCGCCCATTAAGATGGTCAAACGGGAGTCCTTCCTCTACAGTTCATCAAAATGTCCTCTTTAAGGTCAGTGATCTTTTTATTTGCTTTCTCTCTTTATTTTCATCTCTTCTCACTGGACCGAAAACCAAGCATGACTGCCAGCGTCATCATAAATATCAAAGGGATGTCAGGGTCTTGCATCCATTCCAAAATGTTGACATAAAAGGAATGACTTACACCTGCTACGTTATAGCATAACCCACACACACATTCAAACTAAGCTATGTTCAACTTACACACAGCTGATGCAACAGGCTGATGAGCTACAAAAATAAAACCCACACATAAACCATATTTCAAACCACAGTTTTCCAACCGCTGACTGGAGACAAGGCACATTTTCAGTATCACTTTACTCTCTCTGCTTTTCCCTTCATCACTCATCTCCTGTATGTTGACACCTGTGCAGAGCAGAGGAGCTAGTACTCCAACTGCTTAATTCTGCAAATCATTGAATATGCAGTGTGCAGCCTTCTATTGGATCTTAGCATCCGAATATTGTTCATCAATACTGAACAAAGTGAACCCGTTCTCCTCTGTCAGATGGAGGACAGACAGGCGATTTAAGGTTTTTGATTGCACTGCGATACTGGAGAAGTGAGGGTTTCCCATGGACTGAACCCCTCAGGGGACACAAGGTACACATCTAACACCCCTAACTCTTCTTCTTTCCCCTGACTAAGCTGAAAGTGACCATTGAGCCCTGTCACGTGTTCATGTCCGTGTATGTGTTGGTCTTTTGAAGGGATCAATGTATCTCCAGGGTAAGAGTGTGCGAGTACACAGCGGGAGGAAGCCTCTACACGTGTACACAAGTCGCCATTCACTGCAGCAGAATCATCGACACAGCAGACAGTCATTGGCTACTCAGCAAGCAGGGTTCCCCTGGGGACGACCAATCACACAACATCACACTGGAGGCATCGACACGCTGCTGTCTTTCACTCACTTTCTGTCTGTGTCCGCTTCATGCTGATGATCAGTGGGAGGGTTGGATTGACACAAGGACCTGATGCATTTTCTCATGTGCAATCTCATGTGAATAATATTAGTAGTATATAATACTAGTCCAGTTAGTTTTTATTTCTGTAATATCCCATAACATTTAGATTATATTACATGGAGTTACACGATACTGCTACATATCAAACAGCACAAATAGAGCAATATATCTTCTGGTGATAGGCAAGAAAACACAAGAAAAATTATCATAACATTACATATATTTCTACATTCTTTCAAATAACATACTGTATGTTTAGGTGTTGTTTTCCCCATCTCCTACAGTTTCCCTAAGTAAATGTTCCATGTGTGAAATGCAAACCCTGACCCTAACCCCATGCCATTAGGCCATTGTCCTTTACTCTCAGTTAATTGTCCTTTTATTATGAAACAAGACTATAAATCTATAAAACTTCCCTCTGCCATGAGGATCACTTATAGTGTTTCATGTTTTTCATTTCAGTCAGAAAAATAATTTTGATATAATATATTCAAAGTGGCTGGATGTTAGCTGACACACATAATGTTTTCTTAATAGAGGAGGATGCTTAGGATTTACTTGCTTCTCATTAGCACTCAAATTGCAAATTACTCAACTTTCTACTTGAATTATAACATAAATTATTCTATCTTGTATAACTACATACTTCACCTACTTAAAATACATTAGAGTCCTTTCGATTTTTTCCACCTCCGGTAATCTTTTAATGCAGCAGTGCACCACTGTCAACCAGGTCTATGAGACTTGTACTGTACCATGCTAGATGAAAAAGACAGTGACTAAAAGAGTGTGCACTTTACTTGACCAATGCATTTAGGCAAATGGCTTTTTTCTGTGTGTGTTTTAAGGTAAGGAGCAAGATAACATGAGTCCAGGAATGTACAGAGACACAGGGACAGAAATGAAATGGTCTCCTAGAAAATATGATAAACTGAACTTTCTGATAAGTTTGGAAATACGACTGAGTTTTCACAGACAGCTGCTGTTGTTGTTTCACCAAACCACTGCATTTTAATACAATAGTGGAACGTAGTGGCAAGAAATATTTGTACTTTACTTGACTATTTCTATTTTATGCTACTTTATACTAACACTTGACTGCATTGGTGAAAAATGTGCATTTAGAATTACTGCACACAAAACATATGAGTTATAATTCTATGTACAAAACACATGATTATTCAATAAAATATACTATTAATAATAATAATAATAATAATAATAATAATAATAATAATAATACTATATGTATTTTTGTGGATCAATTTTGCTCAACCTGATATAAAAAATTTACTCCACTCCAATGATAATATAAAAACATTATTATTAAGTCATTCTGCATAAAGGGTACTTTAACTTACTTTACTTACTACTTTTTACTTGATACTTTAAGTACATCTTGGTGGTGATAGCATTGCTAAAGAAAAGGATGTGAGAACTTCCTCCACCGTTGTCTAAATTAAGCTTAGTTGTTATCTTGAGAGAAAACACCAACCTTGAAAAAAGTCGCACCATCTTAACAATGCATATATTTTTATATTGAGAATTGTGTTACATTTCTACTAATTAGACTGCAATCATTTCAAGGCATTGCTATTTAAAGAAATATCCATATCTGAAACACGACTTCTCTTTAACTCCAATTTTCTGATTTTGTTTCTCACGTCTGATCAGACAGACTCCAGCACACTGAATCCCTGTCTTAGGAGATGAGTGAGCTGTGCCCCTTGTTGGTTTTGTTCTTTTTCTCTGTTGCTTCGCACAGTTAATACTTGAAGCCATTGAGCCAGAGCCTCTGTTAGAGGTGACTCATTGGCAAGTCAATCGCAAAATGACACAGAGACACAAAATAACCACAAAAAGACACTAAACAACAGAAACACAAAACTTCCCAAAGATATGCAAAAATACACAGAGACCCAAAACAAAAAGCTAACATCTGAAAATAGATGCAAAATGACAGATCACACAATATAAGCTAGAAACAACTGCAAAGACATACAAAACAATAACAAAGACACAAAATGAACAAAGAGACAAAAAGATACAAAATGACCACAAAAACAAAACAGCTGGGTCATTTGTAGTCGCCTTTTGTCTCTTTCAGTCTGGCACTCCATGCTCTCTGGCAGTCTTCAACCATTTCTCACCCCCACCCTGTCTCTATTCAACTCTCCCTTTCCCTCTCCCTCCCTCCTCTCTGTCCTGCAGGGTGCCAGCCATACACAATGTGGCGATCAGCAATATGGGCATGCATTCATTTCACCGCTGAGTAAATTTGTGGCATTTTATTGAGTGGTGAGACGTAGTGAGGAGACTGTGTTGGCATTGTTACTGTATTGGCAACTTAAAAAAGATTAATTATGCCCAAGGTGGTTTCCAATTGGTAAACAATTATTATAATTCTGCAAGTTCATGTATAATTAATGAGCAGATTAAATGGCTGATGCAAGGCCTCCGTTTCCTTCACTGGGTGAGGCAACATAAGAGCTTTGTGCAGGTTACAGTAGGTAAACACTTTTAATGTCAAGTGGAGCAGCTGTATACACAAGGGGCAATATAAGCGGAGGTCAAGGGTTAAGCAAAAAATCATAATACAGGAAAGTATAATATTCTATACAAAGGCCGTATTTACAAAGTAAATAAACCGCAGCGAGGACACACCTACTGAAAATTAGATTGTTACTGCCCCCAATACAAAAAATTGTTTTACATGTAATGAATGAAAACTGATGAAAAGCTGGTCCGACAAAAAATCCCTGACCCAGGACTTTGAAAAGCCTAGCAAAATAGATTGTGTTTGATATCTAAAATAGTTTCCTTTTTGTTTGTCTGTTTGGATTGTTCATTTTTTGGTGACTTTGTAAAATCTTTGTTGTTGTTGTAAACATCCAGTTAAGCGAGACTATCTAACTTAGCAATGAAAATAATAGTATCATACCAACCACATCTTTACACACATATATATATATATATATATATATATATAATAATACAATTTTGTCATGTGCGCGTTCCCAAGCAACAAGGTGTGAACAAAGGTTCCAACATAAAAGCAAAGACACCGATGACGCACTCTATAGCAGTGGGTGGTGGTAGTGAGCCACTTCATAGTTTGCCAGCCACCATAAAACATAAAAAGACCAAAAATGAAGGTGACCACAACAAACATTTCGAGAGAACCACCACCACCCAGAGCATTACAAGTAAGAAGAAAAGAGTAAGATTAGCAGAGGGTCAGCAGGCCAAAAAAGAAAGTGATAGATGGCTGAGCAATGCAAGAATACCCCAGTCCAACAATAACGCAGTGGAAAGAAGTGAAGCAGCTGCTGGGTTGCTGAACAGAACAATTAAAACAATAAAGCACCAGAAATTTGAAAAAGCTTGGGCTGCAATTAATTATTGTTTTTATTATCAATTCATTTGTTAATTCATTTGTTATTTTATCAATCATTTAGTCTGTAGAATCTGGACATGCCTTTCACTAATTTCTAGAATGGGAAGAGAACTTGTGATACAAGGGAATGTTTTCAGATTGCTTGTTTTGTCTGATCAAAGGGTCCAAACCCCAAATTATTCAGTTTATGCTGATATAAAACAAGAGAACGCAGAAAATCCTCATCCTTGAGAAACTAGCATCAGAGAATGTC
This sequence comes from Seriola dumerili, assembly GCF_002260705.1. Classification (NCBI taxonomy): domain Eukaryota; kingdom Metazoa; phylum Chordata; class Actinopteri; order Carangiformes; family Carangidae; genus Seriola; species Seriola dumerili. The sequence goes on along the minus strand of NW_019174576.1, from coordinate 2,163,804 downwards.
TGGCAGTTTTGTTGAATTCAGCCAAACAATAAATTGATTATTAAAAATATAAATATGGATTTTCTGTCAATTGAATAATCAATTGATTGCTACTTGTTGATTTTTTTCTCTATAGTAACAATGGACAAAACTAATCAGGATCATTGTATTCAGAGCTATTTGTCACACCAAACTCAGAGAAAAAAAACCTAATCTTCAGACACGAACCTGAATAATTTTAGCTGCTTGCCATTACACAAACCTGCAGTATCCCTGAATTATCCAGGAGACAGCTGTGTTTCTATTTTGCAGATTATTCAAAGAAAACTTGGAAATATGAATTTACACTGTGGATAAATGGCTCTCCAACCCAGGCCTCCTCACACCCGTGCCATTCTGTACGGCACAGTAATTGACTTCAGTCTGTTAGCAGATCTTGTATCCAGTGTTTTTATCTGCTGTTCTTCCACTTGTTGTCTCTGGAATGTTTTTCCAGTCTGAGGAAATGCTGTCAAGTCCATGCCATTGTTTTATCAGATGGGTAATATTTTTGTGTCCTCTTCTGAGGTTATAAGTATGGTTAAGTATTCTCAAGGTATTGCATGTTTCTCTGAACATACTGCATAGCACATGTTTTACATTTTACATTTTATCAGGTACAGTTGAATCATCTCAGAGGAATATTCCGTGTTAATGGGGACGTAGTACCGGAGGTCCAATTCCTGGTTATGTTGTCATCCTCTGGTAATCCTGCATGGGTCATCGAAGTTTGGTTCTTACAAGGAGCTCTTTTAGGTCGAGACTCTTCTTCAAACCAGTGTGGTGTTTGCCAGTATTTCTTGAAGGGTCTTCTTCAGTCTGTGATTAGCTTGTACAGTGTGTTTGGAATATACAGACACCAAAGGGATAATCTGATGTTCTTCTTGTGGTGTCACCATAGTTTGATTGGCTTTTCTCAGATTCCATCCACTCCTTTACTGTTTCCATGCCCAAAGGGATGCCAATGTTTGCATAGATGACTGTTGATGTTTCTGTTGGCGCATAGTGCATATGTGTTGGATAAAATCCTGTATATCCTTGATGTAGCTAGGATAACCGGTACACAGTGGGGTCAGGAGAGAGTCAAGATTTTCTGTGATCCTGTAGCGTTCCCATCCACAGTCTGATACAACAGGTTCACCAGGTGGAATCCTGCATGGAATGGTCCATGTTTCCAGACCGTGGGGGGGGGGACTCTTCTCTCCTATGACATTTTTTTTTTTTTTTTTCTTGTGAAGTTGTAATTGTAATTCCTATAGCCACCAGAGGTCAATTTAACAAAAACTTGATGTTTTTGGGGCATTTGCTGAGATGACAGATGCACCTCTTCTTCTGTCAAGGACAATCATTTAACAAGGTTTGCAAGTTTAACCCTCAGATATAGTGACCTCTAGTGGCCTTGAAGTGATTACTGCAGGACACAGCAACTAAATTTAGACCAACCCATAGAAACAGTTTAAACTGCAGCTTTTGGGGATGCTGCCATGGGGTTTCTGTAGCGGATTTGGTCATTTTGTTTGGAGGACTTGTTGGTTTTCATGTAATTTTTTTTTTCCAAGACAACACAGTTTTAAACCAGACTGACTGTTGATCAGTGCCACCAACTCAGTGCCACAAAACTCAAATTTCTAGTCTATTTCCATATACATCTCTTCACCCACTGGAGGTTCAAGACACCCCCACTTAACTCTAGTTAACCTAAAGAGCCACCAAATATAGACTTAATTTCTCTATTCTTCATTTGAATATGTCCAATTCCTTTACATGCCGTTATTACAACTGTCACATCAGCCTGTGAGTGTCTATGATAATTACTAATCAAAGCTAGTTCACTCTGAAAGACCAATGATGACAAGAAAATTGGCCTCATCTACACCCTGAATCAGTGCTGTCCAAAATGAAAATATTGGCTTTGTGGGAGATGTGAATAGGAGACATTTAGAGGGGAAGAGAGAACAACTCAGCCCAGAGTCACATAGAGGAGGAGGCAACTCTTGACTTTTTGAAAAACAATGTCATTCTGCTCTGTGAGCAGAAATTGTATACTCCCATTTCAATGGGTAGATGACAAGTAAATGTGGAAGGAAAAGCAGAGTTTCAATGAGAGGATAAAAAAAATGTGTGAATGTTATGAAGTACTTACAGAATGCATATTTAGACTTGAAGATTAACTTTGTTTAACAGTTATAAGAATTTTTTTTTTCAAATTTCAGTTAATTCAGCTGCAATTGACTTCAGTTCTGTGTCTTGTCATCAACACCCTCCGTCAACATTATGCACACTAGGTTGTAATTATGCTGAGAATATGATATGGAACATCACCTCTTTATTAATATCCCTCTGTGATATTAATATTGTCCAGGTTACTAATTGTCTGTGCGAGTATCGTCGACTCCTCAATGTCAGAGCTTCCCCCATTTCTGTACTGAGGGTCAGGGGTTATCAGTAAGACTTTAGCTTGTCAATTTAGGGTGCAAATTTGAAGCCTGTATTAAAAAAACTTAAGCAATTTAGATATGTTTATAGCTGAATAAATCTGCATAAAGACAATATAACATATTGGTTTTGTTAAAAGGGGTAGTTTGACATGGGGTTGTGTGAGGTAGTCATATATGGTCGGTAGATATGAGCGTGGTCCAAGTTAGTAAAGCCGCCCGGGAGCAACAGCAGGGTGGCAGAGCTACGTGTTGCTGTGCACGGGGCCAAGAGAAAAAATGTTCTTTAGAGACTTTTAAAAAACCCCAACGAAACAATCCAATATCCGTTTACATGTACGCTTCATGTTGAATATTTTCAGCGGTTTATCATCCAGTGAAAACAGCTCTTTCCTTTGGGACTACATTTTTTCTACCGCTGAACTACGGAGCGCCCTGTCTTATGCTGCAGCAGCAGATCTGCGGCGTAATACAGTGCGCTCTGTAGGTGCACTTATGTGTAGGAATACGGTACGTCAGGGGTTAGTCAGCAGGACTTCCCTGTTTGGTGTGGTTACAGGTGCAACGAGACACACCTCTTGCCACTCCATCCGAACACAACCATCGGTGATGCAGACAGTGGTCTGGAGATGGAAAAGACTTCAAACTTTCACCTGAAAGATCAGCGAAACACTGCTTGGGTGCGCCGCGGTAGTATCTGGGAAACAATCGGCTTTTTCCGGGGAGCGTAATGTTGCGTAAATGAGATCTGTAATCTCTTTAGGGGATTAAAGAAACCTGATTTCCTCAGGTAAATTTCTCCAGAAGAACCTTGATTTCTCTGCCATGTATAGGCTACACATAACCAGGTTTATAATCTGCTTGTCATAAGTACACATGAACATAATAAAAGACTGCAGAAAGGAAAAGTAACAACTGAACGGGTGGATATAAGTGGTGCATCTTTGTATTTAAAATTATTCCATCCAAAGTCCAACCCAAAACTAACAAAAAAGTAGCCTCTAGAGGTCCAAAAGTCAGTCTACACTCTGAACATTTGACTATTTTTTTTTGCACAATGAAGAAAAGCTCTGCTCTGTCTACTTGTTTCCCCACTGCTCCTACACAAACACACAGCAGGGACCTGAGACAGTATCTTCTATCACTACTAGAGTTGAAATAAACAGGCCATGCATTCAAAATAAGGTCAGGAACAGGGTAGAAATTTGATTACTAACCTGCTGCGTGTATATAAGGGCCGACAGTAACCAGACTACTACAGTGCATGTAAACACATTCTCCGATTGCCCACATAACCTGGTATCTCTGAGTTATCTGGTTACCTAAGTGCATGTAAATACTGCTTGTCTTAACGGCTTGAGTAGCATCCAGAATTTGCACTGTATCTTCAATAAAGTACAGACCCTCCTCAAATTATAGGTAATTCCTTCAAATTCCTAACATGTACATTCATCTTCTTCCCTAAATTTAGCCATGAGGCATATTCTCCCACCAAATTACTTTAGTGGAAGTGATTAAACACCTAAATACGTACTTTGGGTAATGTTAGCCTTATGGTGCTGTCTGCAGCAAGTGATAGAGATTGTTTATTTTCAAAAAAACTGGCTTCTTGGTCAGTGACTGAATGTTTTTATCCATGACTTTCTTCAACATGTCTCTCTGAACCTTGACACACCATAGCCAAACTATCAGATCAAATTTCACGTCTTGTGCCTGCAGTGTGTATGAATCATGTCTTTCGGTCTGACTCTGTCTTCTCTTTCTGTCGCTCTCTGCGGACAGGTTTGGAAGACGGGAGGGCAGAGGCAGAGTCTATCTTTCAGTGTGATCCACATGCTGGCAGCTACAGTAAATCATCGGGCATTACCGCTGGCCCTGAGGTACAGCTTTGAATCTGCCTGGAAGATACATACTCTCACAAACACAGACATACAGACCCATATACAGGAACACAAACACATAATAATACTGCTGATAACTCCAAGCGCTGGTTTGCAAATAGGAGGGGGTATTGTCATGTGAGAATATAGTAAAGCACTGGCATTTGACATCACATATCAAAGTCAATGGACTGGACAAAATAGTGTTATGTACCTTTACTGACTGTCATGGGTGGTAGGAGAGCAATAATCAGGTGGGCGGTTCGTTCATATGAGGCAGGACAAGGTAAATTGTTGGTATTTTGGAGGAAATTGGGTGTTAGATGTTGTACTGATGACAAATGTCTCAGAGCCTCATCTGTTTCTGGAGCAAAGTCACAGAGCAACCAGAATACCCCTAACAAATGTGCGACAATAAGGCATTAATCCTTAAAATGTAAATAAACTATTTTAATCAAACACTCTGCAACAAGTTGATGCATTTAAACTGTGTTGTTATGAATGGGATGTAGTAGATGATTTGTGGTGGTGATGTTGAGTTTTGCTCTGTGTTTTATTGTTTCCTTCACCTGCCCAGGGACTGCAGATGGAAATCTGGTACAAGCATCTTTCTCTTTTTTGAGATCAATGTATTTTGTACATGGTCGCTGATATAAATAAAAAAAAATAAATAAAAAATAAAAAAACAGATCAGGTGCTCAGACACATGGAGGGAGCTTGAGTAAAGTCACTGTCACTAAAGTGCTTCTTATGTACCTTTACTTATACATTCAGAGTAGGGTGACTAAGTGTAGATGATCTTATACAGCAATACAATGTTTCACCCCGCTCCACTTGATATGTGTCAATCTGGCCCTGTTCAGACCTCATATTAACATCTGTCTCGTGTGAACTGACGTAATTAGAGCTGTCCACTTGTGATTGGATCACTGAAGACGCATGTTAATGCCAAGTCTGCAAAGGAAGCACCACGGGATGGCCGTCAAGTCTTTCACTAACAGGCTGACAGAAAGCCAGAAAGACGGTGTGGAATGAATTACATTATAGAAAACTAAAGAGAGAACATCCCATCTCCAAAACCAGGAACATCCTTGGGCTTAGATTTGAATCCAGACATTCTTAAGCCCTGTTGACATGCAGTGGGATCCAAAAGTCAGAGACCACTTTCACATTCTTAATACTTAAATAGGAAAGTATTATTAGAATTTGGACCTCACTGTAGATGAAAAAAGATAGAAGAAGAAAATTGGTTTGCCAGTCATTATGAAGTACAATTTATAAAAATGGCGCACAAACCAATAGCAATTGTTTTGATTGCCTTAAGCAGTGGAAGCACAGAGCAGTCTTACCTGTTTGTGCGTCATTGTTTTAGGTTTGTTGTAACAGCACTTTGCAAAGTACATATGCAGTACTGCAGCAGTAGGAGCTCCTCCCATATTTCAACACTTATAATTACGTGTATCTGGGTCATTTATGTGTATCACTTCTGTAATGGTGTTAACGAAAAAAATATTAAAAATATTATAAATTAATAAATAGATATAAATATAAATATTTAATATAAATATTAAATGTTGAAAATGTTGAGTTGATTATACCCTACCTTTCTGAGGGCCTTCCTGAGCCCATCCACACACATGGTCAGATTTTACTGCTAGGTGGAAGTAACCACCCCACTATTCATCAGCAAACACAAATCTGATTGCATTATGAGAGGGGGTTGACTGAGAGAGGACTTGGCACACTGACTTGAACTCCCACTTGTGTGTTTGTTCAATCAGATGTTTCTGGATACAAGAGGTGAAGTCATGGAAGTTGATCAAACAGTGCGCAGATTCTTCTTTGTTCAGTCTGTCCAAAGTGTCTGCAGATATCACAGGTCTTGTGAAGAAACACAAACAGCAGGAGCAGATTAATTAGTGAACAGATATTCTTTGTTCAAACTATTTAACTGGATGTCCATGCTTTTCTGGTCGTGACAGGTCTAAACCAGCTGGATTTTCACATGTGCATGTATGTGAGCGTTCACCTGTAGAATGTCGGAATAAGAGACAGACAGAATAACAGAGAAGTAAAATTATACTTTATAATCATTTCTGAGCACAAAAAGAGCTGCTTCCTTTGACCTTCTTCTACATCCCTATTCCACAGAATCTTAAGCTTTGAAAGGTTGCTCTGACTGGCTGCATCTGAGCAGACATCTTAAGTGCAGGAACATCCAACTAAACATTCAGCCTTCTTTTGTTCAGCTGCAGGCCATAGAAACTCAGACAGGGAAAATGATAATGATCTTTTCATTTGTCTCTAGTATTACCAACATTGTTAGCTCAACCTGCCCTGGGGCATGAAACAACTTAAGTGCAAGTCACAACCAAGATGACGGAGGAATGCAATTTTATTTTGTCTTAGACTCTCCAAGGTCCTTTTAGGATATTTTACATCAGATATTATTGTTGTAGTATATTATTTTATCACCTTAGAGATTAACATCAAGGGAAAGACTACATCTCCAAAAATCAGGGAATGGCTTGAGCTAAATGCTAATGTAATAGGGTTAGCATTGTATTATAAACATTCTGGTCAAACCAGAGCTGAGTCTATGGTTAAACCTTATTCTAGGACTAAACCTGCTGAGGCTGACAAACTGCTGCTTCGAGTAATGAGCTGACTGTTTGAGATGTCCTAAAATGGTCCTATGACTATCATGTTCCCAGATGTTCCCGCTTTAATTCCAGAGAAAGTTGGTCATCGGGCACACACATCGAAAAGCTTCAGCATATTTGGACCCATAGCATATTTATCAGAGTCCCTCTCTGAAAGAGCTGGCTTACTGCCCTCACATGTATGGCATGAAATACCTATACAAATGTGGCTCTTCGTGACTTTCTAAGTTGCATTGAACCTAACTGTTAAAATTGCGATAATACATTTTCTTTACTGTTTTACAGCCATTTGTAATGATTGTGTATGTGGAAAATGTCTTCATGGGCCCAAGTGCATCACATGACCTCCCATTGTAACCCTAGCCACTATGAAAAAATTGCTGCACAGCCCAAGCCACCCTGTGACAGTACTGAGCTGCAATGTAACTTTGGTTTGTGGTCACAGTCAGTATTGCAGGTCAAGTGACATCCACTGGCCCAAAAAGACTTTTTCCAATACATAATGCTTACTAAAGAGATGGATTTAAAATGATATATATACTTTTCTGAACATCACAATGCTCCCATGTTACTTTTTTTATCATCAAATTGCATCTATTAGGCCCATTGGAATTTGAAAACTCTCTAAGAGCCGTATCAGTAAATTATTTTCATGTCATTTTTGTTTGCTTGGAGCCAAGAGGAAGACAGCCAACTCAGCATGAGAGGGACGCTCTAAAGTGGGTCAGCCAGAGAGGGACTATTGCTCTATGGGCCCAAAAAGTGTGGAAGCTCCCGGAAGTCTTAAAAACTTTTTTGTTGTATGTGCCCGGCGAGCAACTTTTATGAGAACAATGGAGTGACATCTTTGATTATGGTTTCAAGTTCTCATTTACAGTTCCCATTACTCATTTGGCTGACGTTTTCATCCAAAGTGATTTACGAGTGAATCACTAAAGCTTCAGTGCAGGAGACCTTGAAGTAAGTACTATTCAATTCAATTTTATTTGTATTGTCCCAAATCACAACACACACATCATCTCAAGGTACGTTACAGAGTAAGGCCAATACCTTACAATATTATAGAGAGAAACCCAACAGTTTTCACAATCAGCAAGCACTTGGGATGACAGTGACAGTGACAGTGACAGTGACAGTGGAAAAGAAAAACTTAGGGGGGTGAAGGCAGTAAGCGCCACCTCCGACTACCCAGAGGCCGAAATGCAGACGTTTCTGATTGATGGAAATCTGATTAAATGAGACAAAGTGCAAAGACAGAGAAGAAGAGGTGCTCTCAGAAGAGAGTCTTCAAGAGATTCTTGAAGCTAGAGAGAGACGCCCCTGCTCCGATACAATTTCGTAGCTCGTTCCACCATCGACGAACCACAAATGAGAACAGTCTGGACTGCATGTGCCTTGTGTACAGGGTTGGCAATGCCAGACGACATGCCTTGGAGGAACGCAGTAGCCGAGAAGAAGCGTAAGTATGTTCTCTACGTCCATGGCAAGGGCTGATGTTATTTCTGGGGGCTTAGGAAAAACAAAATTACATTTTCTCTGGCACCACCCTCAGGCCAAACATGATATTTTTCCCAAATAGTGGTAAGGATAAAAGAGTAAGAAAGTAGTAGTAGTAGTCTCATGTTTTTTCGTCAACACAACAGTTTTGTTCTCATTGGTGACAAAGATTACAGCCTCATGAGACACTAGTGTGTCTACCTTGTATGGGAGAGAGAGCCATATAAAATATATTCTCAAGGTGAAGCACAAAAGGGAGGAAGAGTTTTGTATTTGTCTCCTACAGAATTCTTAAAATGCATAACGTGCCAGTAGTTTGTAGTCTTGTGCAGACACTCCAAGGTTATCTGACATAGGTTTGTTGAATTCAATTATTTTTACTTGATTCTCATCAGCATAGCGTCTTTAGAGAAAAAAAGACAAGTTACAGAATCCCATCTTGAAACAGGAAAGTGTCCGTAACAAAAAAGTTAAATGTGATATAACTACTGTGTTAAATAATTCCACTAAAAACATGTATGACTTCATCTGTCTGTAAAAGGCTACGTCTGTCTGGTGAAGTAATGGCTGTGCCCATTACATACATTGTCGATAATAGATCTATTCATATATGCATGCAGGCTGATCTACCAACAGTGGCGTGACAGCAGTGTGACCACGGCCCTAGATTCCACAATTGCACTGTCAAGGAGAGAAACTTCACTTCATAATAATACTAGCATGTTGATGTTTAGCAGGTATAATGTCATCATTGTTGGTTTAGTATGTATTAGCCTTTGACATAAAGTACAACTGAGGCAGATAGGAATGTCATTTTTGCAGGTATGTGGTTATAATCCAAAGTATTGACCTGATGGTGGAAGTGATGGAATCATGATTTTTTAAAGTTCATCCACTGGGACCATGAATGTTGGTAATACAATACATGGCAATCCATCCAATAGTTGTTCCTATATTTCATTTTTTTTGAAAACCCACCTAAGCCTCTTGGTGCTAGAGGTCAAGTGATAACCAAAGTCAGTAGGATTCATCCTGTGGAAATCATCAATATCTATATCATATTTCATGGAAATCCAGAAGTTGTCCAACTATTTCTGAACCAAACATGTCATCCTGTTGGTGGCACTAGAGGAAAAGTCAGACCATCATCAAAGTGAGTGGAAGTCATGCTCTAGGGACCATGAATGTTTGCATAAAACTTTATGGCAGCCTATTCTGTAGTTGAGTTATTTAAGTGTGGGCCAAAGTGGTGAACTGGCTGACTGACAGATAGGCAGACATTGCCATCATAAAGTCATGCTGCTAGGGTAGCCATGTACATTGGGGTCCAAAAGTCTGCAAGCACTTCCCTATTCACTAAAGTGGAAGTCATAAAAACACACACACACCATAAAAGTCACTAGAGAAGTAGTATATGACAATATTAGAATAACTCCTCCCTCCATTATTATGGCCCATTGGTGCGCCCCTGTGGCATATTTGAGAGAGGGACATAAGAATACAGGTGACAAACTTTTTGATCAGACAAAAAGAGAGAGAGAGATGGTATCACTCAGTAGATAGCTCTTGTGCAGAGAAGTTGAAAAGATAGTCTAACCACTTTGACAAAAGCAGGAAAATAACAAGGACAAAAGAGGATGGATTCTTGGAGGATGAAAGGAGATGGAAAAGAGATTGTCAGCATGCGATCATGTGCTTTCCGAAAAATGGCCGAGCACTACAAGTGGATTTTTGTTAAGACTGGCAGAAAGTTATTTCAAAACTCTGTATGTAGAATTGAGATCCATAAATGCTTTTTGCATGTAATTTGGTGTAATTTGTTCGTGTATTTGCAGATCTAGATATTTTTGTAAATTCATATTTTTTTTTGTATTTGTGGAATGTGTACCTGATACTGAAACAGCAAATGAATTGAATGAATTTACTGTAGCCTGTACTGTATATACTCTGAGGCCTGACAGATTATGTTGTGGCAGAAAAAAATTCTTTACACAAACAGAGAGAGGATTTATACACAGTACACCTCAGCATCTCAAACATGGTTTTTAATGCATTTGAAAAGTTTCCTTGAAATAAAAAGAACTTCAGTGGGATCAAGTCAGATCTCTGGTCATCTGCTGTTTGCTTGCTGTTTAAAATGAACAGATCAGCCTGATAGCATTAAACAAAAGCTGGGAGTTAGAATGCTCACTGACATACTGACACATTTTCCTGACAAAGATGACTTCTTCGGATGAGTTTAATTGTTGCTGGTGGCATAATCTGCCTTTGATTATTTTTTTAAACCAAGCACTTCTTCACTTCAAATACTGTTCTGTAACACATCGTCCTCTCTCCCTTTTGTCACCCCTTTGCTTTTAATTTCTGTCCACATCTCCCCTCCTCTGTCTGCTCTATCTGCACCGTCCCTCCAGTCTCCTCCCTTCCTCCTATCTCCCCTTGTCCTCTGGCCCCTGACTGCACCTCCTTATCACCTCCTGCTGAATGAAAACGCTGCCAGCTCATTTGTGAACAGTCAGTGTCATCATTACATAAAAGAGCGCACACAAAGCTCCTCCACTCATCTGCAGAAAGTTTTCAGATGGGGCAATTACTGGAGAGGAAACTGGAGCCGGGCCAAGTTGTAAAGCCACAACTGTGTGTGTGTGTGTGTGTGTGTGTGTGTGTGTGTGTGTGTGTGTGTGTGTGTGTGTGGGGGGGGCAGTTGAAGTGAAGTGAAGCTGTCATGATTTCATGAATATTTTTTCCTGAACAATAGAGGGAATCAAATATTCATGGCCAGGTACAGGCCTGGTGCTCAGACCCCCTCCCCTCTGTAATCAGCTCCCTGACAGTTTTTATTTGCACAAACATGCAGCTGCAGTCATTATGGTCATTTCCTGTTTGTGCAAAGATCACATCCACAGTATCATCTAAATGATGATACTGAAATAAGAAAAATAGCTTTAAGTAGCTTTAAGTATATATGCACAGGGGGTTAGGATAGTTGGGGATCCTGAGTTTGACTCACTGTTATGGCCCTGCTTACACCATAGATTGCTTAACTAGGACAGCTATGTTGTGTCAAAGATTCAGAGGGGTCATAATATGTAGGGCTAATATCTACATGTATTAACTCAGAAACATGAGGTCATCTTTGAGTAAACAGAGAGAAGGTGAAATGGTATGTAGTACAGGGAAACACAAAAACAGCATTTCAGAAGAATACAGAAGGACTTACCTATGCAACCTCCAAGCTCAAAGTTATACTCAAAGCCGTAAAAGCACAGCACAATGCAGAAGGAGAAGTCATAGAGCTAAGTGAGTGGACAGTGTGTGCGTGCATGTGTGCATGGAGGCAGAAAGAGAGATCTTGTGTCCCTAGCACAAGATCTCTCTTGTAGTCTTAGAGCTGACAATATGACCAAATACTGTCATACCTCACAACACTATAGGGTAAGAAGAAAAATACAAAATTACACCATAAAATTCAATTTAACTGCTTTATTTCAGCCCAGATGCTGATGTTCCCCAAGAACCAAAACATTTCTCATCAAATTGGACAAATTAAAACATCAGTTTCAATGGAGCCCCCTTTTTTTAACAGTTTGTAATTGATACACTAAGTTTAAAATTTGTATTCTTATGTTTTGAATAATTTTGGATGCGAACCATTTACACACTGTAATGTGTTATGACACCAATAACACAATGGTATTATGTTCTTATTTGTCTATATATCAAATATCACATATCAAATAATTTGCAGTGAAATAACTAATGTTACTAGTTGAAGATGTTTTATGTTTAATGCTTTTACATTATCATTAGTTATTTGGAAATCTTTGTGTAACTGTAGCTGAGTGGACCATACACTGACGAAATATATTTCTAAGCCAGTTATATTTAGATTTAAAATTTAGTCTGTATATTATATATAACAAAATATATTTTTTATAGATGAAAGACTTTAGTCATCGAACATCTGGATCTTAAGTTATCAGAGAAACAGGCTGAGCAAACATCAGTGGCAGTCCTCTGTCCACCGAACAGTGTAGGAGAACCACTGATTTCTAAGGTTCAGTATTTTTACCGATTTTAATCACCTGGTCTGTTTGTTTTGGAGAGGAGACCTCTGCAGATAATTGTTTTAATTGAGAGACTCCTAGCATCAGAAAATTACATATTGTGTGTTTTACGAAATGGCTCAGAATAATCTCATGATGAAAATAATATCAACTGGATAAGCAACTGTACAACTACAGCAGTAATTACAGATGTCCTGGGCAAAGACAAAATGATGTAGACATGTAATGAGAAAGGACGGACTTTGAAGTATCTCATTCAATATTGATAAAATGTGTCATCAAATGTGATATATTCACAATGTCCATTGTTAATGAACAAGACAAAGAGTTTATAGCCACACTAGCAGATGAAAATCACAAACCGAATCGATGACCAGGGACAACCTTGGCAGAGCCCAACCGTGTCCGACTTCCTGGCGAGAATATAGATACAGCTCGCAGGTGGTGGGGCCACAGGGTGGCATCTCCATGTCATTCTTTCAGGCGATACCCAACCAGCCAGCAGGTCAGGTGAAGGCCCAGCCACCGGCTGATCGCCTGTGAGCTCCCCTCCCAGGTCTGTCTCCGGGAGGGAGCCCTGCTTTCCCAGGCTAGCTGCTGTAGCTCAATCTTGGCTGACTAATTGGGGTATACAAACATGAATATCTGAACCAAACTGCAATGTTTGAGGAAAATTTGTTATGTGAACATCTAGTACATGTTAATATAATTTACTGCATAAGTGAAAACTTTGATCTGCTAGTGTTGCTAAAAAATGTCATAATAATCCGTCCAATAGTTGATGAGATGTTTCAGTCTGGACCTAAGTGGAGATCAAAATTAATCAAAATAATCATTAGTTGTAGCCTTAAACTGTAGGGCACAAAATTTGCATTTTTCATTTACAATTGATGTGAAGATCCTGCCAGGATATCAACAGGATAAATTACGGTTAAAAGGGGTTCTTGAGGAATCACTCTGAGCTACAGTTTAATTTCATGCCATATGTGAATGGTCTAGTCATCAGAGAGTCATATTCATGGCTGTATGCTAAATTATAAAAACATGATAGAAAAATATTACTATATATGTTGTTACCAACCAGGAGAAGTGGTCCCAGCTCTTGTCCAAATTCATTTCCACATCAAGGTTAAACTCTGCATCTCTCCCTCTCTGTCTTTCTTTGACCATCCCCTTGTGGTGAAGTGTAACATCTTCAATAGGGCCCTCCAGGATTACATCATCAATAAGACATTAGCATCTTTACGTTTCATCTGCCTCTTTAACACACACACACACACACACACACACACACACACACACACACACAGGGATTTTGATGAGAGCTGCCTGGATGCCTTTTGATGACACTCAATAAGTAAATGAGTGGAAATCAATATTATTAACACTTTACCTCTTCACCCTGGCAACATGAGGAGGAGGACAGCCACGCTCCTACAGTGGTGAAGGACAGAATGAAACAGACTGTGGAAGAGAATTGAAATGGTATTCCCTACTCTTCCACATACATTGCAGGGTTTCTAACTGTAAAGATGTTTACCTCTTACCAAAAGGACCTGTGCACCTCTGGGTTTTATTGAACATAGAAAAGGTGTGAAATTTAAGAATGGAAGCTAATACAGCCTACAGCCTATATCACAAAGCAAGCTAAACTCAGTCTGCTGCAGAGCTCAAAGACAGGATTGTGTCAAGGCAATGATCTGGGGAAAAGCTACAGAAAAAATCTGCTGCATTCAAGGTTCCCGAGAGCACAGTGGCGTCCGTAATTCTTAAATAGAAGAAGTTTGGAACAACCAGCACTCTGCTAGAGCTGGAGGAAAAGGGCCTTGGTAAGAGAGGTGAGAACCCAATGGTCACTCTGGCTGAGCTCCAGAGATCCTGTGTGGAAATAGGAGAAACTTCCAGAAGGACTAACATCACTGAAGCACGCCACCAATCTGTTTTGGTTCTATTTTGGTCCCTTCAGACAATCAATCGGTTCCATCCCAACCCATATGGATATCTTTATTGTGAGATATCCATGCAGCCATTGATCTGAGCTGCGCTGCCCAATAATATTTTTCCAGGTTAGGTAAATCTAGATCCTTCTTTTCTTTTGAGCATAAAATTCTTTTAAATTTAATTCTGGGCCTTTTGTTTTAACATAAATTTTGATAGAATTTGAATAATAGAATAAATTTAGATAGAATTTGAATAATAGAATAAATTTAGATAGAATTTTAATAATAGAATAAATTTAGGGACCTCAAATGCTAGAGATAGGAACATAAAGAGCAACCTTAGCAATGTGTTCATTCATAGTGTTTCCACTCGCCCTATGAGGCATAAGAGTTCATCTTGTAAGGTCAGTTTGAACCCTTCGTTAGACCAGTGGAATTTGAATCTGGCCAATGGTTTATCAACATAGTTGCTGCAGACTTTGAAGTTTGAACTCCTACAGTTCCATGACAAATGTGCAAACTTAATCTGCTGATGCAGTTTGTGTGACACAACAAGCTCTAAAACAACTAAGTGGACCTGAGATTGCTTTGTTAAATGTACATATTAATATCAACTAGCCTTACTGTATAAAGTTCTTGATATTGCACACAAATTGTGCTGTAGATATTCTAGTTCACCAGAGGCTGAATTCTGATTTTGGTGACATCTTCACCTTATAGCAAACTCTAATGCATATTTATTCTTCCCTTGATGAACCCTTTCCATTATAGACTTCATAAGCTTTCCTAACACACCACCACTGGGACAAAAAGAGGAATCAGTTTGATTTTGATGACCTCATGGCATTTCCTGCAGCCCTACCCTTAGGACAAGCTTTACATTTAGCCCCTGTATTGATAAAACTGTAGAAACTGTAACAGGCAGTTCATCTTCTTACAGCCACTAGCCGGGCTTTAGCCCTTCAGTCTTGATGATAAAAGCACAATATTGGTCTGATACATTCGTCTAAATATCCAATTTCATCTGAGTCACATTTAGATTCAGGGCCTCTTTCACAGCATTGAAAAGAACACAGAGGAAAAACAAGCAAAAAAAAAAAAAACGCCTTCAGGAAACATTGTGTGTAGTGTGCTTCAGAGTGAACAGGCAAACAGCAGAATTAGAAGCAGACACCCCATCAGTTAGAGCTCATTTGAAGCACTGAGCCAATGACAAGTCAATTCATCTGCTGCCTCTCCACTTTCATCATCAGCAGCACCACTTCCTGAGAGTGCTGACCTTTCCACACTTCTCCGCCAGAGCTGAAAAGACTGAAAAGGATGAGTGTGTGTGTGTGTGTGTGTGTGTGTGTGTGTGTGTGTGTGAGTGTGAGTGAAAGAGAGGCATGTGCTGAGCAAGTGGAAAAAGAAGGAAAATTGTGAAGGGAAACAGATTTTGTGTTTATTTACACAGTAATAAGGCTTCAGTGATCAACCTGAGGACTACACTGAATTAAATTGAATTATTTACCAGATAAAAGTTTAAGTTTCACCCACATGTGTGCTCTCGACCTCACTCTCCCTCTGTCTTCCTTTCTGTCAGTGAGTCAATTAAGTCACATGTAAACAGCAGTGCCATTCAATTCATTTCCATCCCTAGTGGCAATGCCACTTCTGACCCGTGCTCAACCCTGGCTGAGAGGAGGGTCCTGAAGAAGGGTCAGCTGATGTGGGACCCATAGTGAAAGACCTCCAATGCGGGGTTAACCGACATTGCTTTGTCGGTGTGAATGGAGTATAAAACTCCTTATGCATGTGTGTGTAGAGAGAGAGCAAATGTAGACCTTTCACTGAATGCTAATCAACGACTCCCCATGAAAACAAACAAACACACACACACACGCATAAAAACACACACACACTAACTGTGTCACTGAGTCTTCCTTTAACCTCGTCTGGAGTCTCGGTGCACTTGATCAGGTTGACAGTCCAGTCTTCAGATGCTGCAGTCTGCCTCTTGCATCAGTGCGGTGCTTCTAACAAGAGAAGGGCTGCAGGCAGTTTAGAGCATTCAGAGATACACATCAAGGGTGTAACCTTGAGTGTTTGGGAAAGGAAAAGCTGCATTTGACAATTCAGATCTGTTTAGGGCCATGTTCTATGCACAAACACAAAGGAGGTCAAGACAAATTGTGCATTGTTGCCTGTGTGATTTTTTTAAAGCCTGTCTGTTGAGGGAGCGATGCTCAGAAGGGGGAGCTCAATAGACTCAGCAGGGTCATCAGAAGGTCCAGCTCTACAACTGCTGTAGAACAGCATGCACCACCCTCCATTCAATTCCATCCACACAATTTCCTTTATCGGTCGTTTTATTCTGCCTAAATATTCTACTGAATGATGAAGAGGCTCATTTATTCCCTGCACACTGAGCTTTTAACACTAAGGCACTGAAGCACTGAATTATTTATTTATTTTCACTGTAGTTCATGCTGTTTTGTTGTATTTTAATTCATTTATTGCGATTGAGTGAATAAATGTGTCTGTGTTGTAGATGGCTTATTGTCTAATTTTTCCATATTTGTGCCACAGCTTGACAACTGAATATCCTCCAGAGGTGATCAATATAGTATTATCTATCTACCTATCCAATTAATATAAATAAGCACCTGCTCATTACCTGACCTAACAGTATTTACCACACAACAGCAGAGCGCAGTACAGTTGGTTATCTTGCTGAGGAGCTGGAGGTGTGCAGCTCTTATTACTCTACTCCACTAAGGGAGGGAATTTTAAACAAAATGGATGAAAAGCTGCAGTCTCCAGCTTCCCAGTTCTAAACATGTCTTGAAGAAGTTACAGGGACAAACAAATCACTGATGTTGGTGGCAACTACTTTGTATCTGTATGTTTGAATTTACCGTAGCTTGCTGCAGGTGCCCCCTCTTATTCCATTACTCGCTGCAATATTTATAACTTTTACACAAAATAAAGGCCAAAACTGACCACTGTCTGAGGTATTTTTGATGAACAATTGCAGCTAGCACTAACTTCTGTGACAAATACATTGTGTTTTAAAAGCCACTCTGTGTCTTTTAATATGAGGCAGCAGCAGTAGGGAATTGGAAATGGTTAGCATTAGCAGCAACTTAATACAGCTCTGATACAGCTGCAGGAGAGTTAAGAGTAAATAGTAACAGTTGATTACATGCTTTAATGTTTCTTGTAGTTAGGTAGGCAATTTGAAATTAGCACTTTAAAGACGAGTTCAGCCAGCAGGGACCATGGATGAAGTGGGAAAGTATTTCACAGTACAAGATTACCTGGTCAAACATCATGCAGGGAGACTTCCATCGTGTCTGGTTCCTCAATCCAAGCTGTCTACGATGTCCTACCAAGCCCAGAAAACCTGCACATCTGGGGTAAAAGCAAGACATCTTCCGGCCCTCTGTGCTCTGGAAGAGGATCTTTAGAATATCTCCTCAGTAACGACCCAAAACCTCTTGGGGAAAGCTGGGTGCTCAAAGCGGTTGCTTCAAGCATAGCAACAGCCGTGTGTATGTGTGTGTGTGTGTGTGTGTGTGTGTGTGTGTGTGTGTGTGTGTGTGTGTGTGTGTGTGTGCGTGTGTGTGTGTGTGTGTATGTGTGTATAAAATTTTGAAGAGATCCCTGGCGGATTTAAATCATTTTTCAGAGGATGCTCATTGAAACTACACAGTGAGTGGCTTAAGGTCCTGTAACCTGCAGTTAATACCCAGCCATCATCTAATCTTGCACAGCATGTGCTGTATTCACCCGGCACAGCCAGCTTATGTAAATAGACATCTGGTTAGCACTGCATTCCCAGCGTCACCTTGAGGGGGAAGCATCCCTCTCTGCATCCTCCAATCCCTCTTTCCAATTTATTGCTCTCTACAAATATCGTTGTGCAGAAATTAATGCCACATACTTGAAGCTGAAGCCTCATAAACAGCAACCTGCTTGGCATCCTTTCAAACATAGCTTAATGTGTTCCAGAGCAAGAAGAAAAAACGGAAATCATTTTGTTGGTAATTAATTTTGGCCTGTTTACAGCAAACTTGAAAGAGGGTTGAGTTGATGGACAGACGTGTTGTATTTTGCAATCTCCCCTGAGCACCAAGCTTATCAAGAAGAACATGCCAGAACAACACAGTTTATATATGCACACACGCATAGTCACCAGTATAATGGAAAATGTAAAAAGAGAATTGAAGGGGGAACTGAATGCCCTCGTCCTATCATTACTATGGTAAAACATGTAAATAAGTTTAGTGTTTCTCTGCCTTTGATGTCCTCTGTGTTGAGTAAACACTCAGCTTGGCGAGACATCAATAGTGTTTCTCACCTGTTTAAGGACTCATAAGTAGCTGGAAACACTATAGCCATTTTACTTCATTTGAGACATTGATCCACAATCATTTACTAACCTTCTTTCTCCTTGTCCCCCTCCCCATCTCTCTCTGATTTCCAGTGAAATTCCAGTAGCTGGTCCTGTGTCGTCTTTGTCAGCTTGTCACTTCAGCCAGAGGATTCATTCAAAGCAAAAATGAAACTGTAAAAGAACAAGAAGCCTGGCGATGGAGAAGAAGAAAAATTAAGTGCCGTGAGAAAGAATGACACAGGCAGAGAAAAATAGCGGTGTGTCCTAATTAAGTTCTCATCCATGTTAATTCATCTGGGCCTCGTTAGAGGGACCCAGACAGACAATACCCCCCTTAATCCTGGGAGAAACCTGGCAGCTGCTACCACAAGAAATCCATTAATTGATTTAAGAGCTGCAGCTTTGTTGTGACAGTGCTTCACTGTTTGAGGAGAATTTGCTGTGCAAATGCCACAGAACCCAACTGACAGGTGTGTTGAGGAGTGATAGTTGGTATCCCCCTAATGAAACACCAATTAAACCCTGAAGAAGGATCAACACAAGCTGGAAGTTAAACCTATTCCAACAGTTGCAGGTATGTAGGGGCTGCCAGTAATTGTTGGATTCAAATTGACCTGAGGATCCAACTGGATAAAAAATAACAACTCCCGTTTAAAGATGAGGGTGTTCAATTTATGCATGCAGATTAAGAGGCTATACTAAGACCCAGGTTAGTTTGGCAAAACAACAAGTGGTACTTCTTACATTCCCTACTATTATCTTGGTGGTCAGCTTTTATTCCACACTCTCTATGTGCATTTCCTGCATCACTGACTGCAGACTGCAGTATTATATAAAATTTTCATTTAACAGTAGTCAGAATAAAATACCCTACATTTATTATGTGCCTGCAATGCAATAGCATTGAAGGCATATATTATTATTTTGCATACTTATTTGTCTTATTCATCTACCATATCGAAATTTTGGCGCATAACTAGTCCCGTAGCTTTGAGAAAACCTAGCTGACATATAATAACTGCTGTGTCATACTTCATTGTAGAAAAATGGTTGACATTAAACGGGTCACAAGACTTGAGAGTCTTTTGGGTTAAATTGGTGTTTTGAAAACTATTACAGTTTACACAAAATCGCAATTTACATTTTGTGTCATTTAAAGACTGTTTCGGACTTTATGTTAGGTGTGTATTGCACGGAAGAGAGTGGATGATGTCATCGCTAGAGTGCGAGAAGCTGTAGGACTCCTCGAAAGAATTCTGTGTAACTCGTCCTCACGGCCACATATGTCAGTCTTAGGTAGGTAATAAAAGTTCGATCTTAGAAGCTGTATGGGGATATAGTGGTATAGCTTTATTGCAGATCAACTTCTGTAAGGGCATGTACATGTGTGTATACATGTCTTGCTGTGGTTGTGGGGACACATCTGTTTTTGAAACCATCAGTGTGAGGTTATTTTGGCCAGTCGTGACAGCTTCAGAAGGCTTTTTGATGGACACCTGCAGTGACTGAGGTCAGTGTCAGGATAAGTCTTTACGACATGAATGAAACTGAAAGTAAAGTCCTTTGTACCGATTGAAACATGAGGAGAGAAGTACTTTTAATGTTATCCTCTACCAGCACAATCTTCTGTAATTGTGTCATCAGTTCTGCTCTTTCTTGTTCAACTTTCTGCATGGTATGAAAATATGTTCAATTGAGCGCAGCACAGTCACCTAGATTTTAAAGTGTGTTTTGTCTGTATGCTAATCAGGCTGCGCGGACTACGTGACGGGATTGGTCGAAGCAGAGAGGAGGAGCCTCCAACTTCACTGCCATCTTCTCCTATTGGTGCAGCAATGATCCTGCCCGTCCTCACCACAGCTGCAGTCGTTCTAGCACTCAGATGAATAGAGTTTAAGAGCCCGGCCTGCACATCATTAGTGGCGGCTGACATGATAGGCAGCTCGTCTCTGTACCTCCTTTGTGAACATGTATGTGTAATTTGTGATTTGGTGTGAGATGCTGGTAGTGATTGTTGGGGACTGGGCTAGGTCTAAAATTCTGATTGTGCATCACACCCTTAGAAAAAGACTGTTGGATACATTAGAAACAAGGGTGCTGCTTCTTGTCTTTTGGGGTTGGTTAGAATAGCACAGTTCTTTGTTGGCTCCTGTTTCTCTACTTTAGTTGTCCTCTCGCCTTGTTTGTATTTTTGTTTACTTATTTACCCTCCTGGTTACGCAGTAAATTTGATTTACCAATAACGCCTGGTTTTATGTTGCTTCCCTTTTCCCCTAGCTGGGTCATAACCTAAAGACTGCCCACATATAGACATCAAAAACCAACATGGCTGCATTTAACTGAAACCTTGCTCTGAGTAGTCCGCGGTCAGTAAGTGAAATACTCGGTGAGTAAATTTTCCTGGGCTGTTACTGCCCGCCATTGGACGGAAGTCCCATAGTGTCTGAGGTTTTACTTTCTCAGCAAAGTGGTTCCACAAAGGGTTTATATCTTGATGCTTCATGTGAACAATGAAACATCTACTGGCCTGAATGCAAAATGGGCAAGTACAAACATTTGTATATCACAAATTGAATGCAAGTATAAGGGAAAGCATGATTGTATTTTATATTCCAAGCATAGATTTATATACTGTCAAAGCAAATAAAAATGTTTTGCATGCATCAAATGTGTCAATATCAGTCAAGTTATGCTCAATGTCTTCATTTTAACTTAAGTGTCAAAACTGTAAGTTTGCAGCGTGGACAAAGAACATGTAGCCTTACTTTTAAATGTCAGCTTTGGTGGTTGTGCTGTAAAAGTGCAACAGGGACGATATCATGCTCAAGACGTCCATCTGTTGTATTTCAAGGTTATCTACTGAAATGAGCATGCTCGCCAGCCAGCCCTGACCTGCCCCGTGTTGTAATGCCACTTTGTGGCACTAGACGCCGTGTGAGTCAGTGGAGCGTCAAGTCTGCTCTCAGTCCCACGAAGAAGAACAACTTCCTGCAGCGCTTGAAGTTAGCGTCACAGAAACACAGGAATGGCTGAACCTCCTAGAAGGCGATACTCATCTGCATTCCGAAGGACCGCTCCCGACAAGAAACCACATTCAACGGCAAAGTAAAGGATCAACACGAGTAAATCTCTATGTGGCTTTCCACCGCTGGAGACAGCTCCTGAGAGTAAACAGATGCGGTTTGATGCCGAGCTCGCAACTTTCCTGTTAGCCTGGTGAGTAACATCTAATGTTAGCTCTTAAGCGAAAAGTATAATCAGTGCAACGACAGACAAACCGTACCGACAAACATTTTAAGTTGCGATATTGATACTGTTCCTAGAATTGTGCCTGTTCCTCTCGGCTGTTCTACAGCTAGTTACCTCAGTAACTTTATGCTCATTTTGTAACCGATGACTGTAAATTGAGATTGTATGGACCCAGTAGACCGAGTGGATACACGTCGCGATCGGTTCACCGTGTTGTAACCACTTTACATTACTGTTAGGATATCAGCCATGACTGAAAGTGCACTAGGTCTTTACATTTCTCAGGACATTTCAGAATACCTCTGTCTTTATCAGGACCTGAGCCAGTACAGATGCGATACCGCCTCCACAGGTCTCACCAACGTCAGAGAGTCCAGACACAGCAAGGAGGATCTAGGTGAGTAACATGCTAGCTTTCTAGCATTAGCAATTAGCATAGCGCTCCCCCCCCCCATTTTCATTAGTGCTAGCATAAGCAGATAGCTTGCTGGCATTGTTACTTGATAAACAAGTTTAATGATTTCATTATAAGATTGCAAAATAACAAGTGGGGGTGGCAACTTGCTAGCATTAGCAGCCAGCTTGCTGGCATCATTCATTGATGAATTAATTTAACGATTTATAAGATCATTCAAAATAATACAATGTAACAAAGTGAGAACTTTCTAATTGCATTGTATGGCTAACTGATTGATCTGTCCAACAGCCATCTCTAGTTTTCTTTCCCAACAGGTGCTTCCCACCAGGGAGTATCTCTAGAATGAGGTGTAATTCAGGCAGAGTTGTTCTTACAACTACTTTCACACCACTTGGGTGTGTGTACTAAATTCACACACAAATATTAACATTAACATTTTGAAACCTTTCTCTGTCTCTCTCTTTCTCCCTCCAGGTGACAAAGAAGCTTGCTGGTGACGCTTCTGAAATGGCTGCCTGGGTTACTAATGTTGGTATGTTGGCTTTCCAGGATGGCAGCCAGATTGGGCAGAGTCAGCCTTGCACTTTCCACCTTAACCAGTTCATCCCAGGTACATGCATGTGTCTCATAGCTTGTGATTAAGTATATTGTGTTTCCTCTGATGAATATCACATCTATATTAACATACACTGCTCTCTGATTATCTTTCAGCCGTCTTCTTGGACTGAACTTAGGCCCTGCAAACTGGGCCAGTGTTAGCCGCCTGGTGGAGGCAATTTGGAGCCAGCTCTGTCGTCTTCCGACTGCTCTCGAACCGTGTCTGTCTGCTGTTTGCTGCTGAGGAGGTCGTGGACAGGGGCTACGGCCGAAAAAGTATATACATATTCAAAGATGAAAAAGAAGGTAACTGAATCATTGTTATTTTACTGCACAGTTCTTTGTTTCTTTTCTTTTAATTATATTCTTAAATTGCATTCACAATTGCCTTAAAAAGGTCTTAAAAATTCTTCAATTTCAGCTGTTGAAACCTCTACGACACCAAGATAGTAAGTTAAAATGAGCGCAGTGCAAAGACTTGACATTGACTTTTTTCCCTGGTAAAAATGTTGTAAATAGTTTCCACTGGGCACAATGCTGTTACTGTATGTAAGAATTAATTTGTGCTTTCTTTTATTCTTGCAGCTTACATCATGTGCTGTGGTACAGTGGATGGATTGACATCGGTTGAGAAAACTTAGGTCATCGCATGACTCACTATCACAGGGTGAGGAGCCCTGGAGAGAGATAATCAGTTTCACCTGTACCTCAAGTTCTATTAGTGAGTTATATGGCAATCTGCAGTCACTTATGTCTGCCCCATTAACCCCATTACCATTCCATTCAAACGAATGCATTTTGTTAAGTGTTGCTGTATATTGGGTAAACTTTAAATAAATGGCTTATTTTTTTAGCATTTGTAAGTGTCCTTGATTTTTAGTTTTAATTCATATAAAAGTATTAAGTGAACCTGGATGAAACTAATACAGTATAATGGAACAGGCCTGCAGTAAATCCTCCTTCATGAGAATTATAATGTTCGGTTTTTACTGAATCTGTTTGAGAAGGGTTGGTTTATTTTAATGGTCAGTGTGGAGGCTGTAATTGTAATTGTGGTAATGTTTAAGTGTACTGGGATATACTGAGAAGTGTTCCCAATATTTTTTTCAAATCTAACTCCTATAAATGGTATGGACAAAATATTAGGAACACCTCTCAGTATAGGGTTAGTTTATATACAGTGGTTTCCAAAAGTCTGAGACCACTTTTCCATGTAGCCTCACATATTGCTCCATAGTAGCGCTAGTATTGCTCAATTTCATTTACAAAGGAGAATAAAAGGAGCCATTAAAAACACAGGATAAGTCTCTACGACATGAATGAAACTGAAAGTAACAGCCTTTGTGCAGACTGAAACATGAGAGTGAAGTGAATGCACCAAGCAGCTTGCACATTCAAAATTTCTCCAGGAATTTTCTAGTAGAATAAAATTTCTAAAATGATTAAATCTACAATATGTGATGCCCCTAAAGTGGACAATACCATTTCTTAACCTTGATGTTTGTTGAACGTCTCATCTGCCTGCCTCACTGCTATCACTGGCTTGCTTCCTCAAAATTTATGCTCCTGTGCATTGAGCAAATTGTGACACTAGGTAAATGTAAGTAGCTAATAGCTTGTTTAATACACTTATATTTTATTACCTTCAGAGTTTCTGAATTAGATTGTCAAGTATCTATGGATGAAAACTAATGTTAGCTAGTTTCTAACTTTTGCTTCAAGTTAAAGTGTAACTAACTAATGTAAGGTAGCTGATAGCGTGCCGTTTCATTTCCTCCATATTAAAATACATGTGTGCTGAAGGCAAGGTAAATGTATGAGCAGTAGCAGAGAGTAACTAATTACATTTTTTACTATAAGTGCTGTACTTAAGTACAATTTTTAGGTACTTGTACTTTACTTGAGTATTTCCATTTTATGCTACTTTATACTTCCACTCCACAACATTTCAGAGGGAAATATTGTACTTTCTACTCCACTATATTTATTTGACAGCTTTAGTTAAACAAGCAAAATACTGTAAGGACTGTAACACTTCAGTTCACTGAAGAATGCCCCTGCAATGTAATGGGTTCCTTTTTGTCCTGGAGAAAAAATTGCCCCACCCCCTAATTAGTCTGTAAACCAGTCTTGGTCAAAGGCACCACAAGCAAATAACCCTATCACTGTCATCAGATTCTGATACCTTTATTGTAAAGTTCTGATTGCTGAAAGGAAATCATTAACTTTTCCCTTATAAACCCAGTTTTCATATCCAACCAAAATGTAACGCCTGTCCAACATTAGTGTCATTAGAGTACAGCATCTTTCTGACGTTACATTGATGTGCAGTGCCTGCTGGGTTGACAACAGCACTATCATAGAAGGTTCAATTCCATTTTACACATTGATGGTTCATTTGACTTCAAGTGAAACTTTGATATTTTGGGCAGCTCTTAAATGAACGTGTCCTGTCAGTTTATCTAGCCTCCAGCTGTTGAAAATGAGCAATGATGACTGTGTGTAGTTGAAGGAGGGGCTCACTGAACCAATTAAGGAAGTAATTGGTTGTGAAATGGGAGAAGAGAAAAACTGATGGAAGGCAGATCAGTGCTGGTCAATATTCAGTTGAGCTCTGTTCTCCACAGAGACTATTGATGTTTTGAAGGTCAGCCATAGTCCACTGGGAATCACGTGATCTCTCTCTCTCTCTCTCTCTCTCACTCACTCAGTCTCACACACACACGCATACACACAAAGACATCTAAGTATAGAGGATAAAACTATTAAATTCCTCTATGGTCTGTACCCACTTATCAGTTTAGTATCAATTTTCTGTATACAGTGGAAACAGTGACCATGGTTACAGTGATCAACTGCTTATATGGATCAAAAAGCTTGGCACAGTATCATTCCTATATAAATGCTGTTTAAATAATTTCCTAATAGTAATCACATATTCAGCTTACAGTGTTCATTTTGGGTCTTCTCACACACAAAGAAATAAAACTGTTGTAGCCCACTACTGTAAGCTGTATTAGGCTCTCTTCTAACTTATTTGTACAAGGTTTTTGCACTGCCACTGTGTGTAAGACTGATACCGGTCAGACAACTGTGTGTGTGTGTGTGTGTGTGTGTGTGTGTGTGTGTGTGTGTGTGTGTAGATGGTAATCTGAATGAGAAAAAATGGTTATAATAATCATCTGCTTACAGTGAACATCTTCCATCTAAACTAGATCACTAAAAGCAGTTTCCACTGGATATTAAAAAAAAGAAAAGTAAAAGAAAAACCAATGATAATAGAAAATTGTGAAATTTAATACAAATTTATAAAATTGCATTTTTCATTTATCAGATCAATGTATGATTCATCTTTTGCAATTATTTTTTAAGTGTTCTGTTTGTGCACTGTTGGCCTGACTAAACTTCTGCAGGGTTGACTGATTTTGACTGAATTATTTTTCTATTCAATCTCATCCAATAGAGGTGAAAATGCCAAAATAATTTTTTTTTTAAAAACATAAAAAAAAAATACTGATTCTCACCCACCCCACAATAGACTTTTATGACTGCGTTGCTTTCTTTTACAAAAGAAACCTTGTGTTATCTGAATATGAAACATGGTTTAAATGACATATAAAATAGCTTTAAAATGATAAATAGCTTTACTGAAAGTGTGGCATTCCTTGGCTTCGGGGAGAAAACGCCACTGATTTTGAAGTGTTTCATACTCTAAAGATGCATAATGCATACTCTAAAGATGTCTGGAATACCCCCAGATTTTCTTAAAGTTAGGCTAAATTTTGGGTCATAGTTAAACAAGAGAAACTTTGAGTGAAAATTAAAACTTCTCTCACAGTATAGAACACCATTACATAAGATAGGTCCAATCTCCACACCCTCACTTTCCACTGAGGGATTTCAATGTCAAACTGCTCTCTCTTTCTAGTCGTGTCTCCTCTGTGTAATCCGTTTGTGGAAGAGAAATGTATTTTTCTCACATTCATGCACAGAGCAAAGTATCTGCATGAAGACATCTTCCTCAATTACAGTATACAGTGGGACTGTGCTGTATAATAATTGTTCTCTATACCGAGGCTGAATGTTTTTGGACTGTGTCCATCTTCATGATGGTGCCTTGGAGTCGGCAGACCCATACCACTCTAATTCCAGCCCCCCTACTTCCTCCTTTTAGCCCATTTCCCTTTTCGTTTCACCCCTAAACAGGCAGTCAGAGGCACTTTGAAGTGAAGGCAAAGGCAAATATGAAAAGAGTGAATGTCCTCCGTGAAGAGGTGCCTTTTCATTGTGGCTATTCCCCAGTCTCGCCTTGCCTCGGGCCTGCATGGCACTCTACCTCGAGTTGCTAGCTGGTAGCCTTGCACATCCTGTGCTTTATCCAGGAGACAGATTATTTTCTAATGCTTTGAAGAGGTTGCATGTGAAGAGGACAAAACAGGAGCACTTCCCTTCCCAGCAAGCCGCCATGACATAAATACTAATGTGGCTAAAATTAATTAGGCTCACCATTCAAAACACAGTTCAAGTCATTGTGAAGAAGTCTGACTCGAGGTTGTCTAAAGTGGTTATAGTTAAGCTAAAGCCAAGAGGACACAGAGCAGGGGTCTGGCTGTGCAGGAGGTGTATGAACTCACAGCAACTTTAGAATTACAGCTGTACTTACTAACTTTAGAATTACAGCTGTACTTACTTGACTCCTTTTAATTGTGTCAAAGTTCAGAATTCCACTTTTTATTCTCTCCTATTTTGTTTGCCCCTAATTCAGTTTCATGAACATTAATACCAAGACCACACTCATCCTAGACAATGCTGATTTGAGGGCAAGCTCAAGATTTTGCTGCCTGTAAACATGCACCATGATTTGCGTATAATAGACTCATGAACAGAGATGATAGCTTTAAGCCTGTTACTCTGGAGTTCCTTTTTTTTTTTTATCTCATTGAGTATTCTGCATTGTATCTTAAAAGTCATCTTAGCTGGGTGCACGGTTTGACTGAACTGATGAATTTATAAAGTCTTTCAGATGACTTTGTAACCCTTTCTGGTTCTTCTGGGATCTCTTTTGCAGTGCATGGTTCACATCAGCAGATGTTTCTTGTGATCAGCAAACTCAGGAGCTCTAACCCACACCTCCAACCTGTTTCACTGATTGGACTCCAGGTTTGATAACTCCTGACTCCAATTAGATTTGTTGATGCCTTTAGATGAGGTGTTCACATATTTTTTCCAAGGGTATAGTTTTGGTCTTAACATTGGTAGGTATGCAACAACCAGAAATCAGAGAAATCATCAGAAATGTCCATACAGAAATGTAATATGTGTACATATGTTGAATTTCCATATGTGAAATTTATGTACATATGAAGTAAAATCGTATATGTGTATAAAGTACAGCCTATAGATGTAAAAATTACATATGAAACCTGTTAGAAATTGGAACAATATCATATAATATAGTATAAGCATAAAAATGTCATGGTATAGTAAGGCATGAAAATATCATAGTATAGTAAGGTATAAAAACATCATATTATAATGAGGCATAAAAGTCATAATATGATAAGGCATAAAAACATCAAAGTATATTGAGGCAAGTAAAAGTTGAAGTATAATAAGGCAAAAACAATCATACTATACTAAGGCACATACACAGTATAGTAAGGCATAAAAAGTCATGGTTCGTCATAAAAACGTGATATTATAGAGAGGCATAAATAAAGGTCATAGTATAGTAAGGCATAAAAAAGTCATAGTATATTAAGGCAAAAAACATCATAGTATATTAAGACATAAAAACTCATAGTATAGAAAGACATAAAAAGTAATAGTATAGTATGGCAAAAAAGTCATAGTATAGTAAGGTATAAAAAAACGTCATAGTATACTTTGTCATAATGTCATGGTATAGTAAGGTATAAAAAAACTTCATAGTATACTTTGTCATAATGTCATGGTATAGTAAGGCATAAAAAGTCATAGTATAGTGAGGAATAAAAGGCAACACTATGGTAAGTCATAAAAAGGCGTGCTATAGTTTGTCATAAATTCATGGTATAGGAAGTCATAAAAACGTCATAGTATAGTAAGGGATAAAAGCATCATAGTATTTTAAGGCATAAAAAGTACAAATATAATAGTAAGGCATTAGAGTTGCCAATTAACCTAATTTGCATGTCTTTGGACTATGGGCGAAAGCCAGGGTACCCAGCAAAAACCAATGCAGGCATGGGGAGAACATTAAAACTCCACAAAGAAAGCCCCAGGCCCAGGATTTGAACCCAGAACCTTCTAATTGTGGTATGCCAGTTCTAACCAGTGCCCTATCATGGAACCCCATAAAAAGACATAGCATAGTAGCCAGAAACATGTCATAGTATGTTAAGCCAAAAACATGTTATAGTATAGTAAGGCATAAGAGGTCATAGTATAGTAAGGCATAAAAAGTCATAACATATTAAGGCATAAAAAGTCATAGTACAGTAAGGCATAAAAACATCATAGTATAGTAAGGCATAAAAAAGTCATAATATACTATGGCATAAAAATTTATGGTATAGTAAGGCAAAAAAAGGCATACTATAAAAAGGCATAACAAGTCATAATATACTATGGCATAAAAATTGATGGTATAGTAGGGCAAAAAAAAGCATACTATAAAAAGGCATAAAAAGTCATAATATACTATGGCATAAAAATTGATGGTATAGTAGGGCAAAAAAAAGCATACTATAAAAAGGCATAAAAAGTCATAATATAGTAAGACATAAAAAGTCATGGTGTAACAAGGCATAAAAATGTCATAGTATAGAAACGCAGAAAAATGTCATAGTATAGGCATAAAAACGTCATAGTGCAAAGCTTAAAAAGTTAAAGTACCATGTAACATGAACACAAAAAGACTGGATAAGCTGGTCAAAAAGGCTAGGTCTGTGCTTGGGAGGAGTTTGGACTCACTCAGGACTGTTGTGGAGAGACGCATGCAATTTAAGATGGAGGCCATCTTACACAATACCAACCATCCTCTCCACAACATTCTGGCTGGACTGAGAAGCAGCTACAGCAGCAAACGCCTCATCTCACTGTGCTGCAGAACAGAGAGGTTCAGGAGATCCTTTGTTCCCACTGTTATCAGGCTATACAACACCTCAGCCAAAAGAAGTGGACCATCCATTATTGTTTGTTTATTAATTATCAACAATTAACTAATGGACACATGAATTTCCGCTAATAAAGTATCTATCTATGTATCTGTCTGTATATCCATCTATCTATCTATCTATCTATCTATCTATCTATCTATCTATCTATCTATCTATCTATCTATCTAGTATAGTAAGACATAAAAAGTCATAGTATGACAAGACATAAAAAGTCAGAGTACAGCAAGGCTTAAAAAACGCAAAGTATTCGAAGGCATGGGATTCGCCACTTAAGCAAAAGTGCATTTGAATGTCCCCACACTGGGGTTGGAACCAGGAACCTTTTCAATGATAGGCTACACTTCAAACCAGTGGACCACCATAAACAACACTAAGGAATAGAAAATCATAGTATAATAAGACATAAAAACATCCAAGAATGTAATAGTATAGTTAGGCATGAGGATACTTAAAAATGTCATAGTACAGTAAGACATAAGGATGTCAAATAACGTCATAGTATAGTAAGGCATAAAACGGCATATTACAGTAAGACATAAAGATGTCAAAAAACGTCATAGTACAGTAAGGCATTAAACTTCATATTACAAAGAACAGCATACTAAGTCATAAAAATGTCAAAAAATTTCATAGTATAGTAAGTCGTAAAAATGCCAAAAAATGTCTTAGTATAATAAGGCATAAAACGTCATAGTATAGTAATGCATAAAGATGTTAAGTAATGTCGTAGTAGAGTAAGTCATAAAAATGCAGAAAAATATCATAGTATAGTGAGGCATAAAATGTAATACTACAGTAAAACATAAAGATGTCAAAAAAAGTCATAATATAGTACGTCATAAAAATGTCAAAAGACGTCATAGTATAGTAAGGCATAAAGATGTAAAAAAATATTATAGTATAGTAAGACACAGAATGTCATAGTAAAGTAATGCATAAAAATTTCAGAAAACGTCATAGTATACTAAGTCATAAAAATGACAGAAAGTGTCATAGTACAGTGAGGCACAAAATGTCATAGTATAGTCAGGCTTAAAGATGTAAAAATATGTCATAATAAAGTAAGGCAAAAAATGTCATAGTATAGTAAGGCAAAAAAATGCCCAAAAATTTCATAGTATAGTAAGGCATAAAAGGTAATAGTATAGTAAGGCATAAATATTTCAAAAAACGTCATAGTATAGTAAGTTATAAAAATGCAAAGAAATGTAATAGAACAGTAAGGCACAAAACGTCATAGTATAGTCAGGTATAAAAATGTAAAAAGATGTCATAGAAAGGTAAGGCATAAAACGTCATCCTACAGTAAGACATAAATATGTCAAAAAACGTCATAGTATACTATGTCAAAAAAATGCCCAAAAATTTCATAGTAGAGTAAGGCATAAAATGTCATAATATAGTCAGGCATAAAAATGTCAAGAAACGTCATGGTGTAGTAAGTTATAAAAATTATAAAAAATGTTATTGTACAGTGAGGCACAAAATGTCATAATATAGTAAGGCATAAAGATGTAAAAAAAATATCATAGTATAGTAAGGCAAAGAACGTCATAGTATAGTAATGCATAAAAATTTCAAAAAACGTCATAGTATAGTAAGTCATAAAAATGCCAAAAAATGTGATAGTATATTAAGAAACAAAACGTAATAGTATAGTAAGTCATAAAAATGCCAAAAAAGTCTTAGTATATTAAGGCATAAAACGTCATAGTATAGTAAGGCATAAAAACGTCAAAAAACATCATAGTGAAGTAAGTCATGAAAATGCCGAAAAATATCATGGTATAGTAAGGCATGAAAGGTCATAATACGGTAAGACATAAATATGTCAAAAAATGTCATAATATACTACGTCAAAAAAATACTCAAAAATTTCACAGTATAGAATGTCAAAAAATGTCATAGTATAGTAAGGCATAAAAACTACAAAAAACGTCATAGTATAGTATGGCAAAAAAATAGCAAAAAACGTCATAGTATAGTATGGCAAAAAATGTCAAAAAACATCATATTATAGTAAGGCGTATAAACTTCATAATATAGTATGGAAAAAAATGACAAAAAATGTCATAGTATAATAAGGCATAAAAACGTCAAAAAACATATATAAACTTCATAATATAGTATGGCAAAAAAATGGCAAAAAAACATCATAGTATAGTAAAGCGTATAAACGTCATAGTATAGTAAGGCAAAAAATGACAAAACACGTCAAAGTATAGTAAGGCATAAAAACGTCATAGTATAGTGAGGCGTATAAACGTCATAGTATATAGTAAGGCATAAAAATGTCAAAAAAACGTCATAGAATAGTATGGCAAAAAACGTAAAAAACGTCATAGTATAGTAAAGCAAAAAAATGGCAAAAAACATCATAGTATATTAATGCATATAAACGTCATGGTATAGTGAGGCGTATAAACGTCATAGTATATAGTAAGGCATAAAAATGTCAAAAAACGTCATAGAATAGTATGGCAAAAAACATAAAAAACGTCATAGTATAGTAAGGCATAAAAGCGTCAAAAAATGTCATAGTATAGTATGGCAAAAAAATGGCAAAAAAACATCGTAATATAGTAAAGCGTATAAACGTCATAGTATAGTAAGGCAAAGAATGGCAAAACACGTCAAAGTATAGTAAGGCATAAAAACGTCATAGTATAGTGAGGCGTATAAACATCATAGTATAGTGAGGCAAAAAATGCCAGAAAACGTCATAGTATAGTAAGGCATAAAAACGTCAAAAAACGTCATAGTATAGTATGGCAAAAAAATATCGAAGAACATCATAGTATAGTAAGGCGTATAAACGTCATAGTATAGTAAGGCATAAAAATGTCAAAAACCGTCATAGTATAGTATGGCAAAAAATGGCAATAAATGTCATAGTATAGTATGGCAAAAAAATGGCAAAAAACATCAAAGTATAGTATGGCAAAAAAATGGCAAAGAACATCATAGTATAGTAAGGCGTATAAACGTCATAGTATAGTAAGGCGTATAAACGTCATAGTATAGTAAGGCAAAAAAATGTCAAAAAACGTCATAGTATAATAAGGCATAAAAACGTCAAAAAACGTCATAGTATAGTATGGCAAAAAAATAGCACAAAATATCATAGTATAGTAAGGCGTAAAAACGTCATAGTATAGTAAGGCAAAAAAATGTCAAAAAACGTCATAGTATAATAAGGCATAAAAACGTCAAAAAACGTCATAGTATAGTATGGCAAAAAAATAGCACAAAATATCATAGTATAGTAAGGCGTATAAACGTCATAGTATAGTAAGGCAAAAATATTTCAAAAAACATCAAAGTATAGTATGGAAAAAAAAATGTCAAAAAACATCATAGTATAGTAAGGCAAAAAACGGCAAAAAACATCATAGTATAGTGAGGCGTATGAACGTCATAGTATAGTAAGAAAAAAAATGCTAAAACAGGTCATAGTATAGTAAGGCATAAAAACATCAAAAAACGTCATAGTATAGTATGGCAAAAAAATGGTGAAAAAAGTCATAGTATAGTATTGAAAAAAAATGGCAAAAAACATCATAGTGTAGTAAGGCGTATAAACGTCATAGTATAGTAAGGTACAAAATGGCAAAATACATCATAGTATAGTAAGGCATAAAACAGTCAAGAAATGTCATAGTATAGTATGTCAAAAAACGTCATAGTATAGTAAGGCATAAAAACGTCAAAAAACGTCAAAGTATAGTATGGCAAAAAAACGTCATACTATAGTAAGGCGTATAAACGTCATAGTATAGTAAGGTACAAAATGGCAAAATACATCATAGTATAGTGAGGCATAAAAACGTCAAAAAACGTCAAAGTATAGTATGGCAAAAAAACGTCATACTATAGTAAGGCGTATAAACGTCATAGTATAGTAAGGTACAAAATGGCAAAATACATCATAGTATAGTGAGGCATAAAAACGTCAAAAAACGTCAAAGTATAGTATGGCAAAAAAACGTCATACTATAGTAAGGCGTATAAACGTCATAGTATAGTAAGGTACAAAATGGCAAAATACATCATAGTATAGTGAGGCATAAAAACGTCAAAAAACGTCAAAGTATAGTATGGCAAAAAAACGTCATACTATAGTAAGGCGTATAAACGTCATAGTATAGTAAGGTACAAAATGGCAAAATACATCATAGTATAGTGAGGCATAAAAACGTCAAAAAACGTCATAGTATAGTATGTCAAAAAAACGTCAAAAAAAATCATAGTATATTAAGGCATAAAAACGTCAAAAAACGTCATAGTATAGTATGGCAAAAAAATAGCACAAAATATCATAGTATAGTAAGGCGTACAAACGTCATAGTATAGTAAGGCTAAAATATTTCAAAAAACATCAAAGTATAGTATGGAAAAAAAATGTCAAAAAACATCATAGTATAGTGAGGCATATGAACGTCATACTATAGTAAGGCAAAAAAACATCAAAAAACGTCATAGTATAGTAAGGCGTATAAAAATTATAGTATTGCAAGGCAAAAAAATTCAAAAAACGTCATAGTATAGTAAGGCATAAAAACGTCATAGTATAGTAAGGCAAAAAAATGTCAAAAAACGTCATAGTATAATAAGGCATAAAAACGTCAAAAAACGTCATAGTATAGTATGGCAAAAAAATAGCACAAAATATCATAGTATAGTAAGGCGTATAAACGTCATAGTATAGTAAGGCAAAAATATTTCAAAAAACATCAAAGTATAGTATGGAAAAAAATGTCAAAAAACATCATAGTATAGTGAGGCGTATGAACGTCATAGTATAGTAAGGAAAAAAATGCTAAAACAGGTCATAGTATAGTAAGGCATAAAAACGTCAAAAAACGTCATAGCATAGTATGGCAAAAAAATGGTGAAAAACGTCATAGTATAGTATTGAAAAAAAATGGCAAAAAACATCATAGTGTAGTAAGGCGTATAAACGTCATAGTATAGTAAGGTACAAAATGGCAAAATACATCATAGTATAGTGAGGCATAAAAACGTCAAAAAACGTCATAGTATAGTATGTCAAAAAACGTCATATTATAGTAAGGTGTATAAACGTCATCGTACAGTAAGGCATAAAAATGGCAAAAAACGTCATAGTATAGTAAGGCGGATAAACGTCATATAATAGTAAGGCAAAAAACGTCAAAGGACGTCATAGTATAGTATGGTAAAATAAAGGCAAAAAACATCATGATATAGTAAGGAGTATAAACGTTATAGTATAGTAAGGCAAAAAAATGGCAAAAAACGTCATAGTATAGTATGGCAAAAAAATGGCAAAAAACGTCATAGTATAGTAAGGCATATGAACGTCATAGTATAGTAAGGCAAAAAATGGCAAAAAACGTCATAGTATAGTAAGGCATAAAAACATCAAAAAACATCATAGTATGGTAAGGCATATAAACGTCATAGTATAGTAAGGCAAAAAATGGCAAAAAACATCATAGTATAGTAAGGCATAAAAACGTCATAGTATAGTAAGGCAAAAAAATGGCAAAAAACGTCATAGTATAGTAAGGCATAAAAACGTCAAAAAACGTCATAGTATATTAAGGCATAAAAACGTCATAAAACATCATAGTATAGTAAGGCATATAAACGTCAAAGTATAGTAAGGCGAAAAATGGCAAAAAACGTCATAGTATAGTAAGGCGTATAAACATCATAGTATAGTAAGGCGAAAAATGTCAAAAAACGTAAGAGTATAGTAAGGCAAAAAATGGCAAAAAAAATCATAGTATAGTAAGGCGTATAAACGTCATAGTATTGCAAGGCAAAAAAATTCAAAAAACGTCATAGTATATTAAGGCATAAAAACGTCAAAAAACATCATAGTATAGTAAGACATATGAACGTCATAGTATAGTGAGGCAGAAATCGGCAAAAAAACGTCATAGTATAGTAAGGCAAATAAATAGCAAAAAACGTAATAGTATAGTAAGGCGTATAAATGTCATAGTATAGTAAGGCAAAAAAATGGCAAAAAACGTCATAGTATAGTAAGGCATAAAAACGTCAAAAAACGTCATAGTATGTTAAGGCATAAAAATGTCAAAAAACATCATAGTATAGTAAGGCATATAAACGTCATAGTATAGTAAAGCGAAAAATGGCAAAAAACGTCATAGTATAGTAAGGCATAAAAACGTCAAAAAACGTCATAGTATAGTAAGGCGGATAAACGTAATAGTACAGTAAGGCGTATAAACGTCAGTATAGTAAGGCATAAAAACGTCAAAAAATGTTATAGTATTGTATGGCAAAAAATGGCAAAAAACATCATAATATAGTAAGGCAAAAAATGGCAAAGAACATCATAGTATAGTAAGGCATAAAAACATCAAAAAACGTCATAGTATAGTATGGCAAAAAAAATGCCAAAAAACGTCATAGTATATTAAGGCATAAAAACGTCAAAAAACGTCATACTATAGCAAGGCAAAAAAATGGCATGAAACGTAATAGTACAGTAGGGCATATAAACGTCATAGTATAGTAAGGCATAAAAACGTCAAAAAACGTCATAGTATATTAAAGCATAAAAACGTCAAAAAACATCATAGTATAGTAAGACATATAAACGTCATAGTATAGTGAGGCAAAAAATGGCAAAAAACTTCATAGTATAGTAGGGCATAAAAACGTCAAAAAATGTCATAGTATAGTAAGGCAAAAAAATGGCAAAAAACGTCATAGTATAGTGAGGGAAAAAATGGCAAAAAACTTCATAGTATAGTAGGGCATAAAAACGTCAAAAAACGTCATAGTATAGTGAGGGAAAAAATGGCAAAAAACTTCATAGTATAGTAGGGCATAAAAACGTCAAAAAACGTCATAGTATAGTGAGGGAAAAAATGGCAAAAAACTTCATAGTATAGTAGGGCATAAAAACGTCAAAAAACGTCATAGTATAGTGAGGGAAAAAATGGCAAAAAACTTCATAGTATAGTAGGGCATAAAAACGTCAAAAAACGTCATAGTATAGTGAGGGAAAAAATGGCAAAAAACTTCATAGTATAGTAGGGCATAAAAACGTCAAAAAACGTCATAGTATAGTGAGGGAAAAAATGGCAAAAAACTTCATAGTATAGTAGGGCATAAAAACGTCAAAAAACGTCATAGTATAGTGAGGGAAAAAATGGCAAAAAACTTCATAGTATAGTAGGGCATAAAAACGTCAAAAAACGTCATAGTATAGTGAGGGAAAAAATGGCAAAAAACTTCATAGTATAGTAGGGCATAAAAACGTCAAAAAACGTCATATTATAGCAAGGCAAAAAAATGGCATAAAACGTCATAGTATAGTCAGGTGTATAAACGTCATCGTACAGTAAGTCAAAAAAATGACAAAAAACGTCATAATATAGTAAGGCAAAAAAATGGCAAAAAACGTCATAGTATAGGAGGGCATATAAACGTCAAAAAACGTCATAGTATAGTAAGGCGTATAAACGTCATAGTATAGTAAGGCGAAAAACGGCAAAAAACGTCATAGTATAGTAAGGCGTATAAACGTCATAGTATAGTAAGGCGAAAAACGGCAAAAAACGTCATAGTATAGTAAGGCGTATAAACGTCATAGTATAGTAAGGCGAAAAACGGCAAAAAACGTCATAGTATAGTAAGGCGTATAAACGTCATAGTATAGTAAGGCGAAAAACGGCAAAAAACGTCATAGTATAGTAAGGCGTATAAACGTCATAGTATAGTAAGGCGAAAAACGGCAAAAAACGTCATAGTATAGTAAGGCGTATAAACGTCATAGTATAGTAAGGCGAAAAACGGCAAAAAACGTCATAGTATAGTAAGGCGTATAAACGTCATAGTATAGTAAGGCGAAAAACGGCAAAAAACGTCATAGTATAGTAAGGCGTATAAACGTCATAGTATAGTAAGGCGAAAAACGGCAAAAAACGTCATAGTATAGTAAGGCGTATAAACGTCATAGTATAGTAAGGCGAAAAACGGCAAAAAACGTCATAGTATAGTAAGGCGTATAAACGTCATAGTATAGTAAGGCGAAAAACGGCAAAAAACGTCATAGTATAGTAAGGCGTATAAACGTCATAGTATAGTAAGGCGAAAAACGGCAAAAAACGTCATAGTATAGTAAGGCGTATAAACGTCATAGTATAGTAAGGCGAAAAACGGCAAAAAACGTCATAGTATAGTAAGGCGTATAAACGTCATAGTATAGTAAGGCGAAAAACGGCAAAAAACGTCATAGTATAGTAAGGCGTATAAACGTCATAGTATAGTAAGGCGAAAAACGGCAAAAAACGTCATAGTATAGTAAGGCGTATAAACGTCATAGTATAGTAAGGCGAAAAACGGCAAAAAACGTCATAGTATAGTAAGGCGTATAAACGTCATAGTATAGTAAGGCGAAAAACGGCAAAAAACGTCATAGTATAGTAAGGCGTATAAACGTCATAGTATAGTAAGGCGAAAAACGGCAAAAAACGTCATAGTATAGTAAGGCGTATAAACGTCATAGTATAGTAAGGCGAAAAACGGCAAAAAACGTCATAGTATAGTAAGGCGTATAAACGTCATAGTATAGTAAGGCGAAAAACGGCAAAAAACGTCATAGTATAGTAAGGCGTATAAACGTCATAGTATAGTAAGGCGAAAAACGGCAAAAAACGTCATAGTATAGTAAGGCGTATAAACGTCATAGTATAGTAAGGCGAAAAACGGCAAAAAACGTCATAGTATAGTAAGGCGTATAAACGTCATAGTATAGTAAGGCGAAAAACGGCAAAAAACGTCATAGTATAGTAAGGCGTATAAACGTCATAGTATAGTAAGGCGAAAAACGGCAAAAAACGTCATAGTATAGTAAGGCGTATAAACGTCATAGTATAGTAAGGCGAAAAACGGCAAAAAACGTCATAGTATAGTAAGGCGTATAAACGTCATAGTATAGTAAGGCGAAAAACGGCAAAAAACGTCATAGTATAGTAAGGCGTATAAACGTCATAGTATAGTAAGGCGAAAAACGGCAAAAAACGTCATAGTATAGTAAGGCGTATAAACGTCATAGTATAGTAAGGCGAAAAACGGCAAAAAACGTCATAGTATAGTAAGGCGTATAAACGTCATAGTATAGTAAGGCGAAAAACGGCAAAAAACGTCATAGTATAGTAAGGCGTATAAACGTCATAGTATAGTAAGGCGAAAAACGGCAAAAAACGTCATAGTATAGTAAGGCGTATAAACGTCATAGTATAGTAAGGCGAAAAACGGCAAAAAACGTCATAGTATAGTAAGGCGTATAAACGTCATAGTATAGTAAGGCGAAAAACGGCAAAAAACGTCATAGTATAGTAAGGCGTATAAACGTCATAGTATAGTAAGGCGAAAAACGGCAAAAAACGTCATAGTATAGTAAGGCGTATAAACGTCATAGTATAGTAAGGCGAAAAACGGCAAAAAACGTCATAGTATAGTAAGGCGTATAAACGTCATAGTATAGTAAGGCGAAAAACGGCAAAAAACGTCATAGTATAGTAAGGCGTATAAACGTCATAGTATAGTAAGGCGAAAAACGGCAAAAAACGTCATAGTATAGTAAGGCGTATAAACGTCATAGTATAGTAAGGCGAAAAACGGCAAAAAACGTCATAGTATAGTAAGGCGTATAAACGTCATAGTATAGTAAGGCGAAAAACGGCAAAAAACGTCATAGTATAGTAAGGCGTATAAACGTCATAGTATAGTAAGGCGAAAAACGGCAAAAAACGTCATAGTATAGTAAGGCGTATAAACGTCATAGTATAGTAAGGCGAAAAACGGCAAAAAACGTCATAGTATAGTAAGGCGTATAAACGTCATAGTATAGTAAGGCGAAAAACGGCAAAAAACGTCATAGTATAGTAAGGCGTATAAACGTCATAGTATAGTAAGGCGAAAAACGGCAAAAAACGTCATAGTATAGTAAGGCGTATAAACGTCATAGTATAGTAAGGCGAAAAACGGCAAAAAACGTCATAGTATAGTAAGGCGTATAAACGTCATAGTATAGTAAGGCGAAAAACGGCAAAAAACGTCATAGTATAGTAAGGCGTATAAACGTCATAGTATAGTAAGGCGAAAAACGGCAAAAAACGTCATAGTATAGTAAGGCGTATAAACGTCATAGTATAGTAAGGCGAAAAACGGCAAAAAACGTCATAGTATAGTAAGGCGTATAAACGTCATAGTTTTGCAAGGCATAAAAATGGCAAAAAACGTCATAGTATAGTAGGGCATATAAACGTCAAAAAACGTCATAGTATAGTAAGGCGTATAAACGTCATAGTTTTGCAAGGCATAAAAATGGCAAAAAACGTCATAGTATAGTAGGGCATATAAACGTCAAAAAACGTCATAGTATAGTAAGGCAAAAAAAGGCAAAAAACGTCACAGTATAGTAAGGCATAAAAACGTCAAAAAACATCATAGTATAGTAAGGCATATAAACGTCATAGTATAGTAAGGCAAAAAATGGCAAAAAACGTCATAGTATAGTAAGGCATAAAAACGTCAAAAAATGTCGTAGTATATTAAGGCATAAAAACGTCAAAAAACATCATAGTATAGTAAGGCATATAAACGTCATAGTATAGTAAGGCAAAAAATGACAAAAAACGCCATAGTATAGTAAGGCAAAAAATGGCAAAAAAAGTCATAGTATAGTAAGGCGTATAAACATCATAGTAATATGAGGCAAAAAAATTCAAAAAACGTCATAGTATAGTTAAGGCATAAAAACGTCAAAAAACATCATAGTATAGTATGGCAAAAAAATGTCAAAAAACATCATAGTATAGTAAGGCGTATAAACGTCATTGTATAGTAGGACAAAAAATGGCAAAAAACGTCATAGTATAGTAAGGCACGAAAACGTCAAAAAACGTCATAGTATAGTATGGCAAAAAAATGTCAAAAAACATTATAGTATAGTAAGGCATAAAAACGTTGTAAAAAATGTCATAGTATAGTAAGGCGTATAAACGTCATAGTGTAGTAAGTCAAAAAATGTAAAAAACGTCATAGTATAGTAAGGCTAAAAAATGGCAAAAAACATCATCATCATGTCAAAAAATATTTTAGCAAGGCATAAAAAGGTCATACACAAAAGATATCCCTAACCTGGACTTGAACCATCGATCATTGGAATGAAATGCAACACTTCTAACGACTGTACTACCCTCAACTGTAACAGAAAGCTTTATTAAAGTAAACTTTACAAACGTCAGAGTATAGTGAAACACAGTCGTCATAGTATAGTAAGGCAGGAAATGTCAAAAAACGTCATAGTATAGTATGGCAAAAAAATGTCAAAAAACATCATAGTATAGTAAGGCGTATAAACGTCATAGTATAGTAAGGCTAAAAAATGTCAAAAAACGTAATATTTTAGCAAGGCATAAAAAGGTCACACACACAAGATATCCCCAACCTGGACTTGAACCATCAACCCTTGGAATGAAAGACAACACTTCTAACCACTGTACTACCCTCAACTGTAGCAGAAAGTGATATTAAAGTAAACTCTACAAACGACATAGTACAGTGAAAAACATAGTCGTCATAGCATAGTAAAGCAGGAAATGTCAAAAAATGTCATAGTATAGTATGGCAAAAAAATGTCAAAAAACATCATAGTATAGTAAGGCGTATAAATGTCATAGTATAGTGAGGCTAAAAAATGTCAAAAATCGTCATAGTATTGTCAGGGTAAAAAATGGCAGAAAATGTCACAGTATAGTAAGGCGTATAAACGTCATAGTATATTAAGGCAAAAAAATGTCAGAAAACTTCATAGTATAGTAAGGCAGGAAATGTCAAAAAACGTCATAGTATAGTAAGTTAAAAAATGTCAGAAAATGTCATAGTATAGTAAGGCATATAAACATCGTAGCATATTAAGGCAAAAAAATGTCAAAAAACGTCATTATAATAAGGCAAAAAAATGTCAGAAAACTTCATAGTATAGTAAGGCATAAAAAATGTCAAAAAACGTAATATCTTAGCAAGGCATAAAAAGGTCATACACACAAGATATTCCTAATCTGGACTTGAACCATCAATCCTTGGAATGAAAGGCAACACTTCTAACCACTGTACTACCCCCACCTATTAAAGATGTACATATTAAAGTAACCTTTACAAACGTCAGAGTATAGTGAAACACATAGACGTCATAGTAT
The DNA here is from genome assembly GCF_002260705.1 of Seriola dumerili. Classification (NCBI taxonomy): domain Eukaryota; kingdom Metazoa; phylum Chordata; class Actinopteri; order Carangiformes; family Carangidae; genus Seriola; species Seriola dumerili. Next base: position 2,121,272 of record NW_019174576.1, on the reverse strand, counting down.
AGTAAGGCAGGAAATGTCAAAAAACGTCATAGTATAGTATGGCAAAAAAATGTCAAAAAACGTCATTTTATAGTAAGGCGTATAAACGTCATAGTATAATTAGTCATAAAAAGGCCCAAAAAAGTCATTCTATAGTAAGTCATAAAAATTCCAAGAAATGTCATAGTATAGTAAGGTATAAAAATTTCAAAAACCTTCAATAAGGCATATAACATTATGCTATTGTAAGGCATAAAGACGTCAAAAAACGTCATAGTATAGTAAGGCATAAAAATGTCAAAAAATATCATAATATAGTAAGGCATAAAGGTGTCAAAAAACGTCATAGTATAGTAAGGTATAAAACGTCATAATACAGTAAAGCATAAAAATGCCAAAAAATGTCATAGTATAGTAAGGAACAAAACATCATAGTATAGTCAGGCATAAAGATATAAAAAGATGTCACAGTATAGTAAGGTATAACACATCATAGTATAGTAACGCATAAAAATGTAAAAAAAACGTCATAGTATAGCAAGGCATATAACATCATACTATTGTAAGTCATAAAGATGTCAAAAAACGTTATAATATAGTAAGACATAAAACATCATAGTATAGTAAGGCATAAAAATGTCAAAAAACTATAGTAAGTTATAAAAATGCCAGAAATGATCATAGTAAAGTAAGGCATAAAAAGTCATACTACAGTAAGAGATAAAGATGTGAAAAAATATCATAGTATAGTAAGTCATTAAAATGTCAAAAAGTGTCATTGTATGGTAAGGCATAAAAATTACAAAAAATGTAAAAGTATAGTAAGGCATAAAAAGCCTTTGTATAGTAAGTCATAAAAAGTCATAGTATAGTTTGTCATAAAGTCATGGTCTAGGAAGGCATAAAAGATCATACTATAGTAATGCATAAAAACTCATAGTATATTGAGGCGTAAAAAGTAAAAGCATGGTAAGTTATAAAAAGTAGTACTATAGTTTGTCATAAAGTCATGGTATAGGAAGTCATAAAAATGTCACAGTATAGTAATGCATAAAAGCATCATCGTATTTTAAGGCATAAAAATTCATACAATAGTAAGGCATTAGAGTTTCCAATTAACCTAATGTGTATGTCTTTGGACTGTGGTAGGAAGCCAGAGTACCTCGCGAGAACTCTGTTGTGATAATTGAAATACCTTTACTTATTTGCAGTGACCGTATGGTTTAATATATCCTCCAATCAGATGGTCCCCGGGGGGCTGGCGTTTTTGCTGCATGTCATTCCCCTACTCTCTGCCCGCCTCCACTGTCCTATCCAATAAAGAAAGTGTTGCATCACATCATGGGTTCAAACCCACAACCTTCTCACTGTGAGGTGACAGTACTAACCACTACTCCACCATGCCACCTCAGAAATGAGTTACATTATAGTAAGGCATAAAAACCTCATTGCATAGTAAGACATAAATTGTCATTGTATTGCAAGGCAAAAAAAAAAAAGTCATAGTATAGTATTCATGGTGACATTTTCATGGAATTTTTCAATAGAAATTAAACTCATACTTTGATATATCCACCATTGTATGTCTACTCCTGCTAGCAACCTGACTGCTAGCCTACAGAAGACAGAAGCCAAGGTTAGCTTACTAGTCATAGCTAGCTCACATGGTTAAATAACATCAGTTGACATTTTTTCTGGTGACGTTAGGTACTGCTGTCATATTCTCACATGTGAGCCTTCAGATAGCCCCTGCCCTTTCAGTCAATCAAATACTAGCATGCCTAAATCGGTTGTCTTGGAGCCATAACTTCTTGGAGGGCACATTGGAATATGACTTCACTCCAGTGTGAACGAATTCACTCTATATTATGTATATTCAATATTGGTAGGGACAATTCTGTCCTCTCAAAGTATTGGTCGGGACATGTCACTACCGTCCATATGGAAACTTACGCCCTTGACTTTTTCCAACATACACTGAATATTTGAATGTTTTCAAAATAGAGAGAACAATACAGTGTGTGTTGGTAATGTAGGTAATTCCAGAGGGTTCACTTACTTTGCCACTGTTATAGGGAATTGCTCTTTAAAATAATCAGATTTACCCTTTGATGCATGTGACTGCTATTGAGAATTGATAGTGATATCCAATATGTTGATAATTGTTACAATTACTTTCAGTATCAGTTATCAGTATATGGCTCCATGGGGGGAAACTGCTTTGGTCTGTAAATTATCCTGACCTCCCTGAAGAGGGCAAACTTGAGATTTTATTCTGCAATGATCAATAATACATCATATTATAAGGATAATCACTATGAGACCTTTGTGCTGCAGCATAGTCTCATTTTTACAAGATTAAATTGGCACTTCACAGTCAAAAGCTAACCTTAAAAAAATACCTGCTGGTTTCCCAGTTTCACCCATTTGTCAGTAATTTTTAAATGGGTGTTCTTTCTTCAAAGACCTACCTGACATTGTTGGTTCAAAAGTGAATTTGAAACTGAAGGTCTGATTCATGAAGGGAAGGGAAAGTGAACTTTTTGTCAAGTGGGACCCAAAAGCTTCTTAAGTAACTCCCAAATCAAATGAGTAAGTACAGACAAGTACTGAGAAACATTCATAAGTTCCCTTCAAAGTAGGATGCACATCACAAACAGGCCTTCAAGATCATCCTGAAGTAGAAGCTACAAGAATATGGGTTTATGTCTAAGCTTTCGAATAAGGGTCAACATTAAGTTCTGCTTTTCTGTTTTTTGAATTTGCAGGCACACACAGAAACACACAGTAGAAAACCTAACTCCAAAATATAAAGAGGAAATGAAAGAATTTATTTTTACATAAATTACTTAGCACATTTAGTCAGCTCCCCCTACAAGTGAATGGAATGAATATATTTTTTATGTTGTGGTGATGAAAGACATACACAGGAGTAAAATAAAAAGCTCAAATCTTCAGGTACATGTTTAAGTGCATTTAATACAGAGATGAAACAACCAGAGAAGATTATAGCTCAATGAAAACAGCATAAGCGAAATGACAAATAAAAAGTGGTGAAAAACATAAATAGCAAGAGAAAAAAAGAGAACAGGTAAAATGAATTCATCAAGAATAAATATGTACACTGAAGCAGGATCCCTTCTTGAACACATACACAGACACAATGTAGACACACTGTAAAAGCCTCTTTTAAAACGTGGACGGGCGTACAGGACATAAGAGCATAAGCACTTTTATTCTTCTCAATTGAATCTCTTAAATGTTAAAAATAGAAGCTTTATAAAAGCTGGAAGCTATCGTAAGTTTAGGTTAAGAGGGTGAGTCAATTACAATAAGTCATATTATATTGGGTGAAAATTAAGTCTACTCCCATTACAATAAAACAACATTAAATGTCAGTTAATATAAAGGTCTCTCAAAAAGTCAGTTTATTAAAAAACACAGTAAAGGGCAAGAAAAGTCAATTTTTACAAGTACATAAAGCACAAAGAGGTTAGCAATCTGCATTTGTTACCTGTTACTTTTATTGCCTGTAACCTTCATAGAAATACCTCAACATCAAAATTAAATGATAATTTACTTAACCAAAGCACAGTGAACTAAAACACGCATTCAGGGACATTTTGGGACAGCATGATGACCCCATTCAAACCAGAGGATGAGTCATATTGTTTACTTGGTCTATACTTAGTGTTAACACTTCACTGAACAATGGGGACAAATCAGAAACCTGAACAGACAACCCGTGTACACAAAATGTAACAAGTGTCTGATAAAGTACATTGACAAAACAATGAATCATGTCAAGATAATCTATTAACAAATGCAGACAAAAAGCAGAACATCCTTCATTTTTAAGGGTAAGGCAAACCTTACTAGAACCAGTGGTACGACTGTAGCCCCTGGCATGATGTAGTACCGTTCCAGTTAGTGCCTGGATACAGTCTTAATTCAAGCATTGTGTATGTTTGGAAAGATGGATCAAACTGCCTTGTCGGATCAAAAATTGTATTGTTTTTCTTGCAAGTTCTCCCTCACACAGACCAATTTTAGCAGAATACGTCACATGGTAGGCTTCAGGTTGACGAACAACTGGTTTATTGCTGTAACCCTACTACTTGGGCGAAGTTACAGCTGGGGAGCGCACTTAGCAGTTAGCTGGACAATTCTGATACTGCCACATATCAGATTGATGTCCATAGCTTCAGTGCATTTTTCCATCTGCGGCTAAATGCAATTTCTACTGGATTTGGAAAGTCTGTCAAGGGCTCCAGTATGGACAAATACTACTTTGCCATACTTCGTACACTTAGGCCGTTCCAGTCAGATCTTGCTATTAGCGTCAGTCAAGGCAAAGGAAGTGGAAAGATTGGTCGACCCCTGCAGGTGCTCCCAAGTGGCGGCGTCTCAGAGGAGGTGGGTGGTTGAACGACTGAATGTGTGGTATTTCCTCTCAAACATAGAAGGCAGATTGACCATGGAGGGGGAATGGTGTGCCTGTGAATAGAAAAGAGAGAAAATAATCAGAAAAAGAAAAATTTGATGTGAAATAGAGGTAAGAAAACCTGAGATGATTGTGTTGTTAAAGGATCATTATAGTTCATTAAAACAACTTTTTTGTCCATTCTTCTTATTATTAATAATAATGTTATACCGTCGAAGGTAAATATTAAGATCCAGAGGTGATTTGACATAACTACATTAGAAAACCAATTTGCCAACATGAGCAGTCAGATGATCAGAAGAGTAAATGGTACTCTATGGTTATTAAAACTTATTGGAACTGTAAAACTGTCAGTTCAAAATATGCAGTTTACAGACCTAATTCCTGCTTTGACTGTTGTACACAGTGTACACTAGAGCTGTCACTTTTTCAAAATATCCGGTTCGAACAAATGTGAATTAACATGTATGTTGGATTAATTTGCATGCAACTCATGTTGCCTGGAGAACATTTTAGCAATGACATTATCAATTCATTTGTAGTGCATCTGCTGCCTCACTTGAGTGAAGAGCTCAAGGTTTGCCAGGCTCCAGCCCTCTTTATCACCACTAACATCCCTAATTTCTCTAGCAATTTTCAGTGAAATGAAATGGCAATTCAGTCTCATCACCATCAGACTACAAATGGGTGACTTTGGAATAGTTTTTGTCGTAATGTAACGGTAAGGGTTTGAAGTGGCGCTTGTTTGGCCAACAACTGTACTGCCCCAGATGCAGAACAAACAGGACAAACACAACCTGTAAAGCCAAAGGCCATGTGTTTATTGAACTGTGGGTTCTTGTTTGAACATAAGAAAACTTGAGTCATGCACCCAGCACTTTACAGTATTACTTTGCACTTCTACTTTTAACTTATTTTATTTATTATTTTTATAATTATTCATTGTATTATTTTGTCCTATGTGTTTGATTAAGATTTATGTTTGTGTGCTCTGCTATGCTGGCGCAGAGACATAATGTTTTCAGGTTGTGCGTCAGTCTGTAACGTTCACATCAATGCTATATCTCAGTAACACCTTTAGGGAATTTCTTCAACTTTGGTACAAACGTTCACTTGGATGAACTGAATTGATTTTTATGGTCAAAGGTCAAGGTCACTGTGACCTCACAACATGTTTTCGGCCATAACTCACAAATTTATCTGCTAATTATGACACTTGTGCAATGTAGACTTTGAATTAAGAACATTACAAATTGTATACTTAATTTTTTCACACATCCAAATTGGGAATGGTAGTTTAAATTTTGAATTAAAAGTGATGGCACTAGTGTGTATACAGCAGTTCTGTGCTGATATTTCAGATGTGCTTACCTTTGCTTTTACCTCTCAATAAAGGGGTTTAGATAATGTGGCTAAACCTGTCTGACTGCTCCTGTTTGCTGTCCCACCAGACTTGTTTCCAAATGTCATAAATTACTTTTGTAAGTAATGTTATAAAAACTGAAAGCCAAAACAAACCAAAAACTGAGAAAATAGATTGGAAAAACCTAAATTATCTTTTAAATAACCTTGAACGACACCCAAGTTGTTAGCAGGGATTACTATTTGGAGCAAAAAAGCATGAGTGCACAAGTATGTTAAATAGCTGTTCACTCAGCCATTCAACTCCAAGTTGAATATCAGCATCCCAACTCCCTTTCAGCGTTTGCTTTTAAAAGCCTGTGCAACAAGATTGCCATGTGAGCTGTCTAGCTTGCAGTTAAGAGTGTGTGTGTGAATGTGTTATGAAGTTATTAAGAACAAGGTTGGTTTAAGTGCTACAGCCTCATTTTAATTACTGAGTGCACAAAGGCAAATTGTGTTGCTAGCACCTCTCTTCCTTTCAAGGCAAACCTTGGCACTGATGTAATTGAGGCAAGCAACCTTTGCCAACACAATCACACAACTTTCCACCTGGTTTTTACACACACACACACACAGAGCTCTCTCTGAGCCTTTCGACTGAGGCACTCTCTTACCCCTTCCCTCAGTTTGTGTCAGCAGATGAACAGTGGCCTTGATTACATGTGAGTAAGTGGTGCTAGAGGGCTTCAGAAATAGGATGATAGGGGTCGAATGAATCAAGAGATTAACAGGCTGCTTTCACTGAAGAGGAAGGCCAGGTCAACAGCAGCTCAATGAAACACATCTGACCCTCATCACACACTTGCCATAACTAAGCTCAAATGCTAATGAACACTAGTTTTGTGTAAGTCTGCATAAAAACACATCAACAAACTGTCCCTGCTTCTAGTGATATATTGCCAGTGTACATCAAACCTGGGAGAACGTCATTACTTTCAACAGTCTATGACAGACTGGAGGGGGAAAGTAGTGTTGAAATGCCATGTGAGAAGGAAGGTGCACTACTCTCTACTACTACTTTATTCTGCCACTCTACCCTGGACTCACTAACGCCCCGATGTGGCATCATTGCCACAGTACTAGCAGAGGGGCACTTCAGTTTTTAATATTAACACCCAGAAGTCAGGTGGAGTTTGCATCTCTCGCTCACAGCTGCAAGCCTATGAAAACGCCTCTGAATCCCCATTTAACTGTACAATAGTTGTGGTAGTTGTACAGTACAATGCAGTGAATGCCAAGAAACAACAGTAAAGTGCAGTAGGAAGGCAAGAAATGGACTGGGGAACCATAATGTTATAAAATAGCAGTTTCAGAATAAATGTTTTTTAAATAAATAAATAAATTGATGTTATTACACTTTAAGCCAAATTCAAAAGAAGGTGCTTTTGAGGGAGTCTTTGAGAGGGCTGAAAAAGGAGTATATTACATTTACTGTTTGCTCTATTTTATTTCCTCACAGAGCAAGGAATATAATTAAGAAACTATTTGACCTGATCATGTATGATACCTCTGTATAGTGTTGTGGTGATAGCAATGGGTGAAATCCAGCGCTAAACTATAAATCAAAACATACAGCATAGATACTCAGGCTGTAATCTTGCAAACTGTTTGTGTCTATTCTTACCAACCTATAGATTTTCACTTATTTACTTATTCATTTATGGAGTGACTTCTTGTACATTTATTTGGATGAGAAATGGGGATTAGATTAGATTAGCAACTTGTTATGTCTATGAATGTGAATGCTTAAAATTACACTGATATGCAAACTACAAGTAAAATTGGCAATTATTAAACTGCTGTGCTCACTGGCAGGTTGCAATGAACAGGCTTGTGTACGGTTCATTGTGAAATGATTTAATAATCTCCAAATAGATAACACTGACATTCTATTATGTCAGACCCCATTTCTTAAGCATGAATACCTTTCAGACAGGTAGACCAGTGTTCATGCAATTGGGAAGTAGTTAAATGGCTGAGGTGAATATGGGACATGATATGCTCATAAACTCAGGAAAAAGGTAGGACAGGTGACCTGTCATCAGACATTATAGCTCAGATGAGAAGTCAGCCTGGCTCCCATGAATACATTGACATTTTAATTCTAAAGAGCTGGTTTTGTGTAAACTAGCCAAAACACACAAAGAGCATAGCATCCAAAACTAAAAGCATGCCTTGACATTTGGATTTGTACTGTTGATATTTTCTTCAACTGGCACTTAACATTAGTCATTCAAGTTCTTTGTAAAGGAACTGTGTAGATCGAAATAAAGGTCTCTAAAAGCCAACTGAGACCCATTAACAACTGTTAATTTGAATAGATTAATAGTCAATACAAAACTTTGTACTGTTCATGGATCTGCCTGTACACAATGGAAAATAAAATATTATTTATGTGATGGCACGCCTTTAAAGGAGCCTTTTCTCTTGAGGGAAAGCAGGCTTTCACTTGGACAAAGCTCTTTTAAGTACCAGCTCTATCACACCCTTTTGCATATAGCCCACTATTAGTAGCAGCCACCTAGTGAATATTTCCAGCCACCACCAGTTAGTAACTTGGGTTATTCATAGGAACAGAGCTTTTCCAAATCAACCCTTAAAATCTCTGCTCTTTAACCTAACACCCATCTCAAGTGAGGAAAAGCATCACTCCCACACCACTGGAATGTTTCTAACGCACTTGTATCTAATCATTGGAGTTCAGAGTTCAGCTGTTGAGCAAACCCTTATCAATCTGATCTATCATTGTCACAGAGTCTCAGCTTCTAAGGAGTTGATTTGGGACGAGAAATGCACCAGTGGTATAATGGATGTTAGAAGCAGGAAATACAGTAGGTAGTAAGGATACATTTGAAATTACAATGGCATTGGTGTACCCCTAGTTGAGACTGGACAACAATAATGTTTGCTCACATCAGGCTCCAGGATTGTGTTTAGCGATGGTTTAGAGCAGAGTCTCCCTGCGATGACTGGTCAGGGCAGCCTTATGTGGGTCCAAGGGGACTTGGGGATCCCTGCATGACTCAGAAAAGGTCCTGCCTTTGACATTAACAGGCTGAGGAGCCAGGGACCTTGGTTGGAACCCCACAGAGGGCAGGTGTCTGGACACATGCTGGTTAGATTTTGGCTGGGAGGTTTTGGAATTGAGCAAGGTAGAGTTTCGGATAGCTTGAATGGAGGTGGAATGGGTTGAAGGGATGGACTGCTGGGAAATAGGGAGGTTTGAAGGAGATTGCGTTGGTTGGGTCAATAATGGAGCATGAAGGATGGACTTGGGTTCTGGGGTTCTAGGGCAATAGTTGGGACAAGGACTTCGGCTGAACTCAGGGGCAGTGCTGGGACCAGGGCTATGGGGAGGGTCGTGGGCTGGGCTGCAGGGGGTACGGATACAGACAGGGACCCTGGCTCTGACAGGAGGGTGGTCAAGAGAGTTGGAGCGCTGCACCACTGCATTGCTCTTGGCTGAATCACTCAAACTGAATGTAGAGGCTGAGCGAGACATCTAGAGTATATAATAGAAGGGAGACACATATGGATCAGGAATTTACACATCATGAAGGAAAACAAGACGAGACAGAGAGAATAGTTGTGCTGAAACAAAATACAAGGAGAGAAAATCCTCAGGAGCTGAAACCAAAGACAAACACTTGTCTTTATCTGGAAGAGCATAGAAGGAAGGATGGGGGAGAATGAATATCACAAAGTAAGATACAAATGTCAGGCTTTAAGTTTTCATGCAGAGTAAGGGAGAGACATCTGTAGGTGGAAATTTGAAATCACATACCTGGAAATATAAATACACAAGTTTGCATTGACAACTCAACAAGTTCCTGCGCTATCAGTGCTAAATGGGGCAAAAAGAATCCTCCAAGATGAAACACGCACGCACACACACACACACACATTTGAAGTTTTTGCTAGGATTACCTGAAGCATTTAATATACAGACCAAAGAAAAGGTTTACAAATTGATTTCACCACTTGTTGAGCTCAAATTGGCCAGGAACATTGTTGCATGTCATTCTGTTCTCTGTCCTAAAAGAAAAAGGGGCATATTTCAAACCAATTGTGTCCTCAATTCTATTACTCTATTAATTTATAAAGAGAAGGTCTAGACCTGCATTATTTGGAAAGTGCCTTGAGATGACATATGTTGTGAATTGTAGCTATCAAATAAAAAATTTACTTGACTTAATTCACCCTTGGAGGTGTAATTTTATTTTCTTGTATTTTTCCCCCCTTTTATCCTTTATCATGAAGCATCCTGTAAGGTTTGCTTAAACATACACTCGGCTGGCACCTAGCTAAAACAAATTCTGTCCTAGTACATCAGTCCTGTAATAAATCTTCTCTTGTCACATGATTGTGCAAAAAGATGGCTGCCCTATTGTTACCAGATAATCCCACTGTCACAAAATATTATCTTACCTCTTAATGAAGCTTCCCCACCTGATTAGGCTAATATACACGCTGCTCAAGCTACTAAGCAAGGTGTGGGTGTATCATTAATCTATACACCCAATTTTAGACTAATCTATTATCTTAAATTTACCTTTGAACTCCTTTGAGGCTCTTGTACTGAAACCATCTCTATCTGTTATGAATCACCCACTCCAGTATGAAAGACTATGACCATTCTGCCTTGTTGTGCTTTACAGACCTCTTGATTAGCAATTACAGGTGGTCCTGGCCGCTTTCACTGTAGCAACTGGCTCTGCTGAAAATTGTACCAGGGAATTGAAAACAGCTCTATCAAGTCTCCTGTACTCAGTTGCTCCTCTCACCACTAAAACTAGATGATCAAAGAGGTCTACACCACGGTTTACTGAGGAAACCTGAAGCAGGCCTGCAGTAGATTGGAGCACAAATAGTGCAAATAAATATCAGAAGCTCTCTTCCTCCAGTGCCAGGAATGTTTAAATACAAGTGTGCTCTCTCCACTGTAAGAGGAGCCCATTCCTCCAAGTTAATCAGTAACAACAAACATTTAGAAGTCTGTTTGTCTGCTGTTAAAAGCCGGACGTCTCAAACCTCTCTGCTCCTAAAGTCAGATAAAACTGAGATGCTCGTCGTCGGCCTGGCTCAACACAGATACCAGTTTGATCAAGTAGCAGCAACTCGACAATTGTGTGATTTCTCATAGTCTGACAGCCAAGAATCTCTCCTGCGATCAGTACATTAAAGACATCACCAAGACTGTTTTTTTTCCCCCAGCTACATAACACAGCTAAGAATCAGTCCTTTTTGTCCATTACAGATGCTGATATCTTAATTCATGCCTTTGTTTCATTGAGACTTAATTATTGTAACATTTTCCTTTCTGATCGGCCTCATGCCCGTATTAAAAGTCTTCAAATGGTTCAGAATGCTGCAGCTAGAATTTTAATTAAATCCAGAAAATTTCACCACATTACTTCAATTTTAGCTTCCCTCATTAGCTCCCTATTCATGTCAAATCAGACTTTAAGGTGCTTTTAATGACATACAAGGTCCTAATTTGGCTTGCTCCTTCATACCATATCTCCTTAAACCTTATATTCCATCTTGTGCTCTCCGTTGCCGGAATTTAGGGCTCTTGTCTGTCCCCAGAGTTAAAAAGACGTCTGCTGGCTACAGAGCCTTTTCTTATCCGACTCCCTTCCTCTGGAACAACCCTCCTGCTGACATCAGACTGTCTGACTCTGTTGGGGCCTTCAAATCCCAACTTAAAACTCATCTTTACGCCTTAACTTTCAGTAAGCTCCTTATTCTTTCACAACTTGAGGTTTTGTACCTGTTACCATTCTACCACTGGCGGGTCAGCTTCAGTCTCAATAAATCAGTTAAACTCAGTATATATTGTATAGTCCATGTTATCCTTCCAACAAGATTTCTGTAAACTTTCTGAAACCCCTGCATCATTCTGTTTGACTGTTTGTTATTGAGCGCCCAGGCTGTGTGCCTTTCTCTTTTTCTTCTGCAAACCACCTATCGCCCCCATGATGCTGCTCTACACCTGCTGCTACAACTACTATTATAATTATCATTATTATTATCATCATCCTTATCATTACTGTTGCTGTTACTGTTACTTTCAAGTCAATTTTATTTATATAGTGCCAATTCACAAGGGAAGTTTTCTCAAGGAACTTCTCAAATATAGGAGGTCCAGACCTTCTCTTTATACTATTTACATTTGGTGACAGTTGCAAGAAATTTTTTTTTTTTTTTTTTTTTTTTAAGAGGCAGAAACCTTGAGCAGAACAGGATTATCATTATAATCATTATCATTGCAAAGTGGTTTTTCACCCTGCTCTCTCTCTCCCTCTGTCTCTCCATCAGCCCAACCGGTTCAGGCAGATGGCCGCCCACCCTGAGCCTCGTTCTGCTCGAGGTTTCTGCCTCTTAAAAGGAAGTTTTTCCATGCCAGTGTGACCAAGTGCTTGCTCATGGTGGGAATTGTTGGGTCTCTGTAACAAATACTATAAGGAGTACAGTCTAGACCTGCTCTACATGAAAAGTGCCTTGAGAAAACTGTTGTGATTTGGCGCTATATAAATTAAAATTGACTTCACAAAAACAATCTTTGAACTGCACTTCTCCTTTGCCATTCTTTTCCTGGTCTAAAGGCTGGTAGAGCAGACAGAAGTATTTATATCAAACAGGTGATAAAACAGTTGGTTACACTCCAAAATGGACATGGGCAAAGATGTGCATATAGTTCTGTTTATACTACACTTGTGTTGCATACACTGATATGTTGACATGTTTGTCTGTGTACTGTCTGCAGGCACAATCTGGCATGTGGACCCTTGTGTCAATGCAAAGACAGAATATAAATTGAGCTTCGAGGCATGTAAGCATTTATCTGTGGCTAAATGTCAAAATGGAAATCAGCAAGCTGTGTATAAATCTTTAGAAATGGGGGAAAAAAATGCACATAGTTTTGAAAAATTAACCTATTTTATGTATCCGGCCCCTTTAGTCACACCCTTATCTATTTGTTTGGTTTTTTGTTTTTTTTTGCCATGCAACAAGGTTCCCTGGCCAGAATCAAACCTGGGATGTTGTGGTTATATGGTATAGGTCTTAGCCTCTAGAGGCCCTGTCAATCCCTAATCTTAACTAATATGAGCAAAATGTTTAATATAAAATATGTAAAATAAAATATGTCTAATATTTATCCTTAAATTATTTTGCAATACAGCTGTTAAACATACTGCATTTGCATCCTAGTGTCACTGGCAACAAGGTAATGAGCTAGATGAGTTATACATCAAAAGTGTGTAAATATAATGGAATATTGTTGTAATTAGATTTTTCCACATCTTTTAACATTTCCCGCCTTCTCTTCATCACACCCACTTGCAGTAGTTAATGAAAATACAGTATTGTGTACAGTATTAACAGAAAAGGTGTAGGAAAATAAGTAGGAAATTCCCAAATAACGCAGTCGTACAAAGAGCAGAAAAAAGTCCCAGCACATATAAGAACACGAGCCCCTTTCCTGCTTTTTAATCGAGTTAGATCAAAGCAATGACAACAACTGAAAGCTGTTCTATCACGGGCCGATCAAGAGATCAATTGCCTCTTTCTCAGCAAAACGGGGAAGAGATATAGAGAATAGTAAGGGGATCAGTAAGATATGGACAGATAGATGGGCAGACACAGCCACACAGTATTAATTGTGTTATGTTGTTGAAATAAATGAGACAACATAGACACATTTTGTAAAGACTTTTGGAAATTCTGGAAATGCAATAATGCATGTTGATCACTGAAGGTGTAGTGTTTAGGTACGTAAAGTAAGTCAATTGAAGCACACATGTTGGTCTTTCAATCACAAAGAATATGATGCGGCATTGTGTCATTATTTCCCCCGTTTTTCACAAAGTGTGAATGAGAGAGATGTAATATCAAATGCCATTACAAAATGTATACATTTGTGTATCAGTTAGTTCGTCCTGAAAAAGACAAACAGATAAATAAAAGAAATACAATACTGTTAAAGTTAGTGTGTTGTCTTCCCAGTAAAAGACGGATGATTTCTTTGAGCAAATAAACAGACTTACAGCCAGTGTGGAGCTGCTGCTGATGCGGTTTTCGTAACTCAGCCTCTGATTTTTCTCATCTGGAGTACCGCTGGCCATGAACGCCCTCTGGATCACACGCTTCGGGGTCTTGGTGAAAGAAAACGCTCTCGTCACCTAGCAAACGCACACCCAGAGAATTTTTCAGTAATTAATGTGTTTCTCTTTTGTTTTGCAGTCTTTTTGTCTGTTTGCACTTAGCATCCATTACTGCTGAGGTCAGTTACACAACCTGTTGATCTTTACTTGTTCCAAACACACAACAACATAGCACATCCATGATGGCTCTTTTTGGCAGAGAACCATCTGTACGAGGCATTCTAAAGTTAGAACAAATGTAAAAGCTTTCATTGAAAAAGTGTAGTTTTTTTTTTTTTTTTTAATTATTAGTGGGTTGAAATTAGATTATTGTTAATTTAGTAATTTAAGTATTAAAGTAATTGCTGAAGTTTTGTTTCATCATCAGCAGTATTATAAAAAGCAGTTGCGCAATCATCATCATACCAAGACCTGATGCTATGTAGTGGCTGCATAAGTAGAAAAGAGAGAAAAAGCTAAAAGATGACTGGCAGAAAAAAAACATAGGGAGCATTGATGCAGCAGCATTGGAGCATTTGAAACCTTAGGAGGCTAGTGTTAAGCTATAGATATCCCTGCCAGCTTAGCTTCCACAAAGTTATTGGCCTCTGTGACAGCTACTGAGAAGTAACACCAAGAAAAAGTAAAATTGGCAGAATGATTGGCAAGGCGTCCTGCACCATAGCCCCTTCTTTAACCTCTTAACTTCACTGCACACAATTATTGTTTCCTCTGATATTTCCTTAAGGAGCTGTAAAGTCAGATAAACACTTGCTGTTTGATAGTGTCAAACCTTTATCTGCTTGCTCCAAAGATTCTTTCAGATTCCAATCTTTAGCTGCCCTCCCTGGATAAGCTGAAAAGAGCAGCTAAAAAAAATCTAAGGTACATTTCAATCCCAGCAGTGTTTTACTACAGCAAAAACACAGACAATATACACTAGATGTCTTTCCTTCATGTCTCTGTGGTTTGATTGAAATAGTTTGTATATAGAAACCTAATGATCAGGACCACTATAGTCCTGTCAGTCTGAACTCGGGTGGTACCCAAACAAAGACATTCAGAGTTAACACAGAGTCAAAGTTGGCACTTTCACTTAGATTTTTTTTTCTTAAATTCTATGTGCTCGTCATTCATGCTTTAACTTATTTAAAATAATTTTTAGTTTTTAATTAACACTAGTTGCTGATGTTTTTGATGAGTTTCTCCTGCAGCACTGTCAGCTGAAGAGTCAGTCATACTGGACAGCAGCAGTAGAGGTGGTTGTAACGGCATCTGGTTTAAAAACTAGGTTAGCCAACTTTGTTGTATTCAGCACCTGAGTTTAAAGTGTTGCAGCACCGAACAAGACAAACAACAAGTCGTGCTGTTCTGCCGTCCATTTCAAACACTGCCGTCTATTTTCATCACAGTTAGTCTTATAGTTCAGTAATTTTGAAACAAAACTTGATTTTTAAAAGTTCATAGCCTTACATGCTGTCATTCTGAATTTCTCTGTGTGCAATGACCAAGCTGTTAAAAAAAAAAAAAAAAAAGAAAAGAAAAGAAAAAAAGAAGATGAAATGCATTGATTCGACTGACAGAATGTGAGTCGACTGGGGGTCTTCTCCACTAATGATTTGAATTGTCAACATTCAGGGAGCAGCGCTACTTTGAAAATGACTTCACTGCTCACCGTACATGATATAGTCACCCACCCTTGGAAGAGTAGGGAAGGCTAATCATGAGAAATGGCTTGTCCTGCGTTTACCTTTTTAGAGGTCTTCTTAATGGCCCTGGAGGCTTTGCTCAGGGTGCTGTCCATATCCTTGGTGCTGACCTGTAGTGAGTCTGGGTCTGTACACTGAATCATGTCCTCCTGGTTACAAAAAAGATACAGCCTCAAACTCAGTATAATAAATCATGACCATAAGTGTGTAATTCATGTAATCAATGACAATAATTACATTATGCTTCCCTGTCAAAACAGTTGCAAGAGGGAATGAGAAGTAAGATTCACACACACAGTCTTTATTTCTCTCTCCCCCTCATCCTGCAGTTCTTTTTAACAAGCAGGGCTCTATCTCGTTGGTATTCACATTGCAGCGCTGACCCAGTGAAAACAGCATTAGGAATGCAGCTGTGAGGCGGGTAGACCAGAGGCCTACATCACCCCCTGCTGTTTGCTCTGCTAAATACAGCTAACAGCCTAAACTCCATATCTTCCAGTTGGCTCAGTAATCATTAAGCTTAATCAACTCACAACAAGTGAATTGGTAAAAAAATAGCAAGTACTGCCAGAGTAGTCCGTATTCCTCTGTACTTTTTAAAAAATGCTTCACTGAGCCACACTGGGTGGCATGGACCTTTATTACTATGAACAAACACGCTAGTTTATTTTGACTAAATACACCTTCCTTCTGCCAGAAACACTCACTAGAGCACCAAATGTGGGTTAATTCACAGCTGAAAACAGTCAACAATAAATACACTAGCTCCTTCTGTTTGAGTAATGTTTGCAAAAATAAATAAATACAGGAAATTACTGGGTTTTTCAAAAAAAAAATCTAAATCAATCTTTTTAATATTTAGTTAGTTTATTAAACCAGCAATTGATCCTGGTGCAAGTCCAATATATTCATTAGGAAAGTATTTGCTTTTCCCTTATTTGCCATTTTCCAGATAAATAACTTATCTCACACACATATACCCCAAACCCAACATATAAAAACAGAAATAAACTGTAGAATATATAGCTGTAATATACTTATTTGAAAAGACATTGAGAGATGAGTGCATGTGATCGTGACTATGCTATGGTATTAGCTGATAGCACTGATAATTATTAACATGTCTGAGGCTTGATGATGGTGATGACAATGACTGGACCAATTTGTTTATGGAGAGAAAAAACTTTTATCTTCCAGCGTAAAGTGAAGGTGAGCTATCACAGCTTCCTACTCTGCCCGCAGATCTGTCAAACTACCTACTTAGTTTTCTTTGTGTGCGCGTGTGTGGCTTCTCACCGCATCAGCCCTGCAGATGGTGTTGGCAACATGGCGGCAAAGTGTTCGCAGCCAGGCGCTTTTAACTGTTTCCTCTCCGGCCAGTTGGAAGCTGAACAACAAGTTCTCCTGTTCAGTCGGGGGGCGAACCACCAAGGCGAATGCATTCACACACTCTGAGGGGAGGAAGTGAAAGAGCGAGAAGGACAGACAGTGATAGAGTGAGAGAGAGAGAGAGAGAGAGAGAGAGAGAGAGAGAGAGAGAGAGAGAGAGAGAGAGGATAATGAAGAATGACAAAAAGAAGGGAGGGGGGAGAATCAGTCAGCGAAGAGATTGAGATGAAGAGAATGAGACAAAAAAGCATGAAGATGATTGAGGGAGGTAGTTGGATGGGGAGAAAGGGAAGAGAAACAGATGGAAAGAACAAAAGACAAATTAACTTCAGTGCTTTATCCAAACTCCTTAAACATCAATCATTGTTGTTCTCTGTGTAAAGACTCCATTTGTCTCTGAACAATGTGTTTTCACATGAAACTAAAGGGTTGGACGATTAAGGACACACAGAACTTGCCTTTGGACCTCCTTCACTTATTCTTGTTATAGAGTCATACTGTATCCTGAAATGTGGGATCCTGTAGCCTTCTTTAAGCAGAAAAACTCTAGGACTTTGCATAGTAAAGTAAGGAGATATTTACTTCACAAAAATGTTTTAATCTTTAATATTGTTGATTAGGAAGCCCATAAAGAGATGCACAGGAGTATGTATGGTGCAGTCATCCCAAAACATCATCTCTGCCTGACTTTTGTTTACTGTCCTGTAACTTTTTGCAGCCTCACTTATCCTCCCACTCCTCAGCATTAATATTTCTGGTCTTGTTTATTCAACGATGCTGATGTGTTATCATTTAGCTTTTGTTTGCATTTCCATTTTCACCTATTCTCCATTTCTGTTGTTGCAAATATTGTGACAGCAGCACTATTCTTCATCTAGGCAGAGGACAGTACTTATAGATAGAGATATGGTATATCTGGAAAAAAAAAAACAGTACTACTAGTTGCCAAAAAGGGAAACCAGGTTTCTGGCAAGCCCTTTTGATAAGTGTCACTGCTAGTAGTTGAGTTAAACAGGTAATGAGTTGTTCAGTGATTTTTATTATTTAATATAATTCTAGCATGAAACTAATAGGACTGAGGGAATGAGGTGTGTGTGGATATTCAGATAGATGCTCTTTTCCACTTGTACTGAAATATTGTTTTTATAGACATACTACTAATAGCATGTCACTGCAATTTGCAGAAGCAAAAATTAAGCAACGACAGTGAATGAGTCAACGAGGGAGTGAGTTTGGACACGGCTCAAGGTGGAGCTCAGCTCATTGTCATTCATTGAGTCCATCATGTGGAGGGACACAGAAGTCAAGGGTATAAAAAGGGAACTGGACACAATTTTACCACCACCAATTCTCTTGCTATGTATTTGCAATCCAAGCACAATAAATCAAGCCACGTTTGTGTCTCAGCCACAAAAATGTGACCATTATCCACACTAAAGATGCTCATCTTAGCATGTTTTTAAGCCATTATCTACTGGTTGTGTATACCTTTAATGTGACTGCTGACCACTTTCCATTCTGTCCTTACTGGTTTTAGATTTCCAGCTTTCACTTTATTTCAACTATGCAAAACAATTTACAAGGACATAAAATTATTAAAAGGAAATTTCTGAAGGTTTGTCTTAAAATAATAGTCAGGTTTCCAGATGAACACTGAATGTTTAACTTGCTGTAATTGTTCCTCATGTTCTCACAGACCATTTAAACATCAACATCTTTCCAGTCCCTTTCCATGTAAGTGATTAGGGGAAGGAAAAAATAATCCTCCAACAATCTTTATTTTGTGCAAAATATATATTCAAAAATGTATAGTTTGAATGTATATCTGAATGAGTATGGAATTTCCCTCTATTTCCAATGTTCAGCCTCATCGGAAGGGTAGAAACAAAAAGCACTTGAATTAATTGGTGGAATGATTATAGTCTGAGACTGCTGTTTGAAGATGTATTTGAAAATTGTAGTTATCCTTTTATTCAATTAGAAGTTGGTATTTAGAACATAAAACATCCTAAAATGACAAATGTAAAATGTTGTGATGACCGGTAACTTCATTAAATTGCTGTGTGTGCATGTTGTTACCCTCTGTGTCCTGCAGATCCAGCACTCTTCGAATCTGGGACAGCGGCATCAGTGCAATATGTTTGAGTGGTGGCGGTGGTCTCGTCTGTCCCAGTGGACTCTTAAACGTATTGATCACCTTGTGTCGCTTCCTTGCAATCTGCAGAGAAGCACACACACACACCCAAACATATAATACACAAAATGAAACAGCAACTATGGAAATAAATGTGAAGAAAGGCATCCTCAAAATAACATCCTGTACGTATATGTCTTTTACTTGTGTCTTAGAATTGAGTGTTGGTGCATTTTACAGTGTGGAGGTGAAGCTGCTAGTGTTTACTTAGCAATAAATCAATGAGGCATTCATAGAGGTAAACGATGCAACTCATTAATGTCACATTAATTAGGAGCTGAGAAAGATGAAAGAGAAAGGAGGGAAAGAGGAAAAGCAAGAAATGGGGGAGAGGATAAAATAGGACACTACATTACAGGTCATTGTTATTTTGGCAGTGTGAGTGAAGAGGGTGAGTGTGATTATATGAACACAGGAGTTAATCAATGACTAGAGATGATGGAGGGAAATAATGAGGCCACCCACTCTAACACAAGATTCACTCAATATACATAAAGGACTACATGTCAAACTGTCAGAAATCCATGTGTGGCTGATCAACACACACGCACACACAGGCTCATTAGGAGGTGTCGCTGACAGTCCTGAAACAACCCCACCACCCACCTCATCTCTTTCATGATTGTCTGCCCTGTTCTTATGCTGCCCTTTTGCTAATTAACACATACTGACTGTGTCAGCAATGATAGACTGCACACACATGAATTGATCACCTTTTTTATCTTGTTACTTTGCCAAAAGATCCTTTCCTCCTCGCCACTGAATGTGCACAAGAACCTCAGCATGTATTTAAGAATATGCTGAGTTTCCTTTTACAAACATCATAGTGAGAAGGCGTAGGACGTAGGATATTGCACTGCATACCCAAACTACAACCAACATACCAAATTTGTATCACATATACACTCACTGTGCACTTTTTAGGAACTTCATACTAGGGTCTCCCTCTACTCTCAAAATTATCTTTCTTCTTTACCATCCTCTACAATTGTATATTTCATGCTTAATATTTCAAGCTGTACATAGCTTGAAATCACACACCTATTGTAAAAGGCATGCAGCTGTTTTGACTACAGTTTACAGCTTAGTGCATAATATGACATACAGCACTTAATATGACCTTCCAAAGATCTGAAATTGCACTGAACACAATCCAGGGGTCTCAAATACACTCACTGATCACTTTATAAGGAACACCATACCAATACTGGGTAGGGGCCTCCCTCTCCTCTCAAAACAGCCTCAGTTCTTTGTGAGCTAGATTCGACAATATGCTGGGAACATTCCCATGAGAGTCTGGTTCATATTTATGATTGCATCACATAATTTCTGCAGATTTGTCGGTTGCACATTCATGCTGCCTATCTCCTGTTCTACCACATCGCAAAGGTGTTCGATTGGATTCATTTCTGGTGACTGGATAGAAATACCTTGTTGATGAGAGAGTGACCTCCCCAAAGAACTACTACTCCTTGTGTTATGTTTTTTGTTTCTGGCAGCACTATGAGTAAACTCTAGAGGCTCTTGTTTGAAAGAATCCCAGGAGATCAGCAGTTTCAGAAACACTAAAACCAGCCCGTCTGGCAACAACAATCATGCCGTGGTCAAAGTCACTGAGATCACATTTTTCTCCCATGTGAACATTAACTGAAGCTCCTGACCTGTATCTGCAGGATTTGACATAGTGCAGTGCTTCCACATAACAGGCTGACTAGATAACTGCATGAATAAGTGTGCAGGTGTTGACTGCAATTTGATGAAATCTTTTCGTTTGTGTCTTTCACAAAAAATACACAATCTAGTGCTGAAAATGACTTTTCAGCAATTTACAAGAATATAATTTAATAGAAAGAGTTATGTGCAAACATGGAAGCTTTAAAAAACATGTTTGAATTTGATGTCAACAAACAGCAAATAATGACAAAATCTCTAAATTATGGCAGACTAATGGCAGACATGCAAGCTTTAATACAAAAATGCTATTACAAACTGATCTTAAAATGCAGCTTTAATGCCCAGTCACACCAGAAAGTAGCACGGAAAAATTCATTTGTGTATTTTCGTGAGATATGTAGTTTTAAAAGATTGATGACGTAGAGTTTACTTGCAGAGTTAGTTGGTGAACTAGCTTTGTGAACAATTAACTGACTAAAACTAACTAACTTAATTATACCTATTTTGACCTACTGTGTTTTGAATTCTCTAGCTCTCCATTCCCTCAAACGTCAGTACCACCAAGATGGTTTTGAAGTTTTAAATGTTGCATGACCAGGTCTTAAGAAGAAGAAGACGAAAAAAAAAAACTTCACAATTAGGTGAAGGATGGTAAAGAGTCAGGTGAGTCAGTGCATGTCGGTGCATGTCAGTGCAGTAGGAAAACTTTAAGATCAGTCTATGGTAAATTAAACAGCTAAATTATGTGTGAATATGGTCAAAACTTCATTAGTGTTTTTGTGTATTCACACCTCAAGGCAGTCATTGAAGAGGAAGAGTGTGACATGTTCTCCACGGTCACATGGCTGGTCTCCCAGGGCGATTGTTTCTACTCGGTGAACCAGACTACGATGGGATGACAGCAAGTTGGCCTGCAGGGAAGACAAAAGACCCATATTGGATTTTTGCTGTTTAAATTGAAGTTAATACCGTTCCCTCAGTATCTTAAGCTTTTCCATTGTTCTAATGTTTTCTCTCATAATTGACTATCCTGTTTACTAAATTATATACAGTGCAGAACAGGCCCTAAGGAGTCTGTGGCAAGACAAAGGAAGTAAACCCTCTGGAATTACCCGATTTATGCAGAAAATTGTCTTAAATTTGGTCAGATCTTCATATAAGTTACAATTATGAACAAACAGAATCTATTTCAACTAATAACACACAAATTATTGTATTGTTCTTGTCCATATAGAAAACATAATTCAAACATTCACAGTGTAAATTGGAAAAAATATGTGAACCCCAAGGCTAATGACATAAACAAAAGCTAATTGGAGTCTGAACTTAGCAAACATCAATAAAACCAAATTGGAGCTGTGGTGTTAGAGCTATTCTGACATAGTAAAAAAACACCAAACACCAAAACTCAGTTTGAGTTTGCTATTCACAAGAAACATCTGCTGATGTGAGCAATGACCCACAAAACACAGATCTCAGAAGACTTTTATCAGGAATTGTTGATTTTCATAAAGCTGAAAGGGTTACAAAGTAATCTGAAAGACTTAAGATATTCATCAGTTTACAGTCAGACAAACTCTCTATAAAATGAGACAATTTAGTTCTGTCTACTCTCCCTAGAAGTGGGCGCCCAGCAATGATGATTCTTAAGATACAATGCAGAATACTCAATGAGGTAAAAAAAAAAGGACTGCAGAGTAAAAGCTACAGGCTTAGAGGCATCACTGGAGGTGTTTAACATCTGTTTGAGTCTTCCATATGGAGAGCATGGTGTATGGTTGCATGGAGCATGTTGTCCTACCATGGACACCACAGAGGAAGCTGCTGCCACCCCGTACAAAAATCATCACAGCGTCCCTGAAGTTTAACAAAGAGCACCTTGAGCCTCTGATCCTGGACAGCTTGTCATCATTGAGGGGAAAATGAATTCAGGATGTCTGTCCACCTGCTGAAGCGCAGGTGGGAAGTCGTTCACACTAGACATCCTAAGAATATGGCTGAGCTAAAGGAGATCTGCAAGAATGAATGGTACAACATTCATACTGAACATTATGCAGGTCTCATCTACAGACCTCATCTACCCCTGCCCTGATCTATGCCTCACAGAGGTCTACAGAGTGTTCACTGGTCTTCATGGCTTGGTTTCTGTTCTGACTTGTAGTGTGAATTCTGGGACCTTATATACACAGATGTGTGCTTTTCTAAACTATGTCCAGTCAGTTCAATTTGCCACAGATGGACTCCAATCAGGTTCTAGACACATCCAATAAATAATTACAGCAAAGAGGATGCACGTCACTGCAATTTGGAGAGTCGCAGCAAAGTGTCTGAATACTTTGGTGAAGAAGAGAATCCAGTTTCCCACTATGACTTGACAAGCGCATGAATGCAAACAGCAGCAATTCTCAAACTTACAGGACAGCCATCAACTTCATATACAACATCAAAGATCTGCTTCTGGCCTTCGGTCTTCCTCTTGTCCTCATTGATGTGACTGGTTGGGAGGAAAAGAGAGGAGAAGAAAGAATGGAGGGAAAGTAGAAGAAAAAAGTTGTTATTGTTTGTCTCACTTTTGCTAAAACAATTAACCAATAAACTAAAAAGATTATCAACAACTACTTTGATAATCCATCAGCTGTCTTTGTGTTTTGCAACCCACTAGGTTACTTTTTTTAAACTAGTTAATAAGAAACTATTATTATATTCAAAAAAAGTGCAGAAAAAAAAAAAAAAAAAAAACTATATCTAACAAAAATATAAGATTCATCAGACCAGGCTACATTTATCCAGTCTTCAACAGTCCAGCTTTGGTCAAGCTGTGTCCACTGCAGCCTTAGATTCCTTGACTTGGCTGACAGCTAGAGTTTATCCGATACCGATACTAGTATTGGAAATGCCTCCAATGCTGCCTGAAATACAGGTATTGGCAAGCACACAAGTCTATGCGCTGACCCAATACAATGTAATTTATTAATAAACTTTATAAGTTCACATCCGGATAAAACTGCAGGTTTCCTGGAAATCAGTTCTTCTTTGCAACTCCCACCAGATTGGTGTTGGGAAGGAAACAAAGGTATCAAAACATCTCTACTGATGGCAGCGGAACCAGACAGGGTCCCCCGCTGTGGTAACACACTCCCCTCAAGGTTCAATGTGTAGGCTGGCGTGTGGTGTGAGACTGTTATATGTAAAATTCCCAGGAGATCAGCACTTTCAGAAATCCAGCCAGCCTGTCTGGCATCAACAATCCCGCTTTGTCAAAGTCACTCAGTCCACAATCTTCCTATTTCTGATGTTTGATGTGAACATTAACTGAAGTTCCTGTCCTGTATCTGCATGATTTTATGGACTGCTGCCACACGATCTCTGGCTGATTGCATAATTGCACAAATAAGCAGGTGTACAACTGTGAGTCGGTGAGTCCGTCAAGCCTTAAAAGTCTTTATTGCTAAATCCTGGCTCAACAATGGTCAATTATTCCAAGCTGAACCTACATAATGGTCAAGGCTTAGGATGATAGGAGAGAGTTCACGTAAGGTGTTGAAAATGATCAAACAATGCCGGCTGTGTCATCCTCACAAAAGAAAGGGTAAGGTCACGCCAACTCACGTCATGACTTCTTTCAGAGAATCAATTGCTTTCTCCAGTGTTATCTTATCAGGGTTGTCATCGGCCGTATGTTTCTTGATATCTGAAATGGTGGAAGAAAGACAAAGTTTGCAAGGAGGCAGACGGGCAGGAAGAGATGAAAATCATTTAGAGAAAGATGAGTAGGAAAGAATACGCAAGGGAAATCACAGACAGGAGATAGGAGGCCAGTATGAAAGGAGAAATATAAGGAGAAAAGTACAAGGTACGATGTAATTAGCACAAAAAATCTTTTTGTCTTAATGGTTGTAACAAAGTGATGTGTATGCAAGTGCATATTTGTGTGTTACCGTTAAGAAGAAGAGCCACACTAGGCAGCCTCTGTACAGGTCTGATGAGCAGCTCCACCAGTGTCTGCCTGCCACACTCTGGCTTAGATTGATTGATCTGTAAAAATCAAAGCATTAATGTTACATGTCTTTGTGTAAACCTTACTGACACACTGAAATGGGAAACAAAAGTCTGTACTACATGCCCACTTTGAAACTACTTTATGCACCTTTA
Source organism: Seriola dumerili (assembly GCF_002260705.1). NCBI lineage: Eukaryota > Metazoa > Chordata > Actinopteri > Carangiformes > Carangidae > Seriola > Seriola dumerili. The sequence continues at coordinate 2,096,180 of NW_019174576.1, read as the reverse complement.
AATGAACAACCCACAGTTAACAGGGATGTCTGGGTGAAAACACAGAGATTAAAAAGGGCTACATACATACTGTACTGGGTAGAGCCTCCCCTTGCTCTCAAAACAGCCTCAATTCTTCACGGCATGGATTTCACAAGATGTTGGAAAATGTATCTATTTGTTTCATATTTATATTATTTGCTTTTTGACCTCAGAAAAGCTTTTTTAGGCTATTTGTCTGTACGCCTGTTTCTTTTTGCAGTGATATTTGATTCTATTGATTTTTTTTTTTTATTTATCATTTATTTCATAAAGTTATTCAGTTGGTGTTACAAGTTATTAAGTTGTCATACTGCGTTGAAATAAATTAACAAAATGTTCAGACAGTCCATGCTGGATTTTCGGACACAGTCAGAATGATTACTGTTCTGAACGGTGTCAATAACAGGCAACTGGCTTTGTTCGTGCACTTAAAATTTATATTTCAAAAGCTTATTGTTCCAGTTTTCTATTTCTCTGTAATGTAAGTAAAGTGTTACCACTGTTACTTATAAGCATTCTCTCTCAGCCCTTAAACTCTAACCATGTCCTGATGCCACCAAAAATACATATTTAATTAATTAAATCAATATAATAAAAGGTGTAAAGACAAATAGCTTGAACTGCTGACTACTAGTCGCCCTGGAAAATACATGTCTTTGGTGATTGATCAGATTTCCATCTTAGTCCAACTTTATTTTGGAAACATTACAAACTTATTTTAACTGTAGAAGTGACACAAAATACTACTTTCTAACTTGATGTGTGTGCTGCAGAAGACTGACAGCACGGTGAGAGGACAGGCTCGGTGGAGGCACAGTTTCTCCTCAGAGTGAAATTGTCTGAATTCAACACTCAGTCAAATGCTCAGACTCTGGAAACTTATTTAAACTTTGAAAAGCTACTTACTGTTAGATTAAATTTTCATCAGATGTGGGATGGAAGTGTTTTAAACACAAAGAAAGGACGCATTGCTATGTGTAATTATCTTTTCTTCCATCCCACTGCTCAGCTATCACACCGTTACTTTCCCTGCCTGAGGCCTTTTGTCCTGCACATGTATACATATAAAAAGACAATTACAAACCAAAGCCCAGAAATCTGCATTCTCCAGGAGAAATCTAGCTAGAAAATCAGGTTTCTGATCACCTACCGAGATTATGTAAACAAGGTTTCTTATAAACATGAGATTTCAGAAATCAACTTGACTTGGTTTACTGTAACTCTGTATCCAAACTGCATGCAAAAGCACTGATACATAAAATCTCCAATAGTATTGGACCAATATTTCTGAACCTTGCAGGTGGGAGCCCAAGAGGAGGTAAAAAGGAGATATCAAAGGGTTTTCCTGCGTTTGTTTTTCTTTTCTTTGTCACTCTTTGCAGTACAAATGAAAAGGTCATACCTTGAGAAAAGCATGAAAGCGTGGCTTTTGTTTCTCACACCGAACAACAGTCTCCTTGCTCATTTCAAAAAAGTTGACAAAGGGTGGGTAGGCCTTCACCAACTCTTTAGACTGGAAAGAGAAGATAGGGATGGGTCAGAAACGTCAATAGGAAGAACACAGATACAAGAAGGAGGCTTTTTGTTTTTAAAAAAAAAAGTTGTTTAAAGTTGTTTTCAAACTAGTTTCAAGGAATAATTCACAATGTCACTGTACTTACATCCCTTTCTGTAACTGGAAGCCCATTCTCAATACCCCATTACCCCCAGAAGTGGTCAAGCCTCATAAATGACTGATAATTAAAACAACAACTGCATATTAATATATTTGTTTTAACTCACATATTTGAGAATGATGTCTCCCACACTCCTTTCCTCGAGCCAGTCTGTCAGGAGTTCCTCAAGGTCATGCTGATGGAAAAACCATCACAAATAGAAAATAACAGGTCAACAACACCAGGTCAACAATTACAAAATCAAAATAATTTGGTCCTTTGGACATACTACCTTTATTCTGGTGTGAACCTCGTAGATGTCTGGGATGCTGCCAAATATCGTCTTAATTTCCTCTTGGGCCAGGATGGGTCCACCAACCTGACCCTCTTTATCCAACGGATGTTTGAAAAGCTTCACAACAGATATGAGAGAAGTGAACACAAATATACATTAAATATACATTAAAAGATATGTTACACAAAGATATGTTACACAAAATTCAATAAAAGTCAAAATTGTCTGTTGACATTTTAGTGTCAATTTGTGACAAGATGGAACCTGTTCATTAACTGGTTCTACTAGCATAATGCACGACCTGGATATTATCTGCACTCACATGTAAATCAATAAATGAAACAATGCCACACATACTGTGGAAAACATTAAAATGTCCCAAGATTAAATAAATAACTATTACTTTTGAGTTAGTGCCATACAAATACAGGGAAATCTTCCAGGATATTTTGACAATTTCTCATGGCCTTTTTTGTACTATTACTATAAATAAACACAGCTATATAATTGGAGAGTTATTTGGCTCTTATTCTTCATTAAAAGGTAATTACTTTATTTTTGACAACCACCATTTGTGGCAGAAGACAGAAAAAGCCACAGCTTAATTTTAGTTTAACCAAAATTCTTGCAATCAACCTGTGCACTATTGTGTCATGTTGAAAATTGAAGTCTAATTAGCGCGCTACCATCTGCTGCCCATCTGAACATGGGCTTATACTAGCTGTGTAACTGTGAAGTGAAAAAGGAACATGGGTTGTCTATGAAATAGGCAGTAATCAACTTGAGTACAACTATAAACTGTAACAACGAGCATGTAGCGATGACTGGATTGTGGAGTCAGCCTCAAGTGGGTTTTCTTTTGATAAATGGCACCGAGAACCTACAGCAGAATCATTAAGGTGATTTTAGGAGCATGTGGCGAGTTTGTGTTTAGATTCAAGGCAGGGAACACCAAGGAGCTAGCCACCAGCTTGTTGTGAGGACATGGAACAGTTAAACCTCAGTAGAATACAACAGAGAAGACAGATTACAAGAGAGGCAGATGGCAAAAATCAAGGAAAGATGTTTGAGGCAGAAAAAGAGAAACGGTGAAAGACAGAATGAACGAAAAGGAAGAAACAACAAAATGGAGGAAGCCTAAAAAAAACAGTAAAGAAAAGAAGCAAAAAGAGTGAAAGATTTTGAGGGTGAGGGAGAAAGAGAAGTGGTCAGACAGGTGATTTTCTTCCTCACTGGTCAGCTGTCTGAATCTGCTGGGACCAACTGATAAGACAGGCCAAGTAAGAGCAAGCATGCACACACACCTGTAATGGTTGTAGCTTAGCCTGAAACTGATGTCAGGGGCAACCGACAGGCCAACCAGTGAGGGAGTGTTAATACAGTGCACACTGTGCAAATACAGAGACACACACTTACCTGTAGGATGGTGCTTAAAATGTCTACATAGTTGCTCTCAGTCTGGTAGAGCTCCTTGGAGACTTGCCACCTGGCTGACTGCTTGGTCACAACTGGGGTCGAACTCCTGGATGGCTTCGAACTCTCTGGTAACAAGACAAGCCGGGAGGAAGACAGCAAGTGTTTAACTCTGCATTGAATCACAGGCAGACACGGTCAGGTGCCCATCCACTATTTTGTTTTTCAGAAATCTCAGTGAAATCAGGGCTGAATCAAAGTAGAAAATTGTACTGGATTTTCTACAGTTTTCCATCATCTATAGATGCATGAAGATAACATCTGGGCTAAAATGGAACCAGTCATCAGAACCCCTTCACTTTTTCATATTTTATCATGTCGCAGCCTTAAACTAAAATTTTGTTTCTTTGCAGCTTTAAATAAAACTGCTTTCCCCATCATGATGATAATGTTGTTCAGGCCTTTTCCTTCTCATCCTAGTGTGCTGTGCAGACTTGGGGAAACATTTTTTTATTTGTTATGTGGCCTATAAAAATGATTTAGTTGATGAATTGACTTGATATTGACATTGATCCACCTGCCTTGTAAAAAACCATATTGATATGGATCAATAATTTGTTGCAGTACTTTAAAAATTTTGTAGTATTGTTACACTGCATTGTACTTTGTCTCCAGTTCTTTAATATAAATGGATCCTTAAACCTTTTTCGCAGTACCTTGTTTTAGCGATGAGATTAAACCATGTTGACTGTCTGTGAGCTGGCTTTTACCATATGAGCAATCAAACATTTTAAGCATAAAAGTCTTAACTAAAAAGTTTGTAAAAATTTACTGTACCAAAATTAATCATCATGCCATTTGAACATTTCTCATGCCTATGGCTCGTTAGCCAATCAAAGCCAAAGTTAGCTAGTTTGCCTGTATGTATGGTAGTTGCTGTTCCTATCCCATCTCACACATGTCTAAAAATGTTCAGGTTTAATTTAGCCAATTCAGCACACTTAATACAACACTTGAGCTGCCAGGCCAGGTGATACTCTGGTCTGTGCTGGGCCATGTTCTTGCTTGTACTCCACTACACTCAGGTGGCATGCATATAATCCAATACTTCACGAAAAAAAGAAATCATCCACTTGCAAAAACTGACGCGAGAGTTATTGGTCACTACCACAGAGTTCTTTCATCTTACCAACAACTACTTTTTATAAGCCTCAAACTGGCCTGACCTGCAGAAGTTCTTGGCTGCTGCTGCTCCTCCACTGGTTGTTGAAGGATACTTGTACTCAGGTAGGACCTTTTCCTCCACTCCTCCCTGTCTGTCCTAACCCTGCTTTTCCTGTTTTTGCTTCTTCTTCTTATCAGCCTACTCATGGTCACAGCATTGTCTCCTTTGCTTTCTGAACCATTTCCTAGTCTGTCTTCTAGAATGAAGAGGGGTTAATGGTGGTAGTGCCGTCTTATAAAGAAGAGAAAATCAACCATAATACAGAAGAGAATATCTTTTAAAGGTATTGCATTTTTAATGGAGATATATCCCAGCATTAGTATTCACATCAACCAGGTGTGTTCCATTTTCCTCTTACCTGCCAAGGCCTTGCATGTCTCAGGGGTGTTAGAGATGTCGAGCAGAGAACCCATGGACAGGGAGTGCTCCGCTGACGGCCTTTTGCGCGGTGGAGGGAAGGGGGAGATCTCAGTCTCCTTGGTGAGCTGAGCCAGCGTGTCCCTCAGACGCCGACGCTTGCGGTTACTGTTGGGCGTTACGAGGGACAGGAGGGACACTGCCTTCTTCATGGCAGGGCTGTCATTCTAAAGTATAAAGGGACAAAAAGAAAAATATATAAATAAAAGTAAAAAGAAAAGAGGGCAAGCTGCTTGTCTTGCAAATTATGACATGGGAAAATGTGAGGGGGAAAATAAAAAAACTAAAACATCTTGAAGCAAAAACCATTTGCAATTAATACAATTATCTGTTGATCAGTGATAAAGGCACATTCTGACTAAACTGGATCTTGAGCTCAATTGTGCTGAGTAACAGATGGCAGCCAGGCAGCCCGGAGTGTCAAAATGTTTCTTAAAGAGTGTGGTAACTTCATAAAGATGCCCACTAGGAAACTCCCTGAAGGTGCCTTTAGACTGTGCAACAATGATCGAGTAAGTTGATTGCATGTCACAGTGTGCCAGATAGCTCTAATAAAATCCTGAGCTCAATCTCTGTCACACTGCCAGATTGTGAGATGAAAGCATGGTGAATTGGAGCACGACTATGTATGTGTCAATCCATCTATGCGGCTCTCATGTTTTGAAAATGCAGCTCCTTGAGAGTGGCAACTTTCATTTCCTTTTTCATTCATCGTTTTGGTTTGTGTGAGTTTTTTTTATTCTAAATTATTTTCAGAGATAGCATGTACGACATGTCGCACACGCCAGTGTATTCTGTGTCATTTCATGTTTTATTTTGATTTGCTGGTTTGAAGACATGGGTCGTAACAGCATTCACACTAAGACTTTGATCCTAAACTTCTGACACCGTCTGAATTTTACTGCAGGCAGTTTTTGGTTCCCAAAGCCCTAAATTGGCATTCCCTGCCGGGAGACAGCAGAAACTCCAAGAGACAAGTATCTCAGATCAACACAAATCAAGTGAAATCAGTTTTTTGACTGTATTATAGAGTGAGGTCACCCAGCAAGTTGTCCCAGATGTAGGTCCCTAAAAGTCAGTGTAATGTATTGCTCGCGGATAATTTGCGTTCACTTTCAGTCAGACTCGGAAAAGGTGTTCGACATTATTCATCTAAAATCACGTTTATTTGGAAAGCTGTATGAGGATCACACTGATTGCCCTGATATACACTATTTTGCGTCAGTCTTTGTTTCCCAAATTTCTACAATAGAGGTGGTGATTACAAAGGTAGCACAACCAATAGAGCCACAATTGTCACAATCATGAGAAATAAACCTTATCCTTTAACTTTCAAGATTTAAATAAAAAGAAAGGCACAAAAAACCCTGACAATGAACTCGTGCTCCTGGGCGAACAGGAGGAGTATGATTAGGGGTCCTTGGTTTGGTTTCAAACTGATTAAATAACTATAATAACAGAAATGATAAGTGCTGAAACAAAAATAGGGGAAACATAAATGTACAGTAAGTGCTTAGTATAAAAAAAATAATCAAAAAAAGATTAATGTGACAAATAATTTAAGGACATGGGTAATTTAGTGCTTTTATACTGTTTTCATATATTTTAATGCAAACAAAACAAAGACGATTTCTTTTTGTATCCGTATATCTGTGTTGTATAAGTCCACAGTATCCTTCAGGTGAGCCTAAGTAATTTTGGTTTGAATGAATACACATACATTAACATTACCCATCATATACCCACCTTCTCGTAGAGGTACATGGACTCTCCAGCCCGAGCGTCCATCTGAATGCTCCCCCAGAACCACTGCCACAGAGAAAAGAGAAAAGTGTTTTTACTGACTGCTGGATTAGGGCAGAAGTGGGTGGGGAAAAAAAAGATTTCTGAGACTATAATGACATACACTTTCCTTTAAAAAACAATAAAACTGGCTGAGTAAAGAAAGGGTTGTATTGATTGTTATAACTACAGCTAAACTACTACTCCACCTTGGTTCAAATTATTCATATGCTGGAAGGGGAAATCTATTATTAATAGCCCTCTCTGACAACACAGACAGAGAGAGGGAGAGCGGGGACTGTATCAATTGAGGTTTAAACTAAAAGAAATCCTTATCAGATGGTCATTTGAAATTCTGTTTAAGAGGAAACAACTGAGAGGATTCATTATTTTCCTCTTGTCCCCATTGTTTATGTATCATCCTGTAGCAAATGGGTATTACAATTATTCTCATATGTCAAGACAGCACTGGACCAATATCACAGAGGCATCAAACTTGGTTGTCTTAAGAAGCAGTGCTGAAACAAACTTAACTATTTCTCTGTTGTAAATGCTAAATGCATACGGAGTATTCAGAGATGTTTAGTGGTTTTCAGATCTTAAAAAACAGACACATTCCAAAAGATATTTAATATCAGTGTTGATGCCAAATAAAATCCAAAGGCCTACCTCCTGTTTGACCACAAAGAGTTTCTTGGAGGGAGAAAATGGCAGCTCCTTTACCGAGTTCTCCTCCACCACCATGTGTGTACAGCTCTCATCTCCAACCTCACGGTAACCACCACCTTAGAAACAAAGAAGCAGGGAGGTGATCTTCTTAAAAATTATACACACATGCATACACATACATTGCAAACCAGTATTTTTGTTTTCTAGACTGTGCTTCAGCACAGTCAATTTGAAAAAAAAGGTTCCTGCTTTAATTTGGATAGGTTTACATCAACGTAGAGAGAACTGTGAGGGAGATATAAAACCATTTAAACGTTTAAGGGTTTAACAGTAGTTTGACAGATATACATGCAGTCAAACAAAAACATCACATTTCATATTTTGTGAAAAATCCCTTTGCAATCCATGACAGCCTGAAGTCACCACATGCTTTATATATTTCCTGTAATGCTCCCCCAGGACTTCACTACATCCACCTCCAGCTCTTGCTTGTTGTGGGTTGCCTCTGCTTTTAGTCATGCCTTCAGCAAGTGGAATGCATGCTCGATCAGACTGAAATCGACTGATTGATTTTTTTGGTTTCCATGCTCTTATGGGCTTTACATTTCAGTGCTACTGTTGCTTTACATGTCTTCAACTTGAATAAATGCTGTCTGCAGGGACTTGTGGTGGTGGACTGGCCATATATTCTCTGCTTGTAGGGTTTACAATCATGAAGTGCCAGCCATACTATCTGCTTGAGGACTTCAAAGCTGTTGTTACTGTAGCAGCAAAAGGCAACAGCTTACTGCTACAGAGATATTACAAGAGATCACTGTGTGCTGCAGCACTAACCATGTTTAAGAGTTCTCTCCTCCATGTTGGCCTTATCTTCCTCTGAGAAACCCAAAAAACTGAGGATGCAGTCCTGGAAAGGAGGCACTTTGAACTCTGTTCGAAACTCCTCTTCTCCTGCGTGGAAGTACCTTAACACATGAGGGTGGGAGGAACAAGGTGATCTCAAACCATGCCATCATTTCCACATATGGCTTTGTGTGCCAACATAACCTTCTAGCTCACACAAAAAATGCTGGTAAAAGTGTAAGGTCATAATACTGTCAAGTTCAAAGTCTCCTGCAAAAATATGTTCACAGGATCTATGTGTAGATCAAGCATAAATTGTAAAATTCCATTGAGACACTGGTCTTCACACTTGAGTAATTTTGGTCCTTTGTAATTGCTAGATGCAGAATAAATTTTATTTATTGTAATTTATTATCAAATAGAACAGAATGGGTTAAACTGCACAAATCCAGGTGTGCAAAGCTTGTAGAGATTTACCCAAGAAGACTCAAAGCTGTAATTGCTTCCAAAGAGGCTTCTACATAATACTGAATTATAGGTCTGAATACTCTTGTAAATACAATTTCAGTTTTTGATTTTTAATCAATTTGCAAAATATTCTAAAAATATGTTTTCACTTTGTAGTTTTTTTTATCTTCATTTGTCCAACAAGAGTTCTCCATTGTACTTCTTTATTTGGAATGGTCGTCTTTGTCAAACAAAAATTGTAATAATCGAGCACTGTTGCCAGTCTTGAAACTAACTGAAATGTGTCATTTCACCTCTTGAGCAGTGCCAGAATTTGGCTTTCCCGAATTTGTCGTTACAGACAATGAGAACAAAAGCGAACATGTGACAGATGGTTAAATGTTACATTTTGTAATGGGTGTCCCTATCAAGGTCATTGGACCCTGATCCCACTTCGAGTCATTGAATACTGAGTGACACCAAGTCCAACCCAATACTTATTCTTACATAGCAAGAGTATATATGCAATGTTAACAAGATATGTAATCTGGCATATTGAAAAAACAGGTGAAGCCTGCTAAATTCAACACAACTTATTTTTCCTAAGCAGCTCAATCCATATGAATAACAGTTTAACTCAGAAGGTCCAACCCTGAAAGTGACATGACACAATCACCTAGAGAGAAGACATCCCACTCTGCTGTAGTTGTTGGATTTACAGAAGAACCTGCGCAGCTGCACAGCAGCATTAGAGTGAAGTTTCTTCCCTCATGGGAAATCTTTTACTCAATACAGATACTGGCTTGCAGAGAGCACACAAAGCAGCAAAGCTTCACTTTGGTCTGCGGTAAGAGCTCATATAACCTGCTGCCACTTGTCATTATAACCAGTGACGCTGGCTAAAAATGAGAAACTGCTACCTAAGTGCTTTGTACACTGCTCTTTGCTGAAGATTAAGAAAGTTCAAGTCGGAGCTTAGTGAATCTGGACATCAGAAGTCCTGCACCCAATTAACCTTTTACATTCACACACCCTAATTTTCATTTGCATATAAAACACAAGTTTCAACAGCACAAGGTTTCATATGTTACCTTCAAGGATTTTCAACTTACACATCATCTCTTCTCTCCCATGCCTTCAGAATCCATGATGGAGTGAGGATGGGTGTCCCCAGACACACTGCCAGCTGAGAGATGAGGCACAGTAAGACATAGTAAAGAGGGAGGACACAAAACACAATGAGTAATATGCAGCCAAGAGATGAGGTAGACGGAGGGAGACATAATAACACAAAAGAGGGCATGACATTTATCTCTGCACAAATTTATAACTATAAAACCATCAAATAGTTCCACTGTCAGTGCTCACAGTACAACAATCTCCCCAGGCTGTTTTCATTACTCCTGATCGACTTGTCACTCAGAATAACAGTTTTCACTTCAGACACAAAAAAATATGAGATGCTCAGTGTTTCAACCCCCCCCCTTCCCATTTTTTTAAGTTAGCATCACACTTTCAAATACAAAACAGCCTTGAGTTCCTTAAGTTCCAACTGCATTTTGTCTTGTTCTGAACGCACCACAAGACTTTGAAGAGGAAAAAGAAAAGGTGGTGAGGTGAAAAGAATTTAAGGCAATAACTGAGAAGAGGGGGCAGACTTCCACAAGATTATCTGGAGGAAGAGGGGAGGCGGTGAGGTGAAAAAAAGTGAAGGTAGTAACTGAGGGGGGGAAGAGAGAAAGAAAACAAAAATAATATTAAGAAGAGAAAAGACAGATAAGTGTCAATCTCTTCACCTATCCATCCCTTTGTCTCTGTGTATCCCTATGAAGGGGGCCATGTATTGAACTCAGTTTTAAAAGTATCCAACTGGGATTTAAATTAGCACTTTCTGACATTAGACAGAGACACTTCAAGCTAGGGTGAGAGGAACCTCACATGATTTCTTGCTCATTTGGTTTATTCAACCAGAGAGGGGGAAAAAGTGCAATACAACCAGATGAGGAGACGAGTAAAATAAAAACCCAGATAAAAAAAAGAAAGAACTCACTGGGTTTGTAATCGCAACTTTCTAAACATGACAAAGTGTTGCTTCCCTATTGTTTTGCTGTATTTTGAGTTGGTAAAGTTTCAGGTTTGATTTTCATTTTGGTTCCTTCATTTCATTTCCTTCACATTGATCCGTTTTAAGTTACAGCACACGTTTCTGTGTCAGCACTATTTTGATGGATTGTTGAGGGCAGTGAATTTTGGGGAGTGCTGCCATTATTCTTTTTGCGTCAACCCACCACCAATGAGTGAATACCGCAGAAACACTACAGAAGTAAAACATTTATTTTGTTATTTTCTGTTCTTTCGTTCTGCCAGTCTCCTCAGTAAAAGCCAAATGTACTGAATAAAAATGGCAGATACAATATCAATGTTTCGCACAAACACACGTCAGGATAAATGAATAATGATGACAAAAGAGAAAGAAATTATTCCACTAATTTCATAAAATATTGGACTATTTGTATTCAGCAGTTCTGTACATTAGGCTTAGGGGAATAAATATCAAATATTGATGATTTATTCATGATATTTCTGTTTTCCATACAAAAGCATATCATCATTGAGGTGATCTTAACATGTTTTAATGTATATTTAAGGTCTTTTTGCCTTTATTTCTTAATTTGTCTAATTGTTTCTGAAGTTTTAACAATTTAAATATATAGACATGATGTATTTCTTAAAAACTAGGATATAAGTTGTATATAAAAAGGTTTTAATATAGATTTACATTTTTAACAATATCGCTCAGCCCTACTGCAGTGCTATTAATGTCAAATAAAGACTGAGTAGAAAGAGTGCATGCTCAGAGTAAACAAACTAACAAACAAAAAAGTAAAAAGAGTAAATGTACCCTGTATTTCTCCCCATGAGTGGAGTAGGCGATGAGATGAGTGACCTTGGTGCTGAAGTCTTTCCGGATGGTCCCACCCATGTGATGAACCAAGTTCACCAAGTTCTTCTACATGGATAACAAAAATACCACACACAAAGTTAGCACAGAAAGGGGAAAATAAATATCACGTTGGAATATGCAACGCTGGTTACGAGAGACAAAGCCGTTTCTGACTCTTAGTGTGTTTTCTGCAAACCAGCAAACCCTCATCCTGTCGTCAAGGTAAACTACTTGATGAGCCACAGAAAGCAGTCCACTGCACTTTATGTACTAAATTAAACACCATGTCAGTGCAACTGGAATTATGTTCCCCAAAAGAGTAGTGTGTGGTTTAGAAAAGTAAGTTATATTACAACACGGACCTTTCTACAAAGAAGGATTAAGAACAAAATACCAAGTTATCATCCCGCCATTAAAAAGTTAAAGTTGAATAATGGTAAGTTAATATACTCACCACTTCCTCTTTGTTCCTGAAGCCAGTGAAACACAGTGACAGGTTAAGCATGGTGGTGGAATAGAGAGGGCGACATGAAAACTGTAGAGGCTGTGGGGAAAAGAAAAGCAAAATTCAGTGCAAAAAAAATAAAAATAATAATGTCCGAGCATTGCAGCGGCCAACCAAGATTTGTCCCAATGGCTAATCCAACTATTCTGTTGTGTAATTCCATAAAGGAGCATATATGACAGACAAGTAACATTTAACAAGCAAAGACATGTCATTCAAAAGGAAATTAGGGAAGGGAAGGGAAATGTGAAGTCTGCCATAGCAAGTAAAATATTTATATACCACGTTGGCAAGGTAATATCTCCATTGTTATTTACGTTTCATTACTATCATGGTGGTTTTTTTTGTTTGTTTTTTTTTTACAGTGCACACAGAGAACGGACAGCTAGTGGACTGTGAGGAGATATTTGCTGAATTTGACAACAAAGTGTATTGGAATAGAAATGCCTACTATACCTTTAATTGCATACAGATTACATTACAATTTCTGTGAATCTAGTGTGGGACAGATATATGCCCCGGATCCTTTAGTTGAAATAAATATGTTGCGAGTCATTGACTTACTTCTTCCTTTGCAGCACAGTGCAGCACAACAGGAGCCCCAACAATGCGGCTGTCGCGTTTGTAGAGGTAGCTGTAGTCAGGAGAATCAAAGTCTGCGAGGACAAACACTGTCTCAAAGTCAGGGTTCTCTTCGTCTCCAAACTCCTGGACGTTATCTGTCGTTATGCACGGGGTGTTGATGTCCTGAAGAGGAAGAAACACAATACGGAGTAATGCAACATGCACAATTAATCTGCAAATTATCAAAGAGAGGTTTGTTAACCTTGTTAGTGAGGCTGTTGGTAATTTATAAGTTAATTTCATTATAAGTACATTTTCTCGGGAATAAGTAAAAACTACAAACAAAAAAGAGCTCGGTGTTAGTTCTGATGTTTTCATAGGATTGTTGTCAATAAGAAAAATATGGAATCACTATCCTTTCATGGTCTTCAAAACAATTTTAAGACCAAATATTTGTATTGTTTTAATGACCTACTTCCCCACTGAAGTGTAAGCCAGGAAATACTTTGCATCACAAGAAACAGTAGCCATACCATGACTGACTCAAATTAGACAATTAGCTGCCAGTAAGATGTCTTTAAACAATTTCAATGGAGATTTTCATTGTTATTTAGTGAAATATTTACTTCCAGTCAATGTGCCAAGGTTAATACTGCAGACATCTTCAATCCATCAAGAAAAATAGTCGTAGTGTGCAGTACACAATCATTCGCACATACCGTAGCTGCAATCATATTCTCTCTCTCTCTCTCTCTGTGTACCATGCAGCAAAAGAAAAATTGCTCAGTGCTGCATGAAAACAATCAGTTCTGCCCTCTCAGATGAGTAAATGTGTTACTCTGAATCAGAGTAGAGTTGTTTGAATCAGTGGCTTTGATACCAGGAAGCAAAAATTAGATCACAAACTAGCTGTTGGGCTGCTTATGGGCAGAGCTGGCAGTTCAAGAGAGGTAAAATTACCCGCTATACCAGTAAACCTGCCCATAAAACAAACTACCTCAGAGAAATTTGTTCCAGTAGGTGACACAGGACAAAGGTAGAAGCAGTAATGAGGCATCGGCGGAGTGACACACACACAGAGTTAGAAACCACATTTGTTATTAAACTGTTAGGATCCACATTGCTTTGGACAACTGTGTTAGAGGAATAGTGTAACATTTAGGAAAACACACTTCTTTGCTTTCTTTCTAAAGAGGAGATGAGTAGGTCTGTGTCTTAAATTCAGAGCTGGAGTCAGGACATATATACCCCAGCTTAGTGTAAAGAACTGACACAGGGGGGAATAGCTCATCTGGCTCTGTCAACGGTTCAAAAACACACCATATCTACAGCTCAAGACTGCACGCATTATATCTTGTTTGTGAGTCTACAGCCATTCTAGAGGCTCTGTGAGGTTGCACTTAGGCACTTCAACCCATCCAGTCAATCTTGAAATATTTCACTCGACAAGTGGAACTTTAATGTCGGGGGATCACTTATTGTAAGTTAGTAAGATTCATCCTCTGGGAACAATTAGTGTCCGCATTAAAATTCATGACAATCCACCCCATCATTGTTGAGATACTTCAGTCTGAAACAAGGTTGGGCACCGACCCACCCAAACTTTAGCATAGCTAAAAATGAAAACTTGTGGGCCCAAGGGTTGTTAAAAGCAGAGACTATTTTTGGTGAAGGAGAATGCACAAAATCGAAGCGTTTTGATATTACAGTGAAGTTGCCAGTTTTTTCTGAGACTAAAACCTCAAGAACTGTGTCTTGCAACGCAAACTTTAGCTGGGAACACTGAATGAAAGGAATGCATTTTTGTTTGTCTACAACTAGTTCAAACACACAACAACTCTAACATTATAAAAAAAAAATAAAAAAAATTTGAATGTATAAAAACAAGCAAGATATGATGTGTAAATTATTAAGCTTTAGAGGTGTTGTACGTAACAGACTAAGGGAGGCTGGCTGTTTCATCCGCTTCCAGTGCTGCAAAGTTAAGCTAACCACATCCTGACTCTAGCTCTGTAAAGACATGAGATTGTTATTGAGCTTCTCATCTCATTCTCAGAAAGAAAGCAAGTTTACATATTTCACAAAGTATTAAACCATTTCTTTAAGAGGAGATTACACTCAAAAACCAAAGCTTCTTAGATGAATTGCATCACACTTCACGTCCTTTCTAATTAAATCGTTTGTGTGCAAATAGCTTTTCATGGGACTGCTTGCAACTCTAACCTTGGTATTAACAGCTTGAAATTGGCTTTTTTTTAAATGCCATGATGCTAAGTAGAAAGCCTTTCAAATGACTTTTAATATTACTCCTCAGTCTAGAAAGTTGCATTGACATTTGAGTGCAAATCTCTGTTAAAGTGTGATCCAGATATCAAGCATCACATCAATTATATTTAAATATTCACCCACAAATCAATTCACCATCAGTGAGTTGGCCATGCACAATGATTAAGTGAGTGCCCACTGTGAATTAAGACTCATGCAGCACTTCCCAAAGTTCCCATCAAAGTGTCAGACAGTCAAACAGAGAGGCAGACACTGTACTGTACCATATTGACTATAGATTTTATCATCATTTTCTCCTCGCTTCCCGCCTCGCCTTCTCTTATCTTTACCACTGGTACCTCCATTACTCTGATGGCCTGTAAAAACCAACCAGCAGGAAGTGGATGTTAAACACTGGCATTTGAAAGAAGGATAGCAGAACAAAAAGAGAGGAGGAGGAACAGAAGATTGAGAGAGAATAAGAAACAAAGACAGAGTAAAAGAGAATGCCAGAGACAAATTCATACAAAATAATCTCACATAAGGACAGAAGGAGAATGGCTGGGTTTGGAAATGAAGGAAGGAGGAGGTGAGGAAGAGATGGGTGGGGCCTGTGTCCTTGCAAAGTCTAAAGACAGTGACTTCAAACAACTATCAGGCTCCAGAGGGGGTAGGCTGGGGAGGAGAAGAAGTTTCCGTTAAAAATTAATATAAAAGTTCAAAGCCGTCGGGAAGGAGGAGAGGAGGAAAAGAACAGGACAAAAAGGGAAGGGGACGTGAAGAATTGGTGGGGGGGGGCCTTTTTTTCTGTGGGTTGACTGAGCAACGCCAGTGGGCGGTCAGGCAGACAATCGGGAGCGCTCTGATGGAGCTGTCGGCAGATGTCTTTGGATGTGGCTGCGCTGCAGATTGGCAGGGAGAAATAGATGATTTAAGCAGGAAGCTTTCAGAAGTGACAGGACTCAGGAGACCTGGAAAGGAAGTCGTTCTAACAGCACTTAGTCTGCCGCCACACCTCCAAATCACCTTCACACGGTGCTACTCAAAGACACAAAATCAGATGCTGCTTACTGTGGCAGACACAAACACACACCGATGGACACGTAAACATCCCCGCGAAAAACTTTACACATTTTGACAAAAAATGTTATGCTGCAGATTTCAACAGCCTTATGAGCTTATGAGCTTATTGTTAAAAGGAAATATAAAATCAACCCACGGTTTTCTTGGTTCTGTACTGTTTCAATTAAAAGGTCTCAAATTGAAGAAAGTGAGATTAGTGAGATGTCTTTTTTGATTATAAAGCAGGTCTAGGTTCTATATAAATACAGTGAAAGTATCAAAGCATTCAGTCCACAGACAAAATGCACACAGCCCGTGTTCAAAAACTGTGTCTCAAAATGAGCCGTCAGGACTTTGTGATGTTACAACAAAACGCTCACCACCCTCAGCTACGCCCCCAGCACAGCCCACCTGGACCCAGTGTCCAACCCTGCAAGATTTGTTTTTTCCAAGTGTTTACCTGGAATCCTCTGATTGGCCGACTGACGTATTGTTGCTAGAGGTCCAGGGAGAAGCTCAAAAGTGCAGTAAGTCCACTTGCATTTTGTGAGTCCAAAAGGGTTGGTGGTTTGATCCCAGGGTCCTCCTGTCCATATGACTAACTGTCCTTGAGCAAAACACTGAACCCCATGTCACACGCAGTGGGCAGGCCAGATTTTGACTCACATTTTGATACTTTCACACTATCTATATAGCACCTAGCTTTATAATCAAAAGGACAAATAAATAAATCACTTTCTACAATATAGGTCCTTTAAGCAAATGCAAACACTTGTCAAGCTAGGTAGTGAGCTCACAATTTAGGCTGAAATTATAGTCAGGAAGGGGAGAATGACTGGATCTATTGACACACCAGCCACAGCTAGCAGCTGTTGAAAAAGAAATCACAAGTCACCCATGTCTATGCAGAAGCTACACTTAAATACTTTAGGTTGTGAAAGCTCTGCAGGCTGCCAAATATCTCAGACTTGAGGCAGCAAAAAATGACTTAACAACTTAAATGCAGCTATAATGTCTGTGTGAAATTATTTAAATTGGAAAATTTAAAGAAGTTCAATAGTCACTGGTTACATCATTAATACCAATGAGTAGTGAACAGTTAATTTGAAAACAATAAAGATTTTAAATTAATCTCTACTTTAAATTAGGGCTATAACTGATCATTTTCATTATCAATTAATCTACAAAACATTTTCTTGATTTATGCTTTGGTCTATAAAACATCCGGAGGTGCCGTAATCAAACGCAGGGGTTGACTTAAGTATTTTCCGTCACTGACTGAATTTTTTTTTACGATAATGGAAAAATCGGAAGATCAATCCATCATTTTGAAAGATTAGGGGGGAAAAAAGGCGTGATCATCACTAAAACTTAATGTATTCATTTATTTGTTTATTCACTTCAAATATTGTGGCTGCCTGGGTGAACATTCTTCTTCTGATAAGAATGTAGTGCTAAGAAGCAAGTTGTATTGTATAGATGCAGCCAATAGGAATAATGCTTTTTTTGTTTGTTTTTTTTTTGTTTTTTTTTTATCTATGACACTCGAAGGAAATCATTCAAGAATATAGGATGGGCACACCATTCAACACAGATGAAATTATGCTTTTAAAATACAATATACCAACCAGTCAGTGGCACCCATCTATCAATAAATCAAATTCAATACAAGCATGCATATTTTTACCGTCATTAATATTTGTATTTTCATTAGTCATTAACTGACATCAATGAGGGATTTTCATGTCCCTAATACATCCTAATTCAGATGTATTTCCCACCTGAGACAATCTGGGAGAAACACTGAACACTCAAATTACAGGGAAATTCAACAGTAAATAATGGCAGAAACTTCTCATCTACTGACAGTTATAACCCAAAAGTACTGTCCGGCAGAACACACTTTCCATGTCCTACTTATCAAATCGAGAATAGCAGCGACATTGAGTCAGATTGTGGAGGCCTGCCTCCTTAATAGAAACCAGTGAACCACAGTGTACCTTCGGGGTTAACAGAGGATTGATGTACCTGTAGTGCTTTGACCAGCGCTCCATTTCTGCACGCTTCTCCCACGAGAACAACCCTCGTCTCCACTTTTGGCAGCATATCTGAGGAAGCAACAAGGACAGAATGAAAAAGAAGTAAAAAGGGAAAGAGGAATGAGATACACACCCACACTCAAAGAAGAATTGATAAAATGTCGGATAAAGGAGCAGGTCATCTCTGGGAGGTGATGCAAGTTTTCTCATTTTGACTGACAACCAGGGTACCTGTCAGTAGAGGTCGACCGTGTATTTTTGAAGGCTGAGATAATAACAATAGCGAGCAGCAAAAAAGCCAATAGTCGATTCATTGGAAGAGAAAACACCGAAATTGTAAGTAAAGTAACAGTTGAATAGTTTCTTTTCCTCCCCGTCTGCCTGCATCGTATCCTGGACAAAGAGCTGATATTGCTACATTACACATTTGAGAGATAACTTTTGTGGAGAGAAAATCTGAAAAAGTCAGATATGACATGAATGCCACTGGTCAGCCTCGCTGTTAAAAAAAAAAAAAAAAAAAAAAAAAACTGTTTCAACGTTCAGCTGCAGGACTGCAATGGTTAAGCCCACATTTTCCAATCCTGTAGTCAGAATAATGCGTTTTTCATGGAGGGGAAAGTTTTCACAAAGTAAGACTGCCACTTCATGGGGATTATTATCAGGAGTTAATCACACAGATATTTTGAGTAAAAGTGGCCCTAAAATAATCAGATATGGCCATTGGCCCATATTTTCATAGTTTAACCAAGCACACCTATAGCATGCATATAATTTATGTTTTATATAAGGTTCATTTTCATTTAAATATAAATTATCTCAGTTACACAATGACATTAACTTGACTTTGTGAATGGGGCCTTTTTGTAAAAAAGTGATGTGTGTTCTCCTATGACCGATGTAGCCAGTGCAGCCATCTACAGACTAACAAAACTGAAACAAACTAAACTAAAAGGACAAAGAGGTTGAAAACTATTTCAACAAAAACTTCACATTGTAACTTTCACAAAGGTAGGATTTGACCACACAGCAGCTGACACAAAAGAGCTTCCAACTTTCTCTCTGAGTGATCATTTTACAAATAAATATAGCCAAAATCACAGCATCAGCCGTTGTCTTTAACCTATTTGTATGGTGCTTTTATTTGACAATGTCGTGGTTATAGAATCAGGATTTTAGAAGCAGCAGAGCAGCCGCTTGGAAGTGACAGCTGGTTAACATGTAGTATTAATGGGCTGCCTTTCAGTCACTCTTTCATTCTTGTTCTGTTGTCTGACAACAGAAACCGAAAATCATAAATGAGAACAGCTTTATTGGGAATTAAGTTATATCAAAATAGTGTACTCGTGAGCACACAGTGTACGAGAGAAGCAAACAGATAAAGAGCTGAAACCAGCTGACACTTGGCAGAATGCAAATAGCCTACAACACGGTACAGCCATATACTATGTTTGGAACCTAGTCTTGTTTCAGGTTTTAGTGCATCGTTTTTCCACAGCATTTTGGAATCTGTAGAATTGCTGTGTTTGTCATTCTGATAAAGTAATAGCTTTTTGGCTTGCACACAGGAAAATCCTGATTTAACACTCTAGTGGGTATTAACTACACTGAAACTGAAGGTCACATATGGTGTTTATGCATATATGCATTTTTTAACAACAGCAGCAGTTTGGGAATTAAGAGATTAGAGAGATTTAGAGAAAGGAGAAGGAAGGAGAGAACAAAAAACAGTGACCTCTGCAGACTGACCTTCCCCATCTTCACATGCCATGCCCAGGAATACATGGTCCTTGGTGGTTTCAGCAATCCTTGAATCATAGACCGAAGAATCCACCAACAGACTCCGAGCTGTCCCTAAAGTCACTATGCTGCTGTCAGCCATGGCAGGAACCTAAGGAGGCACCAAACTGTCCAAACTATCAAAAGTTACAGGGAATGAATAGAGAGCAACACAGAGGGAGAACACAGTAAGGCAGAGAGAGGAGGGAGAAAGTATAGCACCAAGGAAGAAAAGAAGAAGGGTGACAACTGTCAAACTAAAAGCAAGAGACAACACTTGGCATGACTTCAAACACAAATACTGCCTGAGTCTGACAATTCAACTGGAGAAAAAGCAACACATTTATGAACTTTGATAACTTTGGTAAAACTAGGCAAGGTGGATAAATTTATATTCTGAAACTTTCATTTTGTTAGGTTGCTTACATAACAGCCAAAAAACAGCCGCTGCCAGACTGAATGAAAAGTAGTTGGCATCGGAAATTAGTTGCGTTATGCACAATAAATCTCAGTGTTGACAAAAAAAAAAAAAAACACAGTAATATCAATGGTTTTGGCTAAGGAGGGCAAAAAGTATCGAGGTAAACAAGTCAATGAAGCAACGAATGGGCACTTTTTCCAGACTAAACTGGAAACAAACTAATTAAGTTAGACAATTTATGGATGTGAATTAACGTTACTTTTCCGTCTCATATATTCTCCTATGCTTCGTATAATGTAAAACACAAACTCATTAGGCCAACAGAACTAGCTTACTCCCCTTTAACGCTAGGCCAGTTAACGTTAGCTGCTTTCACCATGACACCAGATTCCCTGTACCAAACATTACCAGAGCTTAACTAACGTTAAGTGCTTGGTATGGTGAGAAAAAGGAAACTCAAAGTAGACCAAACTTACCGACTGTTTTGGTAGCTAGTACTAAAAACAACAAAAACAAAATAATAACAGGAAATGGAGCTATCAAAGCTCAACTGGCTGCTGAACCAGTTAAATTCAGTAAGGTCTCTGGCTAACTTAGCTAGCTACCGAGCTAGTAAGATAACAACACAACGAAGAATTCCCGGTAATTCCTCTTCGGTCCAAACTTTTCAAAGATTATGTAACATGTCTCCGTTAAATCTCAAGTCTGGTATCAATGCATGTTGCCCTTTATACGTGAAAAAAGTCCAAATTCTCGAAATGTGTCTGCTTTAGTTTGATGATAGCTAACAACTTCATAATAGCACCGAGGAGGTCTCAGCCTGCTGTTAGAGCTCAATTCAAAAAAGCAAGGAAAACAAGGGACTGCGCGCTGATTGGTCAAAGTGACAGAGCGTCAGCGTCAGCGGCTTCCGTCCGGCGAGGCCATTGATTGGTCCGTTCATTCAAATCTCGATGCCTAGACTTTAGACTTTCAGGTACCGTCGGAAAATGTTATAATTTTCCAAAACATAAATAATAATAATAATATTAAAACATTCTACGCATTCACAAAGGAGGATATTTTAAGCTTCATTCACTTCATGTACATTGCGTACATTACGACTTTTAGACCTACCTAGAGTCTAATATGATAAGTGAAAAGTAAGTTATACTCTTTATTCTGCTGCTGCAGTGATTTTTTCCCCTTAACAGTAAAAGCAACATTTACCAGATCTAGTTCTAGTTCTAGTATATTCTCTGCAGCAAAAACACCTGACCTGAATAGGCTTGGGAAGTGGCTTTTAGAAATACTGAAGTCACATGGTATAATTCACAAGGAGTAAATGAAAACAACAAAGATATATACAACCTGGGTTTAGACTACTTTAGAGAGAACAAATGTTATATGCTAGATAGTTCCACCTCTCAGACTAAAGGGGAGATGAAGAGCGCATTTCCAAGGGGGTTTTGTTTGAAAGAGTAAAGTAGGATTCTAATAGGCCCGGAGCTCTGTGAACTGGCTTTTGATTCCCCAGGATTGACAAAACTGTGAAACAGGTGTGTTCAGCACACACACTGAATTCCTCTCAGGTAGACAACAACTCCTTTGTTTTAGTTTAGGCACATACAGTGCACACGCAAACAAAACCCACCCTTCATACTACTACATGCACAGTCCAACTATTTCCCCCGGAATTTTTTTCATTTTGTAATATTTGTTAGTATAGGGACAAGCATATAGCATGAACCAGTGCCATATACCACAGCGTTCATATCTTAAACTAGTTTGCAATGCCTGTCGTTACTAATCTGGAATGTTGGATCATGTGTCCCTACTCGAGAGGACCCTGCATTTACCATGGTGATTTCTTTATTCACGTTCCACTTTACTGTTGTTTTCACACATATGCATGCCATGCATACAAGTAAACTAAAGTACATGCGCACAACGGTAATAAGTGAAATAAAACAAAATAATTGTGAACTAAAACTAATAACTGTGAGGTAAAAATTAGTATAACACATACAAACACCATACAACAGCCTACTCTAATAGGGCATGGCTCAACACTGTGACAAACACTCAAGCAACAGCCTGGCTCATTAGCAGCTGCTTCAGTTGTAAATAAGGGGCAACAAGATATTTGTTGTAAACCTAACTGTAACTAAATGATTGGTAGCTTATGCTGCACAGTGCAGTGGATTATCAGGTACAGAGGGTTAAAGTGATGCATAAAGTCAGTTACTGTGCATGTGGTGGATGCAGGCCTATTGTATTGTCTGTGGGGAGGATTGAGTTGGCCTAGGTGTGCAAGCTGTTGAGGATCTTCACAGTTTAAGGGAACAAGCTGTTGCAAAGCCTGGTAGAGGAGGCCCTGAAGCTTCGGTACCTCCCTCCTGCCGGATGGTAGGAGGGCGAAGAGTCTGTGGATGGGGTTCGCCACAATGCTGAGAGCTTTGTGGATGAAACTGTGCTTCACAGGTGTCTTTTATGGAGAGAAGTACTGATGATCTTTTCTGCTGTTTTCACTGTCCATTGTAAAGTCTCACACACATAGACGTTGAAGCTCCCCAGTTCCAGACTATGATGCAGTTGGTCAAGATACTTTCAATGGTGCCTCTGTAGAATGCAGTGAGGCTGGGTGGAGGACGGCTCACTTTCTTCAGGCAACGGAGGAAGTGGAGACGCTGCTTTCTTGGAAAGTGCTGTCACATGTGAGGTCCAGGCCTGTCCTCTGTTTCAACCACAAACATGTGCAACTGAGGGGACAAGACGAAATGACTTTGAACCTAATTTAATCTTAACACTTAGACCAAATCAGAGTCCTAAGCTACTGCAGCTGCACTGATGATGCAACAACTGGCTGGAGTTTGGAGAATGGACTTCATCTTTCTGTGCTTGTGAAGGAACTGGATTCATCAAAAGAAATATAACAAACTGTCATATTGCACAAACACACACAAAGCATTTAGAGACATACACAATGATGCAATCAGACAGACACAAAGTTAAAAAGACAAACAGACACACACAAAGTGGCCCTTTGGGAAGAAGGATGTGGTCTGGAGGATAGTGAAGACGTATACTTCCAACAGTTCCTTTGCTTTTCTTCTTCTACATTGACTTTTGTTGTGAAATCCTTAGTATGCACGTCGTATTCCTTGGGCTGTCGGACAGCTCCCCCAGTCATCTTATTGACACATGCAGACACAATCTCTGTCTGTCTTTCTGCATTCAGCCCTCAGGAGGTTGACTGTGCGGAACAAAGCTTTGTCAAGACCATATCCTCCGTCTATCCAGGTCTGTCCTCTCTACACTTCCTCAAACCTTTATATTTCCAGCTCATTCCTCTGCTCTTTGATGCTCAGTCACCAAACACACACAAATATGAATAGACACAAAGGTAGAGGGAGACCACACGCTCTTGAGATATAAGCAGGCCACCGTACGGATATAAATGCAGCCAGGTAAAACTGTTTTACCAACTCCTTCTTTTTCTGAGTAGTTGTATGCCACTTTTGAGGATGTTCTTAGGGTGTAAAGTTATAGTACACACCAAAGTAAGAAAACTAATTTACAAAATACCTATTTCAGAATGAGCATGTGTCTCTCATAACTTCCATCTTCTAATTGTTGCATCTGCATCAGCTCAGGGTAATTTTGGACATATAAAATGTGAAAGTGAGTGAAATTTGCTCATGTTTCAGAAATCACAGGTTATTGACAAAGAAACAAAAGGAAATGTATCAATGATCAGTAAAATGTTGTGATAATGATCAGTGCTAATGTCACTTTCATGACAAAAGAGTGATGATAGGTCAAGCCTTGATCAGTATTGCATGTAAAGGAGGCTACAGAGTATGGGTTTTATTTTTGTATCTCTAGTTTCTACAACTGAATTAGATGATACCAGAAACACAAACAGATTGACAAATTGAAAACAAAGCCACGGGTTAGTTAAATTTATTTGGAAATGAAAGTAAAATTATTATAACAATAAAATTATTACCTAAACTATTTACAGGTCAACCTGGTTGAACATTGACCTAGTTGCGTACAGTTTTCCTGCACAAAGTGGGACTAATAGTAACATTTCGAGTTTGACATCTTACTTTCAGTGTTACTGCCAAATGAAAAGGTTTAGATCATCTGACCAAAGTGTTGGACAGATTATTTCATACTGGACATATTCATGAAAACAAAAGCCAGAAAACAAGTTGTAATAAACCACAGTTTTTAGAAGACTTGTGACATAAAGCATGATGGTTACCACATGTATCCTACCCTACCTCACAATTGTGATGATTGTTGATCGCTAAGCATTGCCCCCAACACCACCCCTCTGCCCCGCTTTCCCTGCCAACATGAACACAGTGTCAGACTAAATAATAAAGTGAAATGAAATGGCAATTCTGTATTTGATTATTGGGCCATATAAACTTTTTAATCCTACACACAAAGATTCAGGCAGGTGGGTGAAAAATGGTGCTTACATTATGACCGGTTGTCTATGCATACACATTGTTAAAAAGCAAGTACATTTGGAGCCTAAAATGTTCCAAAGAGAATACACTGTCTATATTTTTATTTACATTAAACAGATTTAGATTTTTTTTCTATGTCTGGAAACAATACAGACACTTTTAAGATATTGTCATCTATTCTATATTTATATTCTTCTATCCAAAGCAGCAGTTTTTTCATAACTCTCACACGTAATTATTCATCCATAAAAACTGAACCTTCAAGAGTTATCGCCCAAATGCATCTTGTTTAGATGTTGTTGATTCAGGGGATGCTCCAATTAACTGTATGCAAAGCTCCCTGGCCTTGTGTCTCTTCAACATGTCTGCATAAAGTTTTTAACTCATACAGTATACTGGGTGCAGCTGCCACTTCATATTGCAGTACACCTCCTATATCTCACCATAGTATCATAGTACTCCTTTCTTCCATTTGTACTAATAAAGTCTATTTACAGTACAAATCGAATGATATTGCAAATGACTGCAATGCCGTGTTGAATATATACTGCATCTGGAGTGAAAGTTGGGTGCATCTTTGTTAACAGCATCAGTCTGCAGAAGAGGCAGCAGACAGTGTCGTGACCTCCAAATATAAAGTCTACAATCAGTGGATCAGTCCAAGCAGGTGGAAGTAGTGATTAACTGCAAAACGAGGGAAGGCACTTAATGACCACTGAAAGGCACTAAAAGTTTCTTGCTAAGAGTTTACTTTTAAGATCTGTTCTGAACTGCCAGGAGAGAGGCTGTCAAAGATTTCATACACGAAACACAGTAAAATATCGAATCTACATACAAGGTAATTGTACATAGCATCAAACATCATCTACATCTTGGCGCTGTGATTTTATTTTCCATTTGGCCAGGCAAATTTTCATCCAGTGATGTGTAACACTTTAGTTTCCAAGCAAGTTTACTGCCAGTAAGTAAGGTCATTAACTTAGTCATTTATGTGGCCAAGGCTGAGATCATTTGTACAATTCATCTCTGTCCTGAATGTCTAAAATGAATTTATACCTGTTAAATAAATGTGGATTATGAAACACAGGCAACAAGTTGTAATAGGTGCCTCTGTTTCAGACTCACCTAAATTGTCAAGATGTCTTGCTATAATGGCCCATAGGTGCAAATTTGTGTGTCTAAGTTAAATTGGAGACAAAGGATTAACCGAGCTGCACAGTGCTGGGCTGTAAGATCATTTTTGGCATAGTGGCCACACACAGTATTGCAGTATTGTTCATGTAGGAGACACAGCGCTGATCGTACAGTAGTATCACTGCTCTATACAGGGTACGAACAGTTCCCGCCCTAAGAATCATACACTTACATGGATTTGCAGATAGAGCTCATGAGGGCGGCAGTTATCTAGTTTTGATTGAACTCCTGCTTTAAATGTTTGTGATTTGCTCAGAAACCTTTTTCTCTCGCTCATCTCGAGGTCAGTATGTGTTAGTAGGGTCGTGGCTGTAGTTTGTTTAGTCGGGTAATGGTAAAGGGTAAAGGCTAATGTTCTTTGTTCGGTGGGCTTGGTTGTCAGGGGGAGAGCCTCGTCTTTATCACAACAGATGGGCAGACTGACAGATAGTGTTACAGCACCCAAATCACAAAATAAAAATATCTCAATATACATCATAGAATAATAAACACAACAAATAACAAAAATATAGTAAAAAAAAAAAAAAAAATCATAGTGTGCAAGGTTGTTCAAACAGAGTGGAGTTTGGTGGAACCAGAAACTATGGAGCTGAGATTTGTGAGAGGTGCAGAGCGGTAAAGACCTGTAAAGTATTATTGCTGTAGGCGGGAAATATTTCCTGTATCGGTCCTTGAGACGGTAGAGCTGAACCAGTCTGTTAGAAAAAGTGCTCTGTTGCCTGTCCAGTAGGTGGTGGAGTGGGTGTTCAGGATTATCCATAATGGATAACAGTTCAGTGTCCCCCTCTACCACCATTTCAAAGATGTCTGGTTTGCAGCCAATTACAGAGCTGGCCTTCTTGGGTCAGTTTATTCAGTCTGTTGGTTTCACTGGCTTTGATGCTGCTCCCCCAGCAGACTACAGTGAAGTACAGCGCACTGGCAACAACCGACCTGGTAGAAGATTTCCAACATCCTGCTGCACATGTTGAAGGATCTCAAACTTCCTCAAGAATTAGTGTCTGCTCTTCCCCTTCTTATATACAGGCTCAGCGTCTTCCAGTCCAGTCTGTTGTCAATGTGGACACCCAGGTAGAGGAGACAGCGGACAGTTGCAACACTTTTTGGATTTCTCTCAGTTACTCAGACTATTTGGACAAGACCAACCAAAGACTTCTTGCAACTGTCCCTTGTTACAGCCTGCAGAGTCATCAAAGAACTACTGCAAGTGGCATGACCCAGAGTTATACTGAAAGTCTGAGGTGTACAAGGTGAACAGGAATGGAGACAGTACAGTCGCCTGTGGAGCCCCTGTACTAATCACCACCAAATCAATAGCACTACCTCGTCGGACAAACTGTAGTCAGTCAGATAGTTGGTAATCCTTATGCTTTTTAGCCACAAGGAAGTGCTTCAACCCCTTTGTTTTGTCCTTTAAGTCCCTGTCTAAATATTTTGTGTTGTGTGGATTGACATTTGCTGCTTGTGCTCACCTTGCAGCTGATCAGTTTGATAATATAGCGTACAGTGTGAAGTATTGCTGGAAATGGGAAGAAAATAAGAGACTTTATTCTACAGCAGACAAACATTGACTGCTGTTTACACAGCAACGCTAATTAGATCAGTTATAAAAAACCAAGTAATATATAATATAATAAAATCAAAATATTGGATAATACAAAATTTTGACCTGATGATGGCACTAGAAGAAAAGTCAACGCTTCACCAAAGTTACAATTAGTCCTGAGGGAGATGGGAATGTGTGCACCGCATTTCATGGCAATCCATGTAGTAACTGTGGAGATTTTTTAGTCAACCTATTGGTGGGAGGTCAGGGGATTCATCCTCACAGCACCACATCTGTACAGAATTTCATCTCAATTAATTCAGTAGTTAAAACTGAAGCGACCAACCTTGACATCCCTAGAGCCACACATGGCTAGCATGGCTAAAAATCTTAATTACTGTGATGAAAAAAAAGAAGCATGTTTCACAGCTTTTTTTTTTGTCAGCATGTAGCAAATACTATATGTTCAAAACAAATGTTTCCTCTTTATAATAAAAAATGTAATTGCGGTGGACATCATTTTCTAGGAGACAGCGTGAAAAGTAAGCAACTATAAGCATCCTGATACAAATGGCATCCTTAAGTCAAATCCATGTCAGTGTCTGAGGGCCAGACAGACAACCTGAAGCATTTAAGACTTACAACACACACTTTCCTCTCTTTAAATTATGGTTTCGGTGGAAATCAGATAAGAAAGTTAGCATCAGTCACAGACAATACATTCTGCTTTAAGTTTAACAGGAATAGCTTGTTCTCTTCTCCTTGAGGAGCGGAGCAGAGGCCTGGCTGGAATGGTAATGATGTGCAGGGGTGCTGCTCCAATATACCCGAGGAGCCACTGATCACTGACAAAATAACAGATGTACACCAGGGCTTTTCATGATGCCTGTATTTCATCACATACTTCAACCTAAGGAAAAGCCATTTACACCTATCACCTTGATAGTCGTGTCTGCAACAACAGGCAGATAGACAACAGCTTTACCAGTTCCCTTCCTATTTCTTTCCCTTTCACTACCCAACTCACAATAATTATATTTAATTTTAGTACACTCTTAAAATAAAACAAGTCGCGATGACATGCAGGATACAGGAATCTCCTCAGACAGCACATGAATTCACCGCCTGCTGGCACAGACTTAAATAATATCTCATTTGAACACCCATCACTCACAGGTCTTGTCTTGGAGATAGAGAACACAGCAAGGTATTGGAAAAGTATCACAACTCTTCCATTCTCACTCTGCTTTCAGTCTCAGGGCTTGTGCTTGTGTTATGTGCTGTTACAACACAAGTGAAATGCTTGTTTTCCTCTTGTTCATGGTTCTACAGTGACAAAAGACACAAAGAGAAAGTCAAGGATGATGTAAAGAAATTGTTGTGTGATTGCATGCTTGACGACTGGAAAAGATTTCCACTTGAATGCCAGTAAAGGAAAAAGGAGTGTGCAGCGCCCACATGAATCCTAATGATCTTAGCAGCATTTTCTCAACGTTTTTTTATTTTTTATTTATTTTTTTTTTCCTTAAGCAAATAGATGTGGCTTGGACTGGAAAGAGATGACATTTTCACAATAATAGTGTTCAAGCAGGGTCAACAGACCAATGCTGCAAGGCCTTGGAACAGTTCCCAGTTCTGAGTTTGAAAAAACATGATACATTGTTTCTCTGCTGAATATTGTACTACCTTGTCATTAAGATGTATAGAGCCTGGGGACTGAGCTCTTATCTGGGTATATCAGTAATTCGTACCCTTGAGTTATCCTTATCCTTCTAATACACATAGGCCGAAATGTGAAGCAATTTACATGTATTAATCACTTTTTTTTATTGCCAATGTGTGAATGATTTGTAACGTTACTTAAAAAATGAGACCTACCCCAACTCTCTCAGTTGCCTACAGCTAGTGGACTGATTGGACTTGGGACAAATTTTCTGTTAAATCCAAGGGTTGAGATTAAATATCTATTTCACTCTCCTACAACACTAGCTAACATTAGCTTAGAAATGGAGTCAGCTAACGTCAACAAATTACATAAGCACATAACAAATTGTCTGAATCTGCTACTTTGTGGATTTTATGTGCATTATCTCCAATCTAACGTTGTTTGACTGACGTTAGTTTAGGGCAGGGACGCCATGGTTACGGCCCGCGAACATCACATCCAGCCCGTGGGTTGATATGGGAGAGTTTTATTTTTATTTAAATCTAATGTTTTATTTTTTATTTTAATTTTCGTGGAACCCGTCAGTTGCATAGACTGCCTGGTGTGACTTTGAGCACGGAGCGGGAGACAAACAGCGCAGTGAGCCCCCCTCCTCCCCTCGCGCGTGGACGATATAGCCTACCAGTGAAGGAGACATCGCCCATCCCTAAGCTTAAATTGCTTGCACAAAACTTTTGATCAGCACTCAGCATTTGTTTATTGTTGTTGTTCATTTAAACTAGTATGCACAGAGAGCGTGAGGGGGCGGGCGGGTGAGAGAGAGAGAGAGAGAGAGAGAGTGCGCAAGCGAGCAAGTGTGAGAGCTAGAGTGAGCTCTGCGGTCTTGGCCATTAGTTCATGTTATTTTTATGTAGGTAATATGTTGTCAAATATGTTTAAACTTAAATAAACTAGCCTATCTATACAGTATGTCTCGTTGTATTAGTTTGTCCTGGTATTGATGTGATGCCCGTCATTGAATAATGCGCAAATAGATATTCAAATAGTTTGAATATATGTGTTTTTTAGAGGGAATATTCGAACGTCATTTTTGAGCAATTTTGACAGCCCTAGCATGGATAGGACAATGTTACGTTTTCACAGGGTACTGTAACTTGCTTTAGGCTTCTATGTAATTGTAGGCCTCATTGTGAGGCTATTGTGGTGCCAATGCAATTTCTTTTTGATGTGTAGGCCTTAATGAATAATTTCAAACAGTGATGTTGAGTCAGTTTTTGGTCTTTTCAGTTCAAAAGTGTAATTCGGCCCGCTGAGGTCTCACTTGAAAAAAATCTGGCCCCCTGACCAATTTCACCCTGGCATCCCTGGTTTAGGGTTATCGCTGTCGCAACGCACTGACAGATCCTTTCAGTACAGTGGTTACATCACAATATGAAAGCTCTATTCTGTTATGCTAAAACATTAGCACAATACTGAAGCATGGCAACACATCTTATTCATAATATTCCATATAGTTCACAAGCATTGTCTTCCAGCAGAGGTAGCTATGCTGTCATTACTGAGCCTCTCAGTAAAATCTTGATGAACAGTGGTTGATAAGGCTGGCTAACTAGCTAACGCAGATGTAACATATAGATGTCTGACAGACTGTCTGCTTGTGTGTCTTGCCCCCTCTGAAGGAATGCATTATAGCAAATTTCCTGTCATGCAAAAAAAAAAATTAACTTGTGTTCTCAAAAAGCGTGCTAGTGAAAATCCCATTATGTAGAGATGAGTCCAAGTAGCATAACATGTCAGAGAGATAAATCCTTTCCAAAAACAGGATTTACTCACCAAATGAACCACTTGGGTTTATGGATGAATATACTTTGGGTTTTGCCTGTCAAACACAAACTGTGATATTTAACATCCTTTAAACATATTTAACAGGGTGACAGATTAGGCCTATTTATGTTGTTTTCTTCTTGTGATGTTTTTTTTCTGATTTGTGAGTGCAAATTATGAATTTGTACATGATTCAGTAATTCAAGAGTTTACTAATTGCACACAAAATATCAATTTTTTATCATTAAAGTCTGCATAAAACTTTTGGCACTGTTACGGAGGAGGTGCTGTGCTTCCAGCACAAACAGATCAAAAAACGTTTAGAAACCGAAAAGGCAAAAGCTGTCACAAAGCCACAGACATTACTTCCTGTTCAGAAACCTTGTTTTTCTTTTATGTATAATAACGGAATCATTTTATGTGATTAGATCACCTGGTTACTGGATAGTGGCTGATATCAGAGGATGCTGTCTGACTGTATTTGTCTTTGTGCTGTGGTAGGAACATTACTTTTTCAACAGGAAGTAACATGTTCTGTAAGAAATGTGGTCTTAATTTCAAGTGCTACATTTAGCATCTCTATGTGTGTCCTACATGCATCTTTAAGATACGAATAATAGATAGGTTTGAAATACAAAAAAACAGAGTGACAAAATTCATATTGTAAATGAATATTATCACAATGAAACAATATGTACAATGACCGATACAATATATAGACATGATACATTCTATAGTATTGTTAAGTGGCAATTAAATTGCAGCAGGATGCAGTACAACTGAAATATTTTCCTTATAAAGATACAATATTTTTCATTTAACACAGGATGAACATAATATACAGCATGTTCAATAGGAGTGACTTTCTTTACAATCATACACATGACCTTTAATACAGTTCTGCCCTCTGTTACAGATGGTAATCCAGTCAGTGTCCAAATGTTTTATCTGTCTGTCTGTCAGTCCATCTGACCATTTATCCATTTATTCATCCATCTTTTGCATCATCCATCCATCCATCCATCCATCCATCCTTCTAAACAACCATGAATACATCCATCCATCCATCCATCACCACCAGTCTACCTACGTAACTATCCAGTCATCCATCCATTCACTCACCCACCCATCTTCCTATCCTTCTATGCATCATCCAGTCATTTTTTTAATTTATTGTAGCTTTCTTACAGTTATCAGGGGAATATTGCACCTTTTGATATGCTTTTGGTTTCTTCTTCCCATTTCTAATAAGTTACAGACTCATTGTCAATCAAAGGAGCTGTCATTTAAACCAGTACAAACACGATGTATTTAGGCTCCTTCCTGTGACATGACGTAACGTTTTTTGTAAATACAACGGTGCTGTTTTGTTAATTCTCAGCGAATTCTATTTGTCAGTAGAAATGCAATATAATGTCAAAAAACCTCAGAGGGAGAATGATGTTCAACAGTACAGCAATCATACAGAAAATGGATCTTTACAACAAAAACAAAATACTAGAATGCGCTGCAAATGTAAATAAACATTGATGTTTACTTACATTTACAATTCATTGTACAGTGCTATTTTCCTCTCTGAATAGGTGAAGCCTATGCAGCTGATGTTAGGAAACAACCCAGGTGCTGCTTGCTAAAACAGCATTTTCCTGAAAAATCACTTGCAGGAAATAATCTAACAATTCCCTGACCTTTCTCACAACTTATGTTCTCAAAAAGCGTGCTAGTGAAAATCCCATTATGTAGAGATGAGTCCAAGTAGCATAACATGTCAGAGAGATAAATCTGTTTCCTAAAACATGATTTACACTAGCACCCCATCCATCTAAAGAGGAGATGTGCCTCAGTAATGCTTAATTTGCATCAAAAGTCATTTGGCTTCTTCTGTCTGCTATTCACTGTCCATGTATAAATAATACACTGGGAAACACATTATGATTGATTTATTTTTCACATGGATTTTCTGCTGGGAAGTAATTTAGCTGTCATTAGCTAATAAAGGAAATTCTTTTAAATTAGATTTTTCTCAATTGTTGCACGCCTGACATAGCACTTTATTTTATGGCCTATAAATGTGAATGTCTGACTAAGTGATTGACTGACTGACTGACTGACTGACTGATTGATTCTATTTATGGATTATCAGACATGTAATGAAGTTACATGATTGATCTGTCAACCAAATGTTGGAGTTTTCACTGGCTGTTACTCTCTCAAAATGAATTGGTACAAACAGTTTCTATTACATCAAGCTTTTCAGACCCCAACCCGACGTTGTGGTTATACAATCAGGATTTAGGCAGCAGCAGAGCGGCAGCTTGGAAATGGCTTGGGAGTGACTGCTGGTTATTAACAAGTAATCTTAATGGGCCATGTTTTTAATCACTATTTTATACTTGTTCCGTTGTCTGACAATGGAAACAGAAAAACATGTAAATGAGAACAGCTTTTTGGGAGTTTGTCTGTATTAAAATACTATACAATACAACGCAATGATGTCATGAATATGCTAATTGCCGTATTATGTCATCCAGCTACATTTAGCAACTTTTCATGCAGGCTATAGCTACCTTCCATTGACAGATGTTAACAGCAGTTATCAACAACGTCCTCAATTCTTCACATTGACCATACATGGACCAGCCATATACTAGGTTTTGACCTAGTCTTGTTTTTGTTGTTTTGGTCTTACAGCTTTCATCAATGTTGTTTCTGGATGCATCAGAGAGCTTCTTTAGGCAAACAAGCTACCCTACACAAGCTTCACATCACCTTGCTTGGCACCAGAAGGCAGACAAAGTTAGTGACAAGTGATTTTCTATGTCTTTACACAGAATATATACTCAGTTATATTCCACAAAAGCTGGTGAAGCCCAAAACACAGCAAGAAAGACAGTTAACATGTGACTTACATTTGTCAGTTTGCCAGAAACACATGAATTCCAGTGTAACTCTATTTCTGCTTGATGTCTAGGCAGGTGTTTGCTAACATATTAGCCATATCAACTTTATAAGACTGTCCCAAAGTGAAAAAAACTAAGAAATCAAACAGGATATAATACAAGCTCTTTCCACATAGAGTAAATTGTGTTTTTTTTCCCCTCTTTCAGTGCACAGAGAATAACGTTTGGATTATAAATTCATTTATGAAACAGAGATATCATTCAACCTCTTACCACAATTTATAGACATAATCTGTGAATCCGCAGAGTGTGAGAATAAGCACGTTGAGTTAACAAAGCTGATGTAACGTAATGACAGGGCAAAGAAAGGCAAGCAAGACAAATTCGAGGTTTTCTCTGGAGACTGCAGCTATTGTGGAGTATCTATAAAGCTGAAGCAGCTGAAGCGAGGCAGCAGAGGCAGAACCTGGTCCTGGACGGCTGGGCCACACCGCTTACCTCATTTGTGCATGACAGCTACCTCATTGAACGGCTACACTGCCAGCATTACTGCTGCGGCGCCGCTATTGCCAGTCCTATCTTTAAACACTGAGTTTACCTTTGATTATGGCCATCATTAATAGAATGTTTGATTTCTTTTCATGCTAAATTTAATTTATATTTTGTTGAAACACACACACACACCCACACACACACACACACACACAGAGAGAGGGAGAGAGGGAGAGAGAGGAAGAGAGAGAGAGAGCAGCAGAAAACTACTGTTTGCTTATTAACATTATATACTTTAATTACAGTCTAGTTTCTCCTATGACAATATAGTCCGCATGTAGCCGCCAGTTTCTCCTTTAATAACACAAAATGTAAATTTCTTCTCTGTCTGTGACATATTCAGAATCAACCTAGACGTTGAGAGGTGTCAGTTTTATGTAATTTTGCTGGCATGATGTCAATATGACTATCAACACATCCTTTCACTGTCTATTCTTGCCGAGAACCGCGTATCTCACGTCTGCATAATAGGCTCCATGTCGTAACTCGAGATGCTGCACCTCACACCCCCGTCTCAGGCGGGCTGTGTGGCTGCTCTAACCTGTTAACATGGGCGCCGTCACACACAGGTGAGGTATGCAGTGTGGCCAGGGCCTAAGTTTTTTTTGCTTCAGCCCAGCGTATCTGCAAAAACAGGAAAAGGCCTGCTCACAACCAGCACATGGAATTTATAACTTTTCCTGTTATATAAGTCATAAATGGGAT
Source organism: Seriola dumerili (assembly GCF_002260705.1). Lineage (NCBI taxonomy): Eukaryota > Metazoa > Chordata > Actinopteri > Carangiformes > Carangidae > Seriola > Seriola dumerili. The sequence continues at coordinate 2,060,981 of NW_019174576.1, read as the reverse complement.
TTGATTTCAGGTATCCAGCCCAACCACTCTGGAACTGCAGTTTGTAATGTGAATTTATCCACATTTTGGATGTAGAGTCAGCATCCACATCCATCAGTCTTCACTGCCATGTAGACGACAGCTGGTTGAATTAAAAGTCTTATATGGCTTTCCCATGGCAGCGTTCAGGTATGTTACGGTTCCAGCTTTTTTCAGAGGCTTCACTGAGAACCCTCAATGAGTAAGACATGAAAAACTGTGGTTTAAAAACATCAACAGGCCATATTTGTAGTCCAAACGAAGAACTACAAGTAGAAAACTAATAGTCGTTGATATTTAAAATCCATCTGAGGAAATTGCAGTTGAAAAAACTAGAGTAGTTAGTTATCAGTCATGTTTGTCATCCAACAAAATGCTTGTAGGCCAATGTAATGAACTACAATAGTCAGCTGTGTTCATCTGCTGTCCTGAGACACGCTTTCCCACGTACTGGCTTCATTTTCGTCCAAGTCAGAGAGTGCTGCTGTACACAGATCCGTGAAGATATCTGGAAAAACAGAAAGATTTATGTCAGCTTCAACTTTAAATACAATCTTGCATCTTAGCATCTTTGAAAAAAAACAAAACAGGAGTGGAGAAATATGGACAAACTGTGGCATTCAAACACAGTGTTTGAGAGGGGGGATGCACAGCCCAGACTAGAGTACCAATCAAACATAACAAACCAAACAATGAAGCATACAGAATACAAGACATACAGTAGCCTATACAACAAAATTACAATACACAATTATTAGTACACCCCTGGACAATATCGCTCAAATGTGAAATGATTAAAAACTGTGTCATCTTGCAGTATTTGTATTATTTCAAAATTTGTTTGATATTATATATAATTAAAAGTAAACACGTTAGATAGACTAGATTGTAAATAAGGCCCCAAGGACAACCTCAATGCAACAAAAGTGAGTACAGCTCATTTCCTAATTGGAAGAACAAGGTTATAAAATAACCTGTAAACACTACATCTTTCTCAGTTTTGGTCTGGGTTGTGTCCACAGGGTGAGGAACTGCCTGAACAAGTAAGAAACAGGATTGTGAGACTTCAAAAAGATGGGAGAGGGTACAAGAGCATCAGTAAGCTCTGGACATAAGCTGATAAGGAAGAGCAATACTATCAATAAAAATAGGCACAGTGGCTTCTGCTATTGGCTTTGAAAAATAAACCCACTTACAATTTGCTGTTTATGCAACCTTGCATTGAAAACAGATGGGTAAGTGCTTCTGACTTGGCACAAAGATTATCTGTGGAAATCTGTGTTTCGGTGACTGATCAGACAGTGAGAAGGACACTGCATGATGTCAACCTCTGTGGATGGCATCCAAGCAGAAAACCATTACTTACAAAACAGCACAAAACTGCAAGAATAAACTTTGCCAGAGACAATGAAAGTAAGCGTGATGAATGTTGGCAGCACATTCTTTGGTTAGAAAAAAACAAAAATAAATTTGTTTGGATCAGATGGGGGTGCAGTATGTCTGGTATGGACTTGGTCAGGACTACCACAGTGACAGCAAAGTGCCAAACGTGGAACATGGAGGTGAGACTGTGTTGATATGGGGCTGCATGAGTGCAAAAGGTGTTGAGAAGATAACTTTTATAGATGCCACAATAAATGCAAGTTTGTACATAAAAATACTGAATAAAAAGGTGACTCCCAGTCTCAAGACACTTGGCAGGAGAGGAATTTTTTAAAGAAGAAAATAGTAAAAAAAAATATGACCTGGCCAAGTATGTCCCCTGACTTGAATCCAATAGAACGTTTTGAGTATTTTAATGTGGAAAGTAGAGCTACAAAACCCCTGCAACAAACAGCAGCTGGAAAGAATCACCTGTGAAGAATGGCCGAACATCTGTCCACAGAAAAGTAAATTGAATCTCACTAACGAAGGGTGTACTGACTGTTGTTGCTGTGGCTCTTAAATAATTCTTTCTTTATAGTTTAATTAGTCAAACATTTCTGTTTCTTGAATGAACAGGAATTGTAATTACTTAACATTTCAGTGATATTGACCAGGGGGGGTTGTTGTATACTGTAATAATGAGGCATTCAATATCTGCAACAATGTCTGCAAGTACAGTGCATAAAGAATTATAGGAAAGGCAGATATGGGCAATCAACGCAGACAGGTGGAGAGAGCTTTTTGTAAACGGGCTTCACTTAACCAAAATACTGAAGAGAAACTGCTCGAGTGTGAAATCCTGTCTTATTCACACACACACAAGAAAAAATCAAAACACAGAAGAAGAAGAAGAAAGAGATGAAAGGGAGAGAAAAGGAGGACAAATGAGGAGAACGAAGAGGCTAGCTGTTTTGATGATGAGAGGATAGAGAGTCATAACAAAACAAGCAAGGCCACAACAAACACTTCAAGGACCAGCCGTCAAGGCGGCATTAAAGGGAGGAGACGGTGGAGAGATGGATTGAGAACAGAGGGACAATGAGGCAAGAGAGCTGAGAGACAGTCAGAGAGTGCAGACCCCAGGAGTGGCTGTCCTGTTTGTGGCATTAAACCATGAACTCATCGGCACAGTATGGTGATATAGAACCTGTGCTCAAAGTTCATGCGAGGTCCAGATTGATATAAAAGATATGTGGATAGGAAGCTCTCAGTTAAGAGGAAAAGCGTTTTGAGAAGAGTTTTGAAGTGAGAGGAGCTCGGTTCAAGAGGTATTTTTGCCCACTGTGAATTCCTCTCCAGTTGTCTTTTAATGACGTTCACACAGAGTAACTTAACTCTTACTCTTAAAAGTAGAAAATCTGTAAGATTTTAATGTTCCACTGTTGCTACTACTACTATTAACACTTATTTCACAGTTATAACTGTTGTTCTATGGTTTTGGCTGAACGCTACGTGGATTATCTAGTCATTAACACTGTTGATATGCATATGGTGTAGACAGCCAGTGGGGGAGGTGAAAGGGCACCGGGACAATAATGTGACAGAGCTGTAATCAGGTTAGTGTGTAACACTACATTCATGACAAATGGGATGGATGATACAGACATGACAGATTCCCTGGGTGAATGCATGTTCAAGCTAAAACAAAGTGTTAAGCTTATGGTATGGCCACAGGTTCTAATTATTCGAACTTCATTATGCTGTACCTGATGGCTCTGAATACTACAATACCCATGAACCTAAGCCATCCTTTCTATGGAAAAAAAAAGCAAATTAAAAGCTACAAATCCGAGGTATATTGCTGCAGTTTGGAACAAAACACTGTCACAGTTGCCAAATTTGATCTAAAAATGGGCCTGGAATCCAAACTGGAATTAAACTGCTGAATTTTTCATCAGCTTTCATCAAAACATATTGTTTAGCTCCAGCTCGCGCCACAATCAGTGACAGAGTTTTATATTTGGTAACTGGATGTTTCTAATGACTGCTTCGGGAGCTGTAGTTGACTTTTCCTATCCTTATGTTTTTCTAATACAGTTACTTATCTGTTGTGCTGATGATTAAATCAGGAGATCATTAATTTCATGTCGTCCAAGTCTTCAATCCGAGTGCCAGTCACCCAAAATTGTCTCTTCACAAAATGAACAGGAGTTTCACACAATTCCTCCTGCTTTGCCTCTCCACAGAGCACCTCATGTAGACCCTCACGACAAAACATTTTTGAGCACACGTGTCTCTTCAAAATGACGACACAAGGCACGTCATGTACAATCTTACACCACTGAGGTGATAAATCTTGGCCTCAAAATATATTTTTTCTTTCTATGTCCACTCCCAGGCGTCTTAGGTAGAGAGAGAGAGAGAGAGAGATACAGAGAGAGAGAGAAACAGATAGAAAAATCAGTGCCGTAAAGAGAATGTGCTGCAGTCGGTTACATCATGCTCTGAATATTCAACTCAACAAGCCAAAGCTCTTCCACCCTCATCCGCTCCATACTTCCATCCAAGCTGAACTCCACCCGACAGTCTCTCCCTCCCCACCCAATCCCTTGGCACGTGGCCCAACTATTAAGTCAGAGAGTGAAGGAGCAATTGACAAAGTTGAAGTAAAGGAGGGAAGGGAAGGGAGGGGAGGGGTGGGGTGGGTGGGTTTGGGAGTGAGGGTGTCACAGCAAAGCGGCCAGTGGTTAGTCAGAAGCATCAGCGTTGTTACTTCATGAGTGACCTCCTTCAGACGCTGCCTGCAGTATTCTGGGCGGAACCAGCCCTGTCTCTTCTGTTAAGAGCTTCTTGACCAGCCTAGAACATGAGACACAGTGCAGGCAAGGGTCTTCACTCACTCACAGGAGGAAAAGTAAACACAGTGACACTTTATTTTACCGGTCCTATGGGTTCTTCATTTCCCAGATTTTTGGACAGCAAGCACACCCTGAATGTACACATACCTGTGGCTCACACTGATCACATCAGAAGCCCCAGAACACACAAAATCTTTATAAGAAAACTCTTGAATTAGCCTGGAATCACGTTTGTCCTCTTTTGGTAGAGGCTGCCACCTACCACACACCACAAACCACATCCCAGACCAGTCCCACTGAACACAGAAACACCAAACTGATATCAACCTTCCATCAAACTCCCAGTGAGACAGAAAACGTAATCAAACTTTAAAGCTGATGTTGCTCCAACACCGTTTCTCTTCTTTGATCTGTCTATCTGCTGGTGAAGAGATGTGCCGCTAAGATAACTCAGTATCTGTGAAATCAGCTCCTGTCTTACTGTAGTTTCTGTGGTTGCCATGGTTACACGATGAGCTGTGATGGAAAGCTGAAAAAGCTGAACCATTATCAACACAATGGCGGCTGTGGTGGTGGTGGTGGTGGTAGTGCAATGACATTTCTTAACTTATCTTGACAGTTTGTACTTAATGTGTTTATGAACTCTAAATGAATACTGAAGAAACACAGCAGGTAGACAATGAAAATTTCACAGTGTCTTGATGCAACTGCCTTCGAGAAACAGCCTCTGAAAACGGAAGAGCATGACAGCCAATAGGGAGGAAGAAGGACTTGAGCGCAGTGGACCCTTGTGACTGGGGGGGGGGGGGGGTA